>NC_057802.1:493182644-493515055 GCF_018294505.1 Triticum aestivum | reverse complement strand
CTGGGAGCAGCGGGCGACGGGGATGGGCTCGGGCGCGGGGGCCCGATCCGGGCCGATAGGGCCGCGGGCGGCGGCGCCGGCTGCCACGTGTCAGCGCGGGAGAGGCCGGGCGCAGTGGCAGGATTCCGTCCGGTGCGTAGTGGACGCGTCCGGCGGCGCGGAGGACGATTTGATCTAGGGTTTGATCAGAAATTTCGGAGGGGGGGTGTTTTTATAGGTAGAGGGAGCTAGGAGACTCCACATGGAGTGCGGCTTTCGCCCACACGATCGTGATCGAACGACCTAGAGCATGGAAGTGACTTAGATGGGTTTTGGGCTGTTTGGAGGGGGGTTTTACTGCAACACACAAAAGGACTTTGCGGTTACCCGGTTAACCGTTGGAGCATCAAACGACCTCCAAATGGAACGAAACTTGACAGGTGGTCTTCCGGTGGTGTACCAAGCCCACTTGGCAAACCTCGGTCCATTCCGAGAACGTTCAACACCAGCTCACGAAAAGAAACAAGAGGGGTGCGCCGGTGCATGTGGGAGTGCCGGATTGCAAAACGGACAACGGGGAAAATGCTCGGATGCATGAGACGAACACGTATGCAAATGAGATGCACATGATGACATGATATAAGATGCATGACATGAACAAAATGCAAAACGAATAACAAAACCCGACCACGGAGGGAATATCATAACCCATAGCCGAAAATGGCAAGAGTTGGAGTTACAAATATGGAAAGTTACATCCGGGGTGTTACACCCTGCCTTGTGGCCCCCTCAGGCATCGTCTCGCGTTGATTACAATTCCCAAAATTCACATATATTCCAACAAAAATCTCCATAAGTTTTTATCGTGTTTCGACTCTGTTTGATATGGATTTTCTACGAAACAAAAAACATGCAACAAACAGGAACTGGCACTAGGCACTGAATCAATATGTTAGTCCATGAAAATAGTATAAAAAGTTGCCAAAAGTATCTAAAAGTTGTAGAATATTGGCATGGAACAATCAAAATTTATAGATACGACGGACACGTATCAACATCCCCAAGCTTAATTCCTGCTCATCCTACCTAGCATAATCCTTATCATATAATCTAACCATTGCATGAATATTAAGACACGAGTGATTCAAAGAAATAGTCTATCATGTGACATTAAGACAATAATACTTCAAGCATACTAATAAAGCAATCATGTCTTCTGAAAATAACATGGCCAAAGAAAGTTATCCCTACAAAATCATATAGTCTGGCTATTCTCCATATTCATCACACAAAGTATTTCGTTATGCACAACCCCGATGACAAGCCAAGCAATTGTTTCATACTTTTAATGTTCTCAAGCCTTTTCAACTTTCACGCAATACATGAGCGTGAGCCATGGATATAGCACTATAGGTGGAATAGAATATGATGGTGGAGGTTGTGTGGAGAAGACAAAAAGGACGAAAGTCTCACATCGATGTGGCTAATCAATGGCTATGGAGATGCCCATCGATTGATGTCAATGCGAGGAGTAGGGATTGCCATGTAACGGATGCGCTAGAGCTATAAGTGTATGAAAGCTCAAACTGAAACTAAGTGGGTGTGCATCCAACTTGCTTGCTCATTAAGACCTCGGGCATTTGAGGGAGCCCATCATCAGAATATACCTGCCAAGTTCTATAATGATAATTCCCACTAGTATATGAAAGTGATAACTCAAGAGACTCTCTATATGAAGAACATGGTGCTACTCTGAAGCACGAGTGTGGTAAAAGGATAGTAGCATTGCCCCTTCTCTCTTTTTCTCTCATTTTTTTCTTCATTTTTTTTCTTTTTTTGGCCCTCTCCTTTTTTTGCCTCTTTTTTTCATCTGGAGTCTCATCCCAACCTATGGGGGAATCATATTCTCCGTCATCCTTTCCTCACTGGGACAATGCTCTAATAATGATGATCATCACACTTTTATTTACTTAAAGTCGATATTACAACTTGATATCTAGAACAAAGTATGACTCTATATGAATGCCTCTGGCAGTGTACCAGGATGTGCAATGATCTAGCGTAGCAAAAGATATAAAAAAAAAGTGGACAAGCCATGAAAAGCAATACCACAATGAACGCTCAAGTCATGTATATGATGATGATGGAAGTTGCATGACAATATATCTCGGAATGGGTATGAAAATGCCATGATAGGTAGGTATGGTGGTTGTTTTGAGGAAGATATAAGGAGGCTTATGTGTGACAGAGCATATCATATCACGTGGTTTGGATGCACCCGTGAAGTTTGCACCAACTCTCGAGGTGAGAAAGGGAAATGCACGGTACCGAAGAGGCTAGCAATGGTGGAAGGGTGAGAGTGCATATAATCCATGGACTCAACATTAGTCATATAGAACTCACATACTTATTGAGAAATTCTATTAGCTATCGAAACAAAGTACTACATGCATACTCCTAGGGGATAGATTGGTAGGGAAAGACCATCGCTCCTCCCTGACCGCCACTCATAAGGAAGACAATCAATAATACCTCATGCTCCAACTTTATTACATAACAGTTCACCATACATGCATGCTACAGGAATCACAAACTTTAACACAAGTATTCTTACCAATCCACAGTTACTCACTAGCATGACTCTAATATCACCATCTTTATATCGCAAAACTATTGCAAGGAATCAAACATATCATATTCGGTGATCTACAAGTTTTATGTACAATTTTATGACTAACCATGTGAATGACCAATTCCCGATGATTCTCTAAATAGATATAAGTGAAGCAAGAGAGTTCAAATCTTTCTACAAAAGATATGCCCACGCTCGAACAAATATAAGTGAAGCAAAAGAGCATTCTACAAATGGAGGTTTTCTATGTGAAGAGAAATAGGCAATCCAAACTTCAAATGATATAAGTGAAGCACATGAAGCATTCTATAAAGCCACACTCAAAAGATATTAGTGAAGTGTATGAAGCATTCTATAAATCAAACAAGGACTATCTCATACCGGCATCGTGCATTATTAAAGAAAAATAAAAAGCACACGATGCTCCAAGATTTACACATATCATGTGACAAATAAAAATATAGCTCCAAGTAAATTACCAATGATCATTAAAAGAAAGAGGGGATGCCTTCCGTGGCATCCCCAAGCTTAGTTGCTTGGGTGTCCTTGAATATTACCTTGGGGTGCCTCGGGCATCCCCAAGCTTAGGCTCTTTCCTCTCCTTATTCCTTCATCCATCGTGATCTCACCCAAAACTTGAAAACTTCAATCACACAAAACTTAACAAAACCCTCATGAGATCCATTAGTATAGTAAAACAAATCAGCACTTTAAGTATTGTTGCAAACTCATTCATAATTTCTTTTTGCATTGTAGCTACTGTATTATAACTTTTCCATGCTTATACCACCGATACAATCGATAGTTTCATCAAAACGAGCAAAACAAAGCATCAAAAACAGAATCTGTCTTAAACAGGACGGTCTATCGCAATCTGAACATCCACCATACTTCTATAACTCTAAAAATTCTGAAAACTTAGGGAATTAATAAAAATTTGCATTGTAGTACTGTGTAAAAATTTCAGAAACATTCGATGTTCCAGTAAAAAAATGAAAATTAACGCGCTACAGCCAAAGTTTCTGTTTTTGCACTACACAAACCAAACAAGCAATCTAATCATCCTAAAGGGAAATCTTGGCACATTATTTTTATAATACAATGGATTTGTACAAGGGGATAATTATGTTTGTTGAAAAGTTTCTGTAATCAAGGTTTGCAAAGTTTCCATGGGCATGAACAAAGTTAAAGGAGCTTCCCCACTTGAACGGTGCTCATCCTTCTTACTTTCACTTTTATTTTTGAAAAAGTTTTAGGTTCCCCACTTTATTTTTTGTTTTTAAACTTTATAGAAGTACTCAACAGAAATAAATGACTTTCTAAAACTTTAGGGTTGTCTCCCTGGCAGCGCTTTCTTTAAACCCATTAAGCTAGGCATATAGTGCTCAAGTAATGTATCCACCCGGATCCCAAGGTATATCAAAGCCAATTTAAATTAACAATGATTTGTAATTTAGTAGTGAGCACAAACTAATATATATCATGCAGCCACGAAGTGTAATTCTCTTACTATGCATCAGCATATCATAAAAGAACAATTCATGCACATCAAGTAAAGGCCAATGCATAGTATAAACAATTTCTTCTAATTTTATCGTGTTGGAAACATAGAGAGGCGGAGATGTACTTCCTGTCTCATAATAATTGCAAGTAGGAGCAGCAAGCACATGCATATTATATCTACCAAAATCATCATATTTAGTAGTAAAATGCAACCCATCAGTATAATCCTTAATAAGCGCAAACTTCTTCGATATAGTGTAGTTCGGAGAATTCAAAAAGCTAATAGGACTATCATGTGTGGGTGCAATAGCAACAATTTCTTTCATAACATAAGGAACTATAAAAATGTCATCTCCATAAGCATCATTCATATAAGCATCTGATGACCCACAAGTGTAGGGGATCTATCGTAGTCCTTACAATAAGTAAGAGTGTCGAACCCAACAAGGAGCAAAAGGAAATGACAAGCGGTTTTCAGTAAGGTATTCTCTGCAAGCACTGACAAGGGCCAGCGGCGTAAGGGTAAACCGCCCCAGCGCGGTGGAAGGCCAAGTCCTAATCCGGATTGTTTGTCTTATCTGTTGAACCAGCCCTGTCCAAAGCATGGGACGAAGGAGGACCCGTCCACGCACCTCTGGAAAGATTGTTACATTATGCAAGAGTTCAAAAATTCTGATTCTTTCTGGTATGATCATAGACTAGGAGGCGGTTCGGGCCCCGGCTCTCATGGGCCGAGTTATGGCGGAGGAAATTCCGGTTCGGGCTTCCATGGTAATCAGGGTGGACATAACAATCAAAGTAATCAGGGTAACCAAGGTGGCTATAATCATCAGGGCAATCAGCAGCAGCAGCAGCAGTCGGGTTACCAGAGCAACCCGAAGCAGTTGAATAGCGGACATTATCATGTCTTCACCACTAGCTTGGACAAGCGTGATCAGAAGCTTCATAAAAGGGCGGTGAATGCCGTTGAACCGGCGATGCGCCGTTATTTGCGTTGGTCTGAGCAGCCGATTGTGTGGAGTAGAGAAGATCATCCACCCCAGGTGGACAATCCGGGTCATCTAGCTCTGGTGGTGGCACCTCAGGTGGGAGGTTATAAGTTCACTAAGGTACTCATGGATGGAGGGAGTAGTATCAATATCCTTTATTATGAAACTTTCCGTCGCATGGTGTTAACAGATAAAAATCTTAAACCGTCCAATACGGTGTTCCATGCTGTGGTGCCTGGTAAGTCGGCATATCCTGTTGGTAAGATAGCTCTGGAGGTGGCTTTTGGAGATGAGCATGACTCGAGATCAGAAACGTTGACCTTTGAAGTGGTGAAAATCAGCAGCCCGTATCATGCCCTATTTGGATGGCCAGCTTATCCTAAGTTTATGACACGGCCTTGTTATGTCTATCTGCAGCTCAAGATGCCGGGTCACAAGGGAACTATAACCGTGCATGGGAGCCGCAAGATTGCTCTGGACTGTGAAGAAGGTGATGCGGCTTATGCTAAGTCGGTTTGTGCAACAGAAGAGTTGAAGTTTTACAAGGACAATGTTGATCCGGCAGATATGAATTCGTTGAAGAAACCAACTACAGAGCATGATCCGGCCCTGAAGTTTAAATCGGCTGATGAGACTAAGCTTGTTGACTTCGTGCCTGGTGATTCGTCCAAGTAGTTTAGCATCAGCGGTAACTTGGATCTGAAATAGGAAAGCGCGCTCATCGAGTTCATCCGTGAGAATCGGGACATCTTTGCATGGAAGCCTTCCGACATGCCAGGTGTACCGAGAGAACTCGCTGAGCACACTCTCAATGTTGATCCCAAGTATAAACCGGCCAAGCAGTTTCTCCGCCGGTTCAATGAAGAAAGACGCAATGCTATTGGAGAAGAAGTAGCCAGGCTCTTGGCGGCTGGATTTATCGTTGATGTATTCCATCCTGAGTGGTTGGCTAATCCGGTGCTGGTCCTCGAGAAGAATGGCACTTGGCGTATGTGTATGGACTATACAGATGTCAACAATGCTTGTCCAGCAGATCCTTTTGCCCTTCCCCGTATTGATCAAATTATTGATGCTACGGCGGGTTGCGAGCGTTTAAGCTTTTTGGATGCATACTCTGGTTATCATCAGATCAAAATGGCAGTTAAGGACCAGGAGAAGACAGCCTTCATAACTCCCTTTGGAGCCTTCTGCTATGTGTCCATGCCCTTTGGGCTCAAGAGTGCCCAGGCGACTTATCAACGGTGTGTGCAGAATTGTCTGCATAAACAGATCGGCCGCAATGTTCATGCCTATGTGGATGGTATTGTGGTAAAATCAAGGAAGAAGGAGACATTGATTGATGACTTGAAGGAAACTTTTGATAACCTAAGGTTTTATAAAATGATGCTTAATCCGGGCAAGTGTGTCTTTGGTGTACCTGCAGGCAAGCTCTTGGGTTTTTTGGTGTCTAACAGGGGCATTGAAGCTAATCCGGAAAATATCAAGGCCATCACCTCCTTGGCTAAACCGAAATGTATCAATGATGTTCAACGCCTGGCAGGCCGGATTGCCGCGTTGAGCCTGTTTGTCAGTCGCCTTGGTGAGAAGGCCATCCCTTTATATCAGATGCTGAAGAAACAGATAACTTCGTCTGGAGTGACGCCGCTAATGAAGCATTTGAGGACTTAAAGCGGCAGCTGGCTAATCCGCCGATTCTCGCTGCTCCAGTGGACACAGAACCATTGTTGCTATATGTGGCAGCTAATGCTCGGGCTGTTAGTGTGGCTATTGTGGTGGAGCGCAAGGAGGCAGGAAAGGAATATCCGGTTCAGCGGCCGGTTTACTATATCAGTGAGGTACTTATTGAGTCCAAGCAGAGGTACCCGCATTGGCAAAAATTGGTCTATGGGGTTTTCATGGCAAGCCGGAAGCTTAAGCAGTATTTCCAAGGTCATCCCATCACGGTGGTTAGCTCTGCTCCTTTGGGGGATATAATCCAGAACAGGGAAGCAACTGGTCGGATTGCTAAGTGGGCTATCGAGCTCGGGCCTCACGGGTTGAAATACATACCCCGAACGGCGATCAAATCTCAGGCACTTGTGGATTTCATCAATGATTGGACAGAATTACAAGCGCCAGAGGAGAAGCCGGATCGCACTTATTGGACTATTCATTTTGATGGGTCCAGGCAATTGGAGGGCTCGGGGGCTGGAATCGTATTAACTTCCCCACGAGGTGATAAGTTTTGTTATGTTCTCCGTTTAATGTTCCCTTGCACTAACAATGCAGCTGAATATGAGGCTTTACTCCATGGTCTTCGGATGGCTAAGGAGATGAACCTCAGCCGAGTTAAGTGCTTCGCTGACTCGGATCTGGTGGCTCAACAAGTGTCCGGCACTTGGGATTCCAAGGACCCACTAATGGCAGCATATCGTCGTGAGGTGGATATTGTTGTAGGTCAATTTAAAGGTTATTAGGTGGATCATGTGGACCGGCGGAAGAATGAAGCGGCGGACGCTTTAAGCCGCCTGGCTTCCCAACGTAAACCGGTTCCACCTAATGTCTTCCTGGATGTTTTGCATAATCCGTCCGTCAAGCTCCCTGGTGAATAGGATTTGGCTGTTCCTGATCCGGAGGCTCAGTTGTTGGCGGCTCTTCTTGTTATCCCGGATTGGACGGTTCCATATCTGGCGTATATGAACCGGGGCGAGTTACCAGAGGATGAAACCTTGGCCAGGCAGATAACCCGGCGGTCCAAGTCCATGACTATTATCAATGGAGAGTTACATCATTGCAGTGTGACAGGGGCGTTTCAACGTTGTGTGTCTCCTAAGGAAGGCCGTGAAATTTTGCGTGAGATCCACGAAGGAGATTGTGGTCATCACGCCGGTTCAAAATCTTTGGTGGCCAAGGTGTTTCGTCACGGTTTCTATTGGTTGACAGCTCATGCCGAAGCCGAGGACTTGGTCAAAAGATGTGATGGCTGTCAGAAATTCTCAAGGCGCGCTCATGTACCGGCTCAAGAATTGAGGATGATTCCAATCATCTGGCCGTTTGCAACTTGGGGGCTGGATATGGTTGGGCCTTTCAAGAGGTCCAAGGACAAGAAGACCCACCTTTTGGTGGCGGTTGATAAGTTCACGAAGTGGGTGGAGGCAGAGCCAGTTAGTAAGTGTGACGCAGCCACGGCGGTTCAATCCATCAAAAAGGTGACCTTCCGGTTTGGCTTTCCACATAGCATTATAATAGACAATGGTACCAATCTATCAAAAGGTGCCATGAAGGAGTTCTGTCAACGTGAGCACATCCAGCTTTGACGTGTCATCAGTGGCTCACCCCCAGTCCAATGGTCAAGCGGAGAGCGCCAATCAAGAGATCCTGAGAGGCATCAAACCCCGGCTTATGGTTCCTTTGCAACGGACGCCGGGTTGTTGGGTTGAGGAGCTACCTTTAGTGTTATGGAGCATCAATACCACACCCAACAGATCGACAGGATACACACCGTTCTTCATGGTTTATGGAGCGGAAGCGGTTCTTCCTAGTGACATCCGTCATGACTCACCTCGTGTAGCGGCATACGTTGAAGCTGACAACGAGAAAGCACGGCAGGAAGCTCTTGACCTGTTAGATGAGGAGCGTGACATGGCGGCAGCCCGTTCGGCGATTTATCAGCAAGATCTGCGTCGTTATCATAGCCGCCCGGTTAGAACCAGAACCTTTCAGGAAGGAGATTTGGTGCTTCGACTCATCCAGGATCAGACGGATATGCACAAGCTATCCCCCCTTGGGAAGGACCTTTTGTGGTCAGCATGAATCTGCACAACGTGTCATACTAACTAATCGATGTTCGAGAGCGCAAAGACTCACGAAAATCGGAGGAGGAGACCAACCGGCCGTGGAATATTGCTCATCTTCAGCCCTACTATACTTGAGCTACAGGCTCTGCTTATGTACATATTATGACATTGTATATATTATGATCAATATAATAAACCGGAACCTCATCTAAAGCGGGGTATCTGTTGTTTTCTTACATCATGTGTGGTTACATGGGGCTTACAAAGCGGCGTCCGGTTTACCCCTTGATTTAGCTTCTCAAAGCTTGATATTAGATCACTTGGGAGCTTGGTCGTATCCGAACCATAGCTACACCTCTTGATCGGTGCAATGCCACAACATCACTTGGGGGCTTGGTCGTATCCGAACCATAGCTACACCTCTTGATCAATGCAATGCCACAGCATCACTTGGGGGCTTGGTCGAACCCGAACCATAGCTACACCTCTTGATCGGTGCAATGCCACAGCATCACTTGGGGCTTGGTCGTATCCGAACCATAGCTACACCTCTTGATCGGCGCAACGCCACAGCATCACTTGGGGGCTTGGTCGAACCCGAACCATAGCTACACCTCTTGATCGGCGTAATGCCACAGCATCACTTGGGGGCTTGGTCGAACCTGAACCATAGCTACACCTCTTGATCAAATTTGGGGCCTGGCAGCCCGTGAAAAGCCTCGACTACAATGGTTTTTATTTGCCTTTTGCTGAGTTTTCTTTGTTTTAATCAGATTTGTGACGTTTTTAAACCGGTGTTTATCAGCCCGGTTAGGTATCAACTACAAGTTGACAGTATACAATCAAATTATAATGCGGAGACTATCAGCCTGGTCTGGTTTTGACTCAAAGTCACCAGTATGAAATAAACTGGTGTTTATCACAGCCCGGAACGGTTTTCTGATAAACCGGCATCATATAACAGGAGTTACTTCTACTCCGGATTAGGGTTATTACCCTCATTACAAATTTGGTCAGCCAACACTATGCCTAAAGGTCACAGGTACCATATATTTCCATATTTGGTTATCTTTTACCTTGGTTATAAACCTTGTGATTGGGGAACGTAGTAATTTCAAAAAAATTCCTACGCACACGCAAGATCATGGTGATGTATAGCAACGAGAGGGGAGAGTGTTGTCCACGTACCCTCGTAGACCGACAGCGGAAGCGTTATCACAACGCGGTTGATGTAGTCGAACGTCTTCACGATCCGACCGATCAAGTACCGAACGCACGGCACCTCCGAAGTTCTACACACGTTCAGCTCGATGACGTCCCTCGAACTCCGATCCAGCCGAGTGTTGAGCGAGAGTTTCGTCAGCACGACGGCGTGGTGACGATAATGATGTTCCACCGACGCAGGGCTTCGCCTAAGCTTCGCGTCGGTATGATCGAGGGTTAATTTGGTGGAGGGGGCACCGCACACGGCTAAAATATCGTATATCAAGTGTGTTCTTAGGTGCCCCCCTGCCCCCGTATATAAAGGAGCAAGGGGGAGGCCGGCTGCCTATGGGGCGAGCCAAGGAGAGGGGGGAGTCCTCCTCCTAGTAGGAGTAGGACTCCCCTTTCCTAGTCCTACTAGGAAAAGAAGGGGGGAAGGAAAGAGAGGGAGAGGGAGAGGGAAAGGGGGCTGCGCCCCCCTCTCCTAGTCCAACTAGGACTCCTCTTGGGAGGGGGCGCACCACCTCCTGGCTGCTGCCCTCTCTCTCCCCTCAAGGCCCACTAAGGCCCAATACTTCCCCGGGGGGTTCCGGTAACCCTCCGGCACTCCGGTTTAATCCAAAACTTCTCCGGAACACTTCCGGTGTCCGAATATAGTCGTCCAATATATCAATCTTTACGTCTCGACCATTTCGAGACTCCTCGTCATGTCCGTGATCACATCCGGGACTCCGAACAACCTTCGGTACATCAAATCATATAAACTCATAATAAAACTGTCATCGTAACTTTAAGCGTGCGGACCCTTTGGGTTCGAGAACTATGTAGACATGACCGAGACACCTCTCCGGTCAATAACCAATAGCGGGACCTGGATGCCCATATTGGCTCCTACATATTCTACGAAGATCTTTATCGGTTAGACCGCATAACAACATACGTTGTTCCCTTTGTCATCGGTATGTTACTTGCCCGAGATTCGATCGTCGGTATCTCGATACCTAGTTCAATCTCGTTACCGGCAAGTCTCTTTACTCGTTCCGTAATACATCATCCCGCAACTAACTCATTAGTCACAATGCTTGCAAGGCTTATAGTGATGTGCATTACCGAGTGGGCCCAGAGATACCTCTCCGACAATCGGAGTGACAAATCCTAATCTCGAAATACGCCAACCCAACAAGTACCTTTGGAGACACCTGTAGAGCACCTTTATAATCACCCAGTTACGTTGTGACATTTGGTAGCACACAAAGTGTTCCTCCGGTAAATGGGAGTTGCATAATCTCATAGTCATAGGAACATGTATAAGTCATGAAGAAAGCAATAGCAACATACTAAACGATCGGGTGCTAAGCTAATGTAATGGGTCATGTCAATCACGTCATTCTCCTAATGAGGTGATTCCGTTAATCAAATGACAACTCATGTCTATGGCTAGGAAACATAACCATCTTTGATTAACGAGCTAGTCAAGTAGAGGCATACTAGTGACACTTTGTTCGTCTATGTATTCACACATGTATTATGTTTCCGGTTAATACAATTCTAGCATGAATAATAAACATTTATCATGATATAAGGAAATATATAATACTTTATTATTGCCTCTAGGGCATATTTCCTTCAGTGTCCCACTTGCACTAGAGTCAATAATCTAGATTACATAGTAATGATTCTTACACCCATGGAGTCTTGGTGCTGATCATGTTTTGCTCGTGGAAGAGGCTTAGTCAACGGATCTGCTACATTCAGATCCGTATGTATCTTGCAAATTTCTATGTCTCCCACCTGGACTATATCCCGGATGGAATTGAAGCGTCTTCTGATGTGCTTGGTTCTCTTGTGAAATCTGGATTCCTTTGCTAAGGCAATTGCACCAGTATTATCACAAAAGATTTTCATTGGTCCCGATATACTAGGTATGACACCTAGATCGGTTATGAACTCCTTCATCCAGACTCCTTCATTCGCTGCTTCCGAAGCAGCTATGTATTCCGCTTCACACGTAGATCCCGCCACGACACTTTGCTTGGAACTGCACCAACTGATAGCTCGACCGTTCAATGTAAATACGTATCCGGTTTGCGATTTCGAATCGTCCGGATCAGTGTCAAAGCTTGCATCAACGTAACCATTTACGATGAGCTCTTTGTCACCTCCATATACGATAAACATATCCTTAGTCCTTTTCAGGTATTTCAGGATGTTCTTGACCGCTGTCCAGTGATCCACTCCTGGATTACTTTGGTACCCCCCTGCTAAACTTATAGCCAGGGACACATCAGGTCTGGTACACAGCATTGCTTACATGATAGAGCCTATGGCTGAAGCATAGGGAACATCTTTCATCTTCTCTCTATCTTTTGCAGTGGTCGGGCATTGAGTCTTACTCAATCTCACACCTTGTAGTACAGGCAAGAACCCTTTCTTTGCTTGATCCATTTTGAACTTCTTCAAAACTTTGTCAAGGTATGTGCTTTGTGAAAGTCCAATTAAGCGCCTTGATCTATCTCTATCGATCTTAATGCCTAATATATATGCAGCTTCACCGAGGTCTTTCATTGAAAAACTCTTATTCAAGTATCCCTTTATGCTATCCAGAAATTTAATATCATTTCCAATCAGTAATATGTCATCCACATATAATATCAGAAATGCTATCGAGCTCCCACTCACTTTCTTGTAAATACAGGCTTCTCCAAAAGTCTGTATAAAACCAAATGCTTTGATCACACTATCAAAGCGTTTATTCCAACTCCGAGAGGCTTGCACCAGTCCATAAATGGATCGCTGGAGCTTGCACACTTTGTTAGCTCCCTTTGGATCGACAAAACCTTCCGGTTGCATCATATACAACTCTTCTTCCAGAAATCCATTCAGGAACGCAGTTTTGACATCCATTTGCCAAATTTCATACTCATAAAATGCGGCAATTGCTAACATGATTCGGACAGACTTAAGCATTGCTACGGGTGAGAAGCTCTCATCGTAGTCAATTCCTTGAACTTGTCGAAAACCTTTCGCAACAAGTCGAGCTTTATAGATAGTAATATTACCATCAGCGTCAGTCTTCTTCTTGAAGATCCATTTATTTTCAATGGCTTGCCGACCATCGGGCAAGTCAACCAAAGTCCATACTTTGTTCTCATACATGGATCCTATCTCGGATTTCATGGCTTCAAGCCATTTTGCGGAATCTGGGCTCACCATCGCTTCTTCATAGTTCGTAGGTTCGCCATGGTCTAGTAACATGACCTCCAGAACAGGATTACCGTACCACTCTGGTGCGGATCTTGATCTAGTTGACCTACGAATTTCAGTAATAACTTGATCTGAAGTTTCATGATCATTATCATTAACTTCCTCACTATTTGGTGTAGGTGTCGCAGAAACTGATCTCTGCGATGATCTACTTTCCAATAAGGGAGCAGGTACGGTTACCTCATCAAGTTCTACTTTCCTCCCACTCACATCTTTCGAGAGAAACTCCTTCTCTAGAAAGGATCCATTTCTAGCAACAAATATCTTGCCTTCGGATCTGTGATAGAAGGTGTACCCAACAGTCTCCTTTGGGTATCCTATGAAGACACATTTCTCCGATTTAGGTTCGAGCTTATCAGTTTGAAGTTTCTTCACATAAGCATCGCAACCCCAAACTTTAAGATACGACAACTTTGGTTTCTTGCCAAACCATAGTTCAAAAGGCGTCGTCTCAACGGATTTCGATGGTGTCCTATTTAGAGTGAATGCAGCTATCTCTAAAGCATAACCCCAAAATGATAGCGGTAAATTAGTAAGAGACATCATAGTTCGCACCATATCTAATAAAGTACGATTACGACGTTCAGACACACCATTACGCTGTGGTGTTCCGGGTGGCGTGAGTTGCGAAACTATTCCGCATTGTTTCAAATGTAGACCAAACTCGTAACTCAAATATTCCCCTCCACGATCAGATCGTAGGAATTTTATTTTCTTGTTACGATGATTTTCAACTTCACTCTGAAATTCTTTGAACTTTTCAAATGTTTCAGACTTATGTTTCATTAAGTAGATATACCCATATCTGCTCAAATCATCTGTGAAGGTGAGAAAATAACGATATCCGCCATGAGCTTCAATATTCATCGGGCCACATACATCTGTATGTATGATTTCCAACAAATCTGCTGCTCTCTCCATAGTTCCGGAGAACGGTGTTTTTGTCATCTTGCCCATAAGGCACGGTTCGCAAGTACCAAGTGATTCAAAATCAAGTGATTCCAAAATTCCATCAGTATGGAGTTTCTTCCTGCGCTTTACACCGATATGACCCAAACGGCAGTGCCACAAATAAGTTGCACTGTCATTATTAACTCTGCATCTTTTGGCTTCAACATTATGAATATGTGTATCACTACTATCGAGATTCATTAAAAATAGACCACTCTTCAAGGGTGCATGACCATAAAAGATATTATTCATATAAATAGAACAACCATTATTCTCTGATTTAAATGAATAACCGTCTCGCATTAAACAAGATCCAGATATAATGTTCATGCTCAACGCTGGCACCAAATAACAATTATTTAGGTCTAAAACTAATCCCGAAGGTAGATGTAGAGGTAGCGTGCCGACGGCGATCTTATCGACTTTGGAACCATTTCCCACGCGCATCGTCACCTCGTCCTTAGCCAAACTTGCTTAATCCGTAGGCCCTGTTTCGAGTTGCAAATATTAGCAACAGAACCAGTATCAAATACCCAGGTGCTACTGCGAGTATTAGTAAGGAACACATCAATAACATGTATATGACGTATACTTTTGTTAACCTTGCCATCCTTCATATCCGCCAAATACTTGGGGCGGTTCCGCTTCCAGTGACCGGTCTGCTTACAGTAGAAGCACTCAGTTTCAGGCTTAGGTCCAGACTTGGATTTCTTCTCCTGAACAGCAACTTGCTTGCTATTCTTCTTGAAGTTCCCTTTCTTCTTCCCTTTGCCCTTTTTCTTGAAACTAGTGGTTTTACTAACCATCAACACTTGATGCTCCTTTTTGATTTCTACCTCCGCTGCCTTTAGCATTGCGAAGAGCTCGGGAATCGTCTTATTCATCCCTTGCATGTTATAGTTCATCACGAAGCTCTTGTAGCTTGGTGGCAGTGATTGAAGAATTCTGTCAATGACGCAATCATCCGGAAGTTGAACTCCCAGTTGAATTAAGTGATTATTATACCCAGACATTCTGAGTATATGCTCACTGACAGAACTATTCTCTTCCATTTTGTAGCTATAGAACTTATTGGAGACTTCATATCTCTCAATCCGGGCCTTTGCTTGAAATATTAACTTCAACTCTTGGAACATCTCATATGCTCCATGACGTTCAAAACGTCGTTGAAGTCCCGGTTCTAAGCCGTAAAGCATGGCACACTGAAATATTGAGTAGTCATCAGCTTTGCTTTGCTAGACGTTCATAACTTCTGGCGTAGCTCTTGCAGGAGGCCTGGCACCTAGCGGTGCTTCCAGGACGTAATTCTTCTGTGCAGCAATGAGGATAATCCTCAAGTTACGGACCCAGTCCGTGTAATTGCTACCATCATCTTTCAACTTAGCTTTCTCAAGGAACGCATTAAAATTTCAACGGCACAACAACACGGGCCATATATGTACAATTAACATAGACAAGCAAGATACTATCAGGTACTAAGTTCATGATAAATTTAAGTTCAATTAATCATATTACTTAAGAACTCCCACTTAGATAGACATCTCTCAAATCATCTAAGTGATTACGTGATCCAAAGCAACTAAACCATGTCCGATTAACACGTGAGATGGAGTAGTTTCAATGGTGAACATCACTATGTTGATCATATCTACTATATGATTCACGCTCGACCTTTCGGTCTCTGTGTTCCGAGGCCATATCTGTACATATGCTAGGCTCGTCAAGTTTAACCTGAGTATTCCGCGTGTGCAACTGTTTTGCACCCGTTGTATTTGAACGTAGAGCCTATCACACCCGATTAACACGTAGTGTCTCAGCACGAAGAACTTTTGCAACGGTGCATACTCAGGTAGAACACTTTTATCTTGAAATTTTAGTGAGAGATCATCTTATAATGCTACCGTCAATCAAAGCAAGATAAGATGCATAAAGGATTAACATCACATGCAATCAATATAAGTGATATGATATGGCCATCATCATCTTGTGCTTGTGATCTCCATCTCCGAAGCACCGTGCTTGTGATCTCCATCTCCGAAGCACCGTCATGATCACCGTCGTCACCGGCTCGACACCTTGATCTCCATCGTAGTATCGTTGTCGTCTCGCCAACTTATTGCTTTTACGACTATTGCTACCGCTTAGTGATAAAGTAAAACTATTACATGGCGATTGCATCTCATACAATAAAGCGACAACCATATGGCTCCTGCCAGTTGCCGATAACTTGATTACAAAACATGATCATCTCATACAACACATTATATCACATCATGTCTTGACCATATCACATCACAACATGCCCTGCAAAAACAAGTTAGACGTCCTCTACTTTGTTGTTGCAAGTTTTACGTGGCTGCTACGGGCTTAGCAAGAACCGTTCTTACCTACGCATCAAAACCACAACGATAGTTTGTCAAGTTGGTGCTGTTTTAACCTTCGCAAGGACCGGGCGTAGCCACACTCGGTTCAACTAAAGTGAGAGAGACAGACACCCGCCAGTCACCTTTAAGCAACGAGTGCTCCGAACGGTGAAACCAGTCTCGCGTAAGCGTACGCGTAATGTCGGTCCGGGCCGCTTCATCTCACAGTACCGCTGAACCAAAGTATGACATGCTGGTAAGCAGTATGACTTATATCGCCCACAACTCACTTGTGTTCTACTCGTGCATAGCATCAACGCATAAAACCAGGCTCGGATGCCACTGATTGGGGAACGTAGTAATTTCAAAAAAATTCCTACGCACACGCAAGATCATGGTGATGTACAGCAACGAGAGGGGAGAGTGTTGTCCACGTACCCTCGTAGACCGACAGCGGAAGCGTTATCACAACGCGGTTGATGTAGTCGAACGTCTTCACGATCCGACCGATCAAGTACCGAACGCACGGCACCTCCGAAGTTCTACACACGTTCAGCTCGATGACGTTCCTCGAACTCCGATCCAGCCGAGTGTTGAGGGAGAGTTTCGTCAGCACGACGGCGTGGTGACGATGATGATGTTCCACCGACACAGGTCTTCGCCTAAGCTTCGCGACGGTATGATCGAGGTGTAATTTGGTGGAGGGGGGCACCGCACACGGCTAAAATATCGTATATCAAGTGTGTTCTTAGGTGCCCCCTGCCCCCGTATATAAAGGAGCAAGGGGGAGGCCGGCTGCCTATGGGGCGCGCCAAGGAGAGGGGGGAGTCCTCCTCCTAGTAGGAGTAGGACTCCCCTTTCCTAGTCCTACTAGGAAAAGAAGGGGGAAGGAAAGAGAGGGAGAGGGAGAGGGAAAGGGGGCTGCGCCCCCCTCTCCTAGTCCAACTAGGACTCCTCTTGGGAGGGGGCGCACCACCTCCTGGCTGCTGCCCTCTCTCTCCCCTCAAGGCCCACTAAGGCCCAATACTTCCCCGGGGGGTTCCGGTAACCCTCCGGCACTCCGGTTTAATTCGAAACTTCTCCGGAACACTTCCGGTGTCCGAATATAGTCGTCCAATAAATCAATCTTTACGTCTCGACCATTTCGAGACTCCTCGTCATGTCCGTGATCACATCCGGGACTCAGAACAACCTTCGGTACATCAAATCATATAAACTCATAATAAAACTGTCATCGTAACTTTAAGCGTGCGGACCCTTTGGGTTCGAGAACTATGTAGACATGACCAAGACACCTCTCCGGTCAATAACCAATAGCGGGACCTGGATGCCCATATTGGCTCCTACATATTCTACGAAGATCTTTATCGGTCAGACCGCATAACAACATACGTTGTTCCCTTTGTCATCGGTATGTTACTTGCCCGAGATTCGATCGTCGGTATCTCGATACCTAGTTCAATCTCGTTACCGGCAAGTCTCTTTACTCGTTCCGTAATACATCATCTCGCAACTAACTCATTAGTCACAATGCTTGCAAGGCTTATAGTGATGTGCATTACCGAGTGGGCCCTGAGATACCTCTCCGACAATCGGAGTGACAAATCCTAATCTCGAAATACGCCAACCCAACAAGTACCTTTGGAGACACCTGTAGAGCACCTTTATAATCACCCAGTTACGTTGTGACATTTGGTAGCACACAAAGTGTTCCTCCGGTAAACGGGAGTTGCATAATCTCATAGTCATAGGAACATGTATAAGTCATGAAGAAAGCAATAGCAACATACTAAACGATCGGGTGCTAAGCTAATGTAATGGGTCATGTCAATCACGTCATTCTCCTAATGAGGTGATCCCGTTAATCAAATGACAACTCATGTCTATGGCTAGGAAACATAACCATCTTTGATTAACGAGCTAGTCAAGTAGAGGCATACTAGTGACACTTTGTTCGTCTATGTATTCACACATGTATTATGTTTCTGGTTAATACAATTCTAGCATGAATAATAAACATTTATCATGATATAAGGAAATATATAATACTTTATTATTGCCTCTAGGGCATATTTCCTTCACCTTGGTCATATATATATATTTGGGTATCATGACCCGCCCGGTGGTAAACCGCCAGGGCGCTTTAAGCTTCTTATCTGCAGGAACAACTTGAATAAATTGCGATGGATTATGAACATCATATCTTAAGCATGGTGGATTAACATGCATCAGTTGTAGATAGATATGCACGAAGGCATAACAGACCAAGTGTTTTAACTAGCCTATTACAAGGCGTTTCAGTGCCCAAAGGGATAATTGTTTCTCAATAAGCATTACAGCAAGTGGAAGACTAAACCGGCCCCCGGATTATGATTGCTTATCAGCTTGACCTGACGGCTGCGGATCATCTTGCACTGGCTCATCTTCGTCCCTACCCAGCGGCTGGAAGTCAACAGTTGCCCAGTCGATCCTAGTTAAAGCTTGGAACACAGCTTCGTCGCTTATAAGGGTGGACGGTTCAATGTCAGGGGCATAAGTGTGCTTACGGATTGGAGGGATCAGGTTTTGAGCCTCAGGAGTTGGTGCACCAACCCGCTTGTTATTGGTATCATAACTCGCCTGGTAAAATGAAAGATCAGTCTGTTCAGCAAGTTGACAAGCCAGTGGACGTACTTCCTGGTTTATGGCGCGGAGATCTTGAGTGCAAAATTCTGATCCGTCTTCTTTTAAGCTTGGGTAGCCGTTAGCCACGTCCGTCGGATCAAGATTAGGCACCCATGCTTTTGCCCGGGTTAGTGCGGTCAGAGCGCCAGCCCTTGCAGCAGACCTCTTTAGCTCTTCTACCCGGGCAGGCAGCATAGATAGCCTGTCTAAGGTATCCTTGATTAACGTCGGGGGCGGCTTATTGTGAGAAGCGGTGTAGATAATTTGTTGTGCGCCAGTATACAGTTGTTCTATCAGCGTGTAGGCAGCCTTCAGCTTCTTATGAACATCAGAGCCCAGATGACTAATGCGAGTTCCTGCATCATTGCAAACATCAGCAAACCGGCAACGCATGGGAAGATATGCTGAAAGTATAAAGCAAGGATGCTTAACGAACACAGCAGCAGTCATGGCATGTATGTACCGCTTTACACCAGTGAGCTCTTCTACCACCGGTTTCAGAGCTGCTTCAGCGTCTTCAGCTCTTTTCCGCAACGAGGATTTCTCTGTGTTCCAATCCGCCCGCTCCTTGGCGAAGTTCTCCTTTAGCTTTTCCATAGTGGCTAAGGCGCTCGACAGCTCATCTTTTGCTTTGGAAGTTTCGGCCTGTTGGGACTTGATGTTCTCTTGCAGATCAGCGGTTTGGCTTTCCTTCTTGCTCAGTTCAGCCTATAAAGAGACAGATACATAATGAGTTGACAGTACATATTTGAAGTAACAAGTTATGCCCTTGATACTTGGGGGCTAATTCATATTTGCTCCTTATAAGAAATTTCTACAAGTCCCAAGCACAATACAAGTATTAATCTTGGCACTTGGGGGCTAATGTGTGTTTGCTCAAAAACTATTGGTATGGGAATTCTTATACAGTCCCGGTTCATCTTTATAAAGTTAAACCGGCCCTTGGGGGCTATACCGGTGAAAGAGCAGTATGGCAAATGTAAGGAACCGGTTCATCATAAAGAAGTAATCTGGTCCCTGGAGGCTAAATATGCAAAGTTAAGTTATGACAAAGTCCCGGTTTAGATTGGTATCATAAACCGTCACTTGGGGGCTACTAGGAGCTGATAAACTGCAATTGGGCAAAAGAGAAAAATAGTAGTTACCTCATATCGCTCCTTCATCAAGTTTACCAAATTAGCTTCATAGTCACGGCTGGTATACAGACGGTTCAAAAGCTAGAGTGAATGTCTTGAGCATTGAGATGGGCGTAGCTTGATAAATCGGCATTCCATTTGCCTTTGCCGATAGCAGAGAGCTCATCCTTGGCAATATGCTTTGACAAAGCGACAGGGTTGCCAGGAGTGGTGTGGCCAATGCCAGTAATCATAATGTCATCATCTTGATCATCAGCAGCATTCGCTGGAGTTGGCGGTTCGTCAGTATCTTTAACCGGATTGGCCGGTTTGTCATCAGTTCGGACAGGGCTGGTTGGCTGGTCTGCATGGCTTGTAGTGTCAAATTGCACTTGTTCGGCAAGGAAGTCATGGTCTTGAGGCGGCGGATCATTAAGCATATCGTCAGCGTCGGTTTCTTCCGGATCTGGAGTTGTTTCCGGTTCAGCAGCTACATTATCATCAGCCAGTTTGCTTAACCAAGCCTTCTTGCTGGGTCTTCGCTTGGCGGTGAGAAAAGATAGATATAAGGATCAGTACAGTATGTAAAGATAACACATCAAGAATAAAGACACGTGCATAGCTCACCCAGGAACTGTTTTGAGGGGTGGAAGCTGCGTGGCCGATGACTCGCCAGAGGATGAGTGAGAAGTACCCTGATAATTTGAATCAGACGGGTTAAGAGGCTGGCGGAAACAACCTGCTTTTGGGCATGACATATCAATGGGATAAGAGACCTCTGATCGGCGTTTCCGAACCGGACTGTTCAGTAAACCGGCGGAGGTAACTACCTGGCCACTGTGCCGGGTTTTATGGCGAGCTTCGTGTTGCTGCGTCTTCAAAAGAAAGTTTGGGTCCAAGTAAGCAAGAGGGTGAGAAAATTTTACTTTCCGGTTTGCTTGACGGATTTTTGATGTTGCCAGAGGATCTGAATCAGAGGAAAGAATGGTTACCTCTATGTCCTCAGCATGACTGCCTTCAGCGTCATCCTAATAATAATCATTGTCAATGAGATGTACAAAAAAATAACCAAGAGAGTCAAGTTCTACCTCTGGTTCTATTGAGGATGTAGACCTTATAGTCACCCGCCAGGAGGGGCCGGGTTACTCTTCGGATGATCATTGCCAGAAGCCCGGAGCTAAGTTTCAAGATGATGGGCCAGAGATGGGCCGAGACCCGGATATGGCTTAAAGCCCGTAGTTACAATCATTGCTATAGTAGACTTGTAGTGTAAGGCAAGTATTGTTTAGAGTCCGAGCCGGACGCTCTTATGAGCCGGCCGGGACTCTAAGGGCTGCTGGGCGTCAGCCTCCCTATATAAAGGGAGGACCCGGCAGCGGTTTAAGGACGACAACAATCTGATCGAGAGCCGGGCATAGCTGTTAGCTCCCTAGCGATCGTAACACTAATCAATAACACCTCAAACTGGACGTAGGCTTTTACCTTCACAGTAAGGGGCCGAACCAGTATAATCCTCGTATTCCTTGTCCCGCATAACCCCTTTAAGCTTCCTAGTTGCGATGGCTCCACGACTAAGTCCTAGCTCGAGGACATCTGCCGTGACAATTCCACGACAGTTGGCGCCCACCGTGGGGCTGGCGCACGGTGGATTTGAGTTCTTGAAGGGCAGCTTCGAAGGCCTCAAGGGATACGCTGTGGGCCGGATGACCAAGAGTCGTCGCGGCAAGCTCTACATCGACGGTGCGGGCTGGGGCCCCGACGCCGGCTCAATTGAGTACGGGTACTGGGTCCCCTTCGGCGGAATTCATGTCTTCATCGGCAAGATTGGTGAGCCGGGCCCCGAGCCGGATCTCCGCGCCGATCTCATCGAAACGGCTCAGCGCGCACGACCCGCCCCGGCCCGGCCTGCCGTAAGGCGCGCTTTTGTAGGATGCATCCATGGAGGGCCCTCTGATCCATCCGGGTTCGGCGATGAGGCGGCCGCCGGCTCTGACGGCGAGTCGGCCACTGATGAGTCAAACTCGTTGTACCAACTTCAAGATGGCGGGCTTATGGGTTGTTCCGACGGTGTCAGTATTCCGGACGTTTTTGAGCCACCAAGTCAGGTTGGAGTTTTTATGGCTTGTGCGCAGCTTGTTCAGAACCCTGCTGCTGGAGCGGAAAGCCCGGTGCCTTCTCCGGCTCAGGTGCTAATGGATCTCACGGACAAGATGACGGCCCTGTTAACCGCCACGGTTGACCCGGCAGATCAAGCTCAGCACGATGCGGCGGTGGCACAGCTAAAATTGGATCTGATAAAAGCTAAGGAGGATCTTGCAGCGGAAGGAATCAGGCTGGCTACAGAGCGGGCGGCTCTCGACGCCCGGACTCAGCTGATTCAGGCGCAGTCCTTCCAACTCACGATGGATCAGAACGCGGCCAACGATGTCATGAGAAGGAGGCATCAGAAGGCCCAGTCTCGACTCCCGCCGGTTTACGATCCACGCAATCTCTTCAGCACGCCGGGTGCAGGGTTTAGTAACCCGCCAGGGGTCATTGCGCCCGGGTCTGGACCCCTTATTCAGCCACGAGTGATGGGGCCTCCCCAGGTGCCCCCTGCCCCGCCTCAGTATGTGCCAATACCCCCGGGTCATTAAGATAACCCGCTAGAGAACATGGTAGCCGCGGCAGCACGGCTGGCGGCTCTCCCCGTTGACGGCGATTCTCCGGCGGCCATCGAAACCCGCCGGGTCAGGGAACTCCTGCAGACAGCACTAGCGCAGCAAGCGGCGTACTCCTATAGCCGTGACAGGATCCACTCGACCCCTCGTCCAGGCCAGAGCCCGAGTTACAGCCGGCACATGGTCTCAGCAACCGGTTCAAGTAATGTGCGACGCCATGACCCGCCCCCTGGCCATGGCCCGGCTCATAATGGAGCCTTCTACGCAACCGACCAAGCGCGGCAAGAGGCAGAGCAGGCGCCTCAATTGACGGCTTATCAGACCCCCTCGGCTTATCCGACGACGTCCGTTGATGTGGGAATTTCTACCAGGACCGGGGGAGTCCCTTGTTTGGTACCAGCCATCCGTAATGAACGTCTACCTAAGGACTTCAAGGGCCCTAGGAAGGTGCCTAACTATACAGCGGACTTACAGCCTGCAGCCTGGATTGAGAGTTATGAGATGGCCATGGAGTTGCTGGAGGTCAGTGAGGCGGCCATGGCCAAATATTTCACCATGATGTTAGATGGAACTGCCCGCACGTGGCTGAAAGGGTTACCGCCGAACTCCATTGGGTCTTGGGCTGAGCTGAAAGCCCGGTTCATTCAAAACTTCAAAGATACCTGCAGGCAATCAATGTCAATTGTGGATTTGACTAACTGTAAGCAGCAGGAGGGTGAGTCCACGACCCACTGGGTTCGCCGGGTCAAGGAGATCATACATTCATCAGATAAGATGGATGCCGGCTCTGCAGTCTTAATGTTGGAACAGAACTGTCGCTTTGTGCCCCTTAAGATGAAGCTCGGGCGGCTCAAGCGCGACTGCACCGATATGGGTACCCTAATGGCGGCTCTTGTCAAGTACGCCGATTCCGATGGTACCAAGGATCCCCCTTCAGACGATGAAAGGGCAGGGAAGGGAAAGAAGAATGGCAACGGCAAGGGTCCTCAGTTTAACCCGGGGAACCAAGGAGGAGGCAAGCGTAAGGCCGATGGCAGCCTAGAGTTTGTAGCCAACACCAACTCTCAAGGTAATAACCAGCGACGCAAGGGGAGGCCCCCTCCCCGAGGCGGCGGGTCAGGACCTTCTCTGGAGCAGCTGTTGAATGAACCTTGTCCGAGACACGGCTCTAGAGAGAAGCCAGCGACTCATCAGTCGAAGGATTGTGCTATCATGAAGGCCTTTAAAAACTACAATGGTCCGGGTGGCGGCTCAGGCACCGGCGGCTTTCATGGCCCGGGCGGCGGCTCAAATTCCGGTCCTCAGAACGGTCAAGGGAGCTTTAATCAACTGTCTGGTCAGGGTCATCAGCAGCAGCAGGGGGGTTATCAGACTAACCCGAAGCAGCTTAGCGGTGGACAGTATCACTTGTTCACCACTAGTTTGTGCAAACGAGACGAGAAGCTTCACAAGAGGGCTGTTAATGCTGTTGAGCCGGCGGTTCCACGTTACTTGCGGTGGTCTGAGCAGCCTATAGTGTGGAGTAGGGAGGATCACCCTCCCCGGGTGGATAACCCGGGCCACTTGGCCTTAGTGGTGGCTCCTCAGGTGGGAGGCTATAAGTTCACAAAGGTACTCATGGATGGAGGCAGCAGCATCAATATCCTCTATTATGAGACTTTCCGTCGTATGGGGCTAGTCGATAAGAACCTCAGCCAGTCAAACACTATCTTCCATTGTGTGGTACCCGGTAAGTCGGCTTATCCAGTCGGCAAGATCGAACTGGAAGTGGCTTTTGGCGATGAGAACAACTACAGGGTGGAGAAGTTGACCTTTGAGGTGGTCAAGATAAGAAGTCCATACCACGCTATATTTGGACGGCCGGCTTACGCCAAGTTCATGGCACGGCCGTGTTATGTGTACTTACAGCTCAAGATGCCGGGTCACAATGGGACCATTACGGTTCACGGCAGCCGGAAAGTGGCTCTGGAGTGTGAGGAAGGTGATGCAGCTTATGCAGAGTCTGTTTGCGCCACAGAGGAGTTGAAATTTTATAAAGACAATGTTGACCCAACAGATATGACCTCTCTGAAAAAGCCAACCACGGAGAATGAACCAGCAATGAAATTTAAATCAGCTGATGAGACTAGACTTGTTGATTTTGTTCCAGGTGACTCGTCTCAGCAGTCTAGCATCAGTGCAAATCTGGACCCGAAATAGGAAAGCACGCTCATCGAGTTCATCCGTGAGAATAGGGACATCTTCGCGTGGAAACCTTCTGACATGCCAGGTGTACCTAGAGAACTCGCTGAGCACACTCTCAATGTTGATCCAAAATTTAAGCCGGTCAGACAGTTCCTTCGACGGTTTAACGAAGAGAGGCGGAAAGCTATTGGTGAAGAAGTGGCCCGGCTCTTGGCGGCCAGGTTCATTGTTGAGGTTTTTCACCCGGAGTGGTTGGCTAACCCGGTGCTCGTGCTCAAGAAGAACGGCACCTGGCGGATGTGTGTGGACTACACGGACTTGAACAAGGCGTGTCCGGTTGATCCTTTTGCTCTCCCCCGTATTGATCAAATCATTGATGCTACGGCAGGTTGTGCATGCTTAAGTTTCTTGGATGCCTATTCCGGGTATCATCAGATTAAGATGGCAGTTAAGGACCACGAGAAGACAGCGTTCATCACTCCCTTTGGAGCCTTCTGCTATGTGTCTATGCCTTTTGGACTCAAGTGTGCACAGGCGACTTACCAGCGTTGTGTACAGAATTGTCTTCATAAACAGATCGGGCGCAATGTTCACGCTTACGTGGATGATATTGTGGTTAAATCCATCAAGGAGGAAACCCTGATAGATGACTTAAGGGAAACCTTCGATAATCTCCGGGTCTACAAGATGATGCTTAACCCGGCCAAGTGTGTTTTTGGTGTTCCTGCAGGCAAACTATTGGGCTTCTTGGTTTCTGACAGAGGCATTGAGGCTAACCCGGAGAAGATCAAGGCTATCACCTCCCTAGCTAAGCCGGCATGTATAAATGACGTTCAGCATTTGGCGGGTCGCATCGCTGCTTTAAGCCGGTTTATAAGCCGTTTGGGTGAGAAAGCTATGCCCCTATATCAGTTGATGAAGAAAACTGATAACTTTATCTGGAATGATGCAGCTAATACCGCTTTTGAGGATTTGAAAAAGCAACTGGCAGAGCCCCCCGTCCTTGCTGCTCCGGTTGATAAGGAGCCCTTGCTACTATAGTAGCGGCAAATGCACGAGCCGTCAGCGTGGCTATTGTAGTGGAGCGCAAGGAGGCGAGTAAGGAGCATCCGGTTCAGCGGCCGGTTTATTATGTCAGCGAGGTGCTCATTGAGTCCAAGCAGCGGTACCCGCATTGGCAGAAGCTCGTATACGGTGTGTTCATGGCGAGCCGGAAGCACAAGCATTATTTTCAGGGTCATCCCATCACTGTGGTCAGTTCTGCCCCCCTTGGTGATATTATCCAGAACAGAGAGGCTACAGGGAGAATTGCTAAGTGGGCTATAGAACTTGGACCTCATGGCCTCAAATATGTGCCACGCACTGCTGCTAAATCTCAGGCTTTGGTGGATTTCATCAATGATTGGACGGAGTCTCAAGTGCCTGAGCAAAAGCCGAATAACACTTATTGGACAATCCACTTCGATGGGTCCAAACAGTTGGAGGGCTCGGGGGCTGGTGTTGTATTGGCTTCCCCTAAAGGTGACAAGTTCCATTATGTGCTACGGTTGATGTTTCCTTGCACTAACAATGCGGCTGAATACGAAGCTTTGCTCCACGGTCTTCGGGTGGCTAAGGAGATGAGCTTAAGCCGGGTAAGGTGCTTTGGGGACTCAGATTTGGTGGCTCAACAAGTATCAGGCACCTGGGATTCTAAGGATCCTCTCATGGCGGCTTATCGTCGCGAGGTTGATGCCATTGTTGGACACTTCCAGGGATACCAAGTGGAGCACATTGATCGCAGGAAGAACGAGGCGGCTGATGCTTTAAGCCGGCTAGGCTCTCAGCGAAAGCCGGTGCCGCCTAACACTTTCCTGGATGTCCTGTATAACCCCTCGGTTAAGTTGCCTACAGAAGAGGACTTGGCTATCCCTGACCCGGAGGCACGACTGGTGGCGGCTCTTCATGTCATACGAGACTGGACAATGCCATATCTGGCTTATATAACCCGGGGAGAGTTGCCTGAGGATGAAACTCTGGCCAGGCAAGTAACCCGGCGGGCTAAGTCAATGATTGTTATTGATGGCGAGTTGCATCATCGCAGTATTTCAGGGGCGTTTCAGCGTTGTATCTCCCCTGAGGAAGGTCAAGAGATCTTGCGTGAGATCCATGAAGGGGATTGTGGCCATCATGCCGGTTCAAAATCTCTTGTGGCCAAGGCTTTCCGTCATGGTTTTTATTGGCTGACGGCTCACGCTGATGCAGAGGACTTGGTCAGTAAATGTGAGGGTTGCCAAAGGTTCTCACGATGGGCTCATGTGCCGGCTCAGGAGTTGAGGATGATCCCAATCACTTGGCCCTTTGCGGTCTGGGGGCTTGATATGGTTGGGCCTTTTAAACGGTCCAAGGATAAGAAGACCCACCTCTTGGTGGCCGTTGACAAATTCACGAAGTGGGTGGAGGCTGAGCCAGTTAGCAAATGCGATGCAGCCACGGCGGTTCAATTTATGAAAAAGGTGATTTTCCGCTTCGGCTTTCCGCACAGCATCATAACTGACAATGGCACCAATTTATCCAAGGGTGCTATGGAAGAATTTTGTCAACAAGAGCATATCCGACTTGATGTTTCCTCAGTGGCTCATCCCCAATCCAATGGTCAAGCTGAGAGAGCTAACCGGGAGATTCTGAAGGGCATCAAACCCCGGCTTTTGGTCCCTTTGCAACGGACGCCGGGTTGTTGGGTGGAGGAGCTGCCCTCCGTCTTATGGAGCATCAACACTACTCCTAACAGGTCTACTGGCTTCACGCCTTTCTTCATGGTTTATGGAGCACAAGCAGTCCTCCCCAGCGACATCCGTCACGATTCACCTCGTGTGGCGGCTTATGTTGAGACGGATAATGAACAGGCGCGCCAAGATGCTCTAGACTTGTTGGACGCACAGCGTGATGTGGCGGCAGCCCGTTCAGCAATTTACCAACAAGACCTGCGCCGTTATCATAGCCGCCGGGTCAAATCCTGGGTCTTCCAGGAAGGCGACCTTGTGCTCCGGCTCATCCAGGATCAAACAGATGCACACAAGTTATCCCCACCTTGGGAAGGGCCCTTTGTGGTCTGTAAGAACTTGCACAACGGGTCATATTACCTCATTGATATTCGGGAACATAAAGATTCGCGTAAATCTGAGGAGGAGACCCGTCGGCCATGGAATATAGCTCAACTTCGGCCTTACTACACTTGAGCTGCCGGCTCTCGTGGTGTACATATTTATCTCAGACGTGTATATACTATGATAAGCAATAAAGCAGGGCCTCTGTCCTTTTTTCTCCCCCAATTATGCGTGTGTTATTTTTTACATGCTGATTTAAAGGAGGATCCGGCTTATGATTGTATTTGAGTCTAGCTTTAAGCAGTAAGGTCACTTGGGGGCTTCCTGTTCAAACATGGGTCGTATTCGAACCAAAGAGAACATAGCAGTCGATACCCACGTGATTGGCAAAGTCCCGAGCTCGTTGGGAAGTTAACCTTGATCATGTTTGAATCACAGTTTAACCCCTCTGAGAACCGACGTGGATCGTATTCAAATCAGCGTCGTTAAACAATTTTAAGAATCACTTGGGGGCTTCCTGTTCAAACATGGGTCGTATTCGAACCCAAGAGAACATAGCTGTCGGTACCCTCTTGATTGGCATCGCCACACCCATTGGGGGCTATATGATCGTATCCGAATCATGGCTTAACCCCTTTTGGGCCGGGTCTCTGGTCGTATTCGAACTGGAAGCCCCTAAGTTCTGATTTATCACAAGTTTACTCTGATTATGACAAAGTGTGCATGGCCGGGTTTCACTTGCCGGCTTAATTTTGGGTTTCTCTTGTTAATTGAACATCATGGATGTCATCAAGGCAAGTCAATTAGAGTTAAGATACCAATCGTGCTACCCAGGTTATTTAATCCGGAAGTATGTTTATAGGCCGTTAAGTGTGTTATCATGGCTATGTTCAGAGTGTCACTAAGGACCAGTCCTTTTTGATTCATATTCCGGGTTATCCATCTCAAACACCTGATTCTCAGGGTGGTAAGCCGCCTTGAGACTTGTGATTTGCCTTTCTATGCAGATACTTAAAGGCACCTGTTAAGGTTGAGAAGGACAAAGGGATAATTATGACCCGGAGGAACACCAAAAGGATAACTTCAAGGGATTTCAGCATTCATTACATGCACGATGGCACGGCAGAGATAAATTGTTGCACCTATTCTATTACAAAATTCATCAAGTCTCAAGGATGGAGCGTTGTTCGGTGAACCGCCAGCCGCTTTATGATGCCTGCTGAGTTGAAGTCCCCGACTCGTTCCTGTCTTCTGCTCCGGCTGATCCCAAGACCTCGAAGGTTGACGACTTCCAGTTGATGCCGCTGAGAGCTTCGAATTGGGCTTCTTCGTCAATTAACCCGGCCGGGTCAATCTCTGGGGCGAAGGTGTGCTGGCGAGCCGGAGGAATCGGATTGAGAGCTTCATAGCGAGGGGTTGGAATCCTCTGATTCTCCGCATTGTATCCCGGCTGGTACTTGGTTAGGTCGGTGTCGTTCCCGATGATGGTGGCCACCGGGCGTACAGCCTTCACACATGCCGCGAAGTCCTTCTGGTCGAAGGCTGAGCCGTCTTCCTTCAGACTTGGGTAACCCAGGGCGATGTCTGCCGGGTCTAGCTCCGGCAGGAAGGCTTTGGCCACGGCAATTGCTCTGGCTCTTGCGGAGGCTCGGCGTAGCTCCTGGATCCGCTGTGGCAGAACAGCGAGCCGGCGCAGGACTTCGGCCAGATGGGTTGGCACCTCATTGGATAAGGCCACCACAGCTAAGGCGCGCTGTGACCCGGTGTAGAGTTGTTCCACCAGGGTGTACATGGCCTTTAACTTGGTAACCACGCTCTGGTTGAGGTTGGCACTCCTGGGACCTGTTTAATAAAAATCAGATAAGCCGGTGACAAGGATGAATCATAACATATACAGACTTGATGAAAGCCGGCGAGGCGACTTACCGAAGATAGCAGCCACCATTTGGGAAACCTGGCGCTTTAGGCCGGAGAGCTCAGCGGTCTTCTCAGTGAGGGCCTTCTCCGCCTGTTCTGCCCGGGTCACCAGTGCGGCTTTCTCCTCAGCCCAGGCCTTCCGCTCAGCATCAAATTCGGTCGTCAGCTTCTCTTGAGCGGCGATGCTGGAGACAAACTTGGCGTTTGCCTTCCGGGTCTCCATCTCTTGTGTCTTTAGCCAGCTCTTGAGATCCGCAAGGTCCGACTCTAATTTCTTGCCAACAGCCTGCATATATTTCCGGGTTATTAACAGTCATTCTATAAGTCCCAAGCGCTTTCCAAGCAAAGACACTTGGCACTTGGGGGCTAATGCATATTGAACGTATCTATCTACGTATTGCCGGCTTAGTTTAATAAACCGGACCTAAGTCTACAACATATTCTAGTATAAGTTGTCGACTTGGGGGCTAGCATGACAAGGGTCACTATGCAGAAAGTAAGAAGACAGCAGAAGGATACCTCAGATTTTTGTTGGATCTGGTTGACCATGGCGATCTCGGCGTCCCGGCTCTTGTGAACTTGGCTAACGTAGCCTGAGACGAGCTCTCCAATGCTTAAGTCGGTGTAGCTGGAGAGATCCAGATTCACCCGGTGGGGTTGCAGCAACTCCCCCTTCGCGGAGCATTTGGCCAGCACGGTCGGCCTCCCCGGCTCAACATACTCCGTCCGGGTAATTACCACGTCCGGGTCGTTAGCTGGTGGGGCTGAGCCGGAGGCCTCCGGGTTAACCGACGCTTCGGTCGTTGTCTTGGTGGTCGGGGCAGGGGCTTCAGGCGCCGTGTCCATGGGAATGGTGGCTTCGGGGGCGGAGGAAGCTGGCGGCTCTTGAGCCGTAGCCTCCGGCTCAGGCAAGTCCGGCACTCCGGCTGACCTGGTCTTCTTTGCTCTTTTGGTGAGCTTTGCCTGGGCACTGAAAAGGCAGAAATGTTAGGCATACAAAGAGTAAATACAGACAGATAATGTAAGGAGATTGTTATTACCCGGGTGCAGTCTTGAAGGCCGGCAGACTTGACTGCATGGAGTCACCCGAAGAGGGGGAGGTCTCCTGATAATTGGAGTCAAAATAGTTGAGTGGTTGACGGATGACACCCGCCATAGGATGAAAAGGGTACAGGTGAGAAAAAACCTCAGTGCGACGCTTCCTTGTTGCGTCGGGTAACCCGGCGGTGAGGTCGGTGTCCTTGCGGGCCCGGGTGTGACGCCGGCTTTCGTGAACCTGTTGCTTCAAAAGAAATTGAGGGTCTTGATGAGCTAATGGATGAGAAAAGCTTACTTTCCGGGTTACTCTTCGGACTTTCAGCTGTGGCAAAGGCTCCGAGTCGGAGGAAAGTGATGTTACCTCTTCAATCACCGGGTTACTGGCGCCGGTGTCATCCTGTCAATAAGAAAAATGTTGATAAGGCGGACAGCAGCAAACAACAAATATGGCAAGAGTTTAATGGTTTAAGGGTTACCTCTGACTCGGAGCTGTCGCTTAATTGCAGCAGCTCCGAAGCAGTGGGTCTGCTTCCCTTTTTGCGAGGGGCGGCTTTCTTGGCGGCTTTCTTCGCCTTCCTGGCCTTCTTGGCCGCCTCATGGTCATACTTGACCCGCGAGAATTTATCATCAGCCTGAGAAATACAGTAATGAATTCTTAAAATAGTTCAGAGCAAGGTGACATGTAAAAGAAGTTGAAAGGTTAAAGTCAGCGGCTTACCGCAGGGGCTGGATTGGTCTTGCAGAACGGTGCTAGCCCGGTCCTTCCACTGTCTGCCAGGCTCTCGTTTAACAGAGCCTTGGTCTCTTCTTCAGCAACGTCATCTGGAAGATCATTGCGACTGTGCCTCTACGGGTCATCCTTTCGCCCGGTGTACTCACGCATTAAGCCGGGGCGGCGGCTCATTGGGATCACCCGCCATGAGATCCAGACCCGGACCAAGTCTATTCCGTTCAGACCGTTGCCTAGCAGGGCCTTGATCTTATTGATCGTTGGAAGCAGAGGCTGGCGTTCCGCGGCAGTCAGTTTGTCGGATAGCGGATGAGTCGGCTCTAGGCGTGTTGGGCGAAAGCCGGGCAGCGGGTTCTCGTCAGCCGGGGACGTATCTTGGCAGTAGAACCAAGTCATATTCCAGTCCTTAGGGTGGCTTGGCGGCTCTGCATAAGGGAATAGACAGTCCCTACGCCGTTGGATGGAGATGCCGCCTAATTCTAGACTTGGCCCGTTTGCACACTCGTTTTGGCGGTTTAAGTAGAACAGTTCTCTGAGAAGCAGCAAACTGGGCTCCTCTCCAAGGTACACTTCGCAAAAGACATGGAAGTTGCAGATGTTGGATACGGAGTTGGGTCCTATATCCTGAGGCCGAAGGTCAAAGAAGTTGAGCACATCCCGGAAGAATTTTGAGCCGGGCGGTGCGAAGCCCCGGCTCATGTGGTCCGCAAAGATCACTGCCTCCCCGTCCCTCGGCTGTGGTCTTTCTTCTGACGGATCAGGGGCACGGTAGGACATCACTTCCTTCTTGGGCAGATACCCGGACTTAACAAAGTTGGCCAGGGTCTCGTCAGTGACGTTGGATTTCATCCAGTTGCAAGTGATGGGAGCCTTGGGAGGCATGGTGAAGGTTGGTGGTCTATGATAAAGAAAAAAGTGTCCGGGTTAATTGTAAGCTAGAGATTATCATTCAAACTGCAATGGCGGCTTATGAAGGGGAGTAATGATATATATTCAGATACGGTGGGTTATCTAAGCCGTAGGGGCATTCAGAATAAGTTGGTCATCTACGGCTTACCGCAGTTAAGCCGGAGGATCCTACAGGGCATGGTTCTCTTTAATCCGGAAAGTTCTATGGACGTGTTTTATTTAAGTCGGAAATATAAGCCGCCAAGATTCAAGGGCTGCAGTTTTTACTAAGTGTGGTAAAACAGATTTCACATATTGCAGTAACTTTTTTGGATCAAAATGGTCGGGTGAAATGAAAAGTTTCTAGACCTAAAAAAACAGAGGCAGGAGAAGTTCTTGAGGTGGAGCATGGTCCTTATGCAGTAAAAAGAGGGTTTTTTGCAGGTGAAATGGATCTCAAACATCTACCGCACTGACTCTATGTGAGGTTAAAGATCAACCGAGCACGGTGACTACAAGAACTACTGAGGTTTGCGGCAATGGTGATGAACGCGAAGAACACAAGATGAACCCTACAGTAGATCTATCTGACAGGGCAAAGGAGACTCACCGGAGTTGGAAAGGGCGGAGGTCGCTGCCGTGAATCTGGTCCGAATCAGGGTGATGCAGCGGCCGGGTTGATGAAGACCAGGGGCGCAACGGCGGCGGCAGTGGCGGAGCTCGGGCAGAGGAGCGACGGCGCGAGGAGGAAGAAGGAGAGCGTGAGAAGAGAAGCGTTGGGCCGGCCTATTTATAAGGCAGGATCATAAGTGGGCGCGAGATTCAAGGAGACCACGGCGTGGTTATCTCCCCCTTACGACGCCTCGATTTTCGGAAAGACAGTAAAAGCAAAGATCCGTTGCGGATCTGGCGGAGTAAGAAACGGACTTAATAGAGGATGACGTCACGGCGGATTATCCGGAGTCCAGAGGATGACGTCACGCCGGGTTATGGCCTTCACATGAATGGTGAGCCGGAGATCTTCTCTGTCGGCAGAGTTGAAGATTGACCTGAGCCGGCTCAAGTCAATCTGGGGCCTAATGTTGAGGATGTAGACCTTAGAGTCACCCGCCAGGAGGGGCCGGGTTACTCTTCGGATGATCATTGCCAGAAGCCCGGAGCTAAGTTTCAAGATGATGGGCCAGAGCTGGGCTGAGACCCGGATATGGCTTAAAGCCCGTAGTTACAATCATTGTTATAGTAGACTTGTAGTGTAAGGCAAGTATTGTTTAGAGTCCGAGCCGGACGCTCTTATGAGCCGGCCGGGACTCTAAGGGCTGCTGGGCGTCAGCCTCCCTATATAAAGGGAGGACCCGGCAGCGGTTTAAGGACGACAACAATCTGATCGAGAGCCGGGCATAGCTGTTAGCTCCCTGGTGATCGTAACCCTAATCAATAACACCTCAAACTGGACGTAGGCTTTTACCTTCACAGTAAGGGGCCGAACCAGTATAATCCTCGTATTCCTTGTCCCGCATAACCCCTTTAAGCTTCCTAGTTGCGATGGCTCCACGACTAAGTCCTAGCTCGAGGACATCTGCCGTGACAATTCCACGACAGGTTCCGGGTTACACACATCGTCATCAGCTGGTGGATCGGAGGATGCAGTGGTCCTTCTCTTGGGAGGTTTTTTAACAACCTTGGTCTTTGGACGAACTGGCTTGACCGGTTTATCTTGCAGCTTCGCCGGTTTGTCTTGGGATGGTTTCTTGTTCCAGAACGGATCATCACCCTGTCAGAAAATAATCACACTTTCAGAGAATATTTGGACAGAAGCAACTTCAGATAAAAAGATTATATGATTCTTACAACTGGTGGTTTGTTGAAGGTGCAGAAAGGGAGTAGTCCGGTTTGGGCACAGACAGCCTCTGGTTTGTTCAGTATCTTTTTTACAGCCTCAGTGACTTCTGCATCTGTAAGCTGAATGTCAATGTGCCGCTGAGCATCCTTCAAACTCCCCGTATACTCACACATCAAACCGGAGCGTCGGCTTAAGGGCAGAATACTCCAGCTTATCCAGCAACGAGCAAGATCAACTCCTGTCAAACCGTTTGCGATGAAGGCTCTAAGCTTTGATAATTGGGGAGCATAGTTGGACCTTTCTCTTGCCGTCAACCTTTGAGGAAAAGGATGTGTGTTGCTAAGGCGTTCAGGGCGGTTACCCGGCAGGGGGTTTTCATCAGATGGAGATGTATCCATGCAGTAAAACCAAGTCTGGTTCCACTCTTTGGGGTGACTGTGGAGTTTGGGATGGGGGAAGGTGACTTCCTTCCTTTTCTGAGCCGCCATTCTGCCCAGTTCTGTATTGGGTCCATCCGAGAACTCTGTGTGACGGTTTAAGTGAAAGAAATCCCTAAACAGTTCGATTGAAGGTTCCTCTTGCAGATAAACCTCACAAAAGACTTGGAAGTGTAGATGTTGGTTACAGAATTGGGACCGATGTCTTGAGGGCGCAGTTGGAAACTAGCCAGTACATCCCGGAAATTTTTTGAACCGGGAGGGCTAAAACCTCGTCCCAGATGATCAGCAAACACGACTACCTCTCCATCCTTGGGTGTAGGAGGATTTTCCGGGCCAGGGACCCTCCAGTGGATGACATCTTTTTTAGCGAAAGTGCTCGTTTTAACAAGATTGTTTAACTGCTCTTCGGTTACTCGAGAGGGAGCCCAATTGCATTCATAGACTTGCTTGGCCATGGCAATGGAAATCTGAAAAATGATTACTGCCGGTTTAAGATTTACAGTGGACAACTACACAGCAGTATAAGGATACAAGCATATTGATAAACCGGAATTGGTTATTTGTAAACCGGAGTCTGACGATGGAAACAGTACAATGATGAAAGCATTGGCGGTTCAACAGGGGACTAATGGTATCTACTGGGTCATCATTTTGTATATGAAGTTAAACCGCCCAATCTGGTATTAAAGATGTATAAGTGAAGGGAAAAACAGGTTTCACAAGTTGGCATTATAATTTTGGATCTACCGCATGTCAGAACATGAAAATAGATTCCGACCTAAATATTGGTACCGAAGCAGTTGATGAAGGTTCAGATGGGATTTTCTACTTAAACGAGATGCATGGATGGAAAAGAAGGGCTACGGCTATCGCCGTACAGGATAAATATCAAGGTTTGAATCAAAGAGCTATTGCACAACGATGAACACCGACAAACACCGATGAAAACTGAAACCCTAATGACAGATTTATGGCGGAAGGAAAGAAGGCTTACCGATGCTGATGGAAGAGCGGAGAGGCGCCGCGATTCTCTGGTGCGTTCAGGGTGATGTAGCGGCCGGAGTTGAGGCAGAAGGGAAGGTCAACGGTGGCGGCGGAGCTCCAAAGGTCGGGCATCGCAAGAAAGAGGACGAGGTGAAGAGATACGGGGGGGGGGATGGAAAGACCCCCTGGCCCTATATATAAGGGCAGAAAGATAAGCGTCAGGCGTGAAAATCAAGGAGCCTAAATTTTGGATATGAGGCGGAGCTGTCGCCTCGATTGTCGGAGGCTCGTTAATGACAGGTGACGTCACGGCGGTTTACCATGATCCTAGAAGATGATGTCACGGCGGTTTACAAGATTGTGTGAAGATGTTGAAGAAGAAATTTTCTTAAGTATTGAGGATTGACGTGAACCAGTTCAAATCAATCTGGGGCCTAATGTTGGGGATATTACCACTGGGCGTAAACCGGCCAGGAGAGGCCGGGTTAACCCCATAAGTAGTTCATCTGTATCTGAAGTCCATGAAGACAGACGGTGATGCTTCATGAAGGCCCAGGGCCCAAAGCCGGTTTAAGGCCTGCAGACATAAACAGGCATTGATATGTAAACTTGTGTTGTAAGATAGAAGTAGCAGAGACCGAGCCGGACACGATTATGAGCCGGCCTCGGGATTCTGTAAACCGGCGGGCGTCAACCCATGTATGTAAGGGGACGACCCGGCGGCGGTTCAGGGACAACAGACAACAACTCGAGACTCAGGCAGAGCGTATTCGCTCCCTGGTCATCGAAACCCCATCAATTCCATCACAACTAGACGTAGGCTTTTACCTTCATCGTAAGGGGCCGAACTAGTATAAAACTCTCTTGTGTCCCTTGTCTGCTGTAACCCCTTTAAGCTAACCCGTAGCGATGGCTCCACGACTAAATCCTTTCTCTAGGACATCTGCCGTGACAAAACCACGATAGCGGTGGAGTCGACGATCTGGTCGATGCGTGGAAGCGGGAAAGGATCTTGGGGGCAGGCTTTGTTGAGGTTGGTGAAGTCGACATACATGCGCTCCTTCCCGCCTTTCTTTGGCTCAACAACGGGGTTTGCCAGCCACTCGGGGTACCTAACCTCGCCAATGGCACCCGCCGCCTCTTCTCCGTGGACTGTCGTCTTGCCTGCTGCTTCACAGGGCGTACATTGGGGCACACCCTTAAGTGATGCTGAATCACCTCTCTCGTGACCCCCACCAGCTGCTTGGGTTCCCATGCGGATATCTCCTTGTTTGCACACAAGAACTTCACCAATGCTTCCTCTTGGCCTGGGTCGAGGTCGGCACCTATGGTAAAGGTGGCTCCTGAGGACCCGTCCTCGTCGACCGGCACCTGCTTGGTTTCTGCCTTGTCTTGGGTGAACAATTGCTTCTTCTTGGTTGGTGCGGCCCCCTTGGCCTCAGATGCGCCCGCGCCGGCGGGTTGCGCCACCGCGGCGGTTCTAAGGGCAAGCTTGAGCGCCGCCAGGGCCTCCTTGGCGTCCCCCTTGATGGTGAGGACGCCCTTGCTCCCAGGCATCTTCATGAGGTTGTAAGCCGGATTGGTTGCTGCCATGAACTGGGCCAGTGCTAGGTACCCGAGGATGGCGTTCTACGGGAGGCCGATGCGGGCGATGTCGAAATCGACCAGCTCAGTGCGGTAGTTGTGTCGCGTGCCGAAGGTGACAGGGAGGCGGATATGTCCCAAGGAGTGGGCGGTGCCGCCGCCAACTCCTGAGAAGGACTTGCTGAGGCGGAGCCGCTCGTGCGGTACGTGAAGAAGGCTGAAGGCCTCCACGGAGAGCACGCTGAGGCCGGTGCCGCCGTCGATGAGGGTCTTGGTGACGGCCATGTTTCAGATGGTGGGCGTGCAAAGCATTCGAAGCATTCCCGAGCCGGCGGTGGTCACGGGGTGGTCTTCTGAGTCAAAGGTGAGGTCGGCGTCGGGCGCGGCCCAGCCCAGCAGATCCCCCGGGCGCTTGGAGGCGGTGCCAATCTGGCGAAGGAACGGCTTGCCGTGGCGATCCGAGGGCGGTGCTTGCGAGCCGCCGAGGAGGGCCACGACCACGTGGTGTGCCGGAGCCGCATAGTGCACAGCGAAGAGACCACACAGCTCCTCCCAAGACGCCACCGTGGATCCGGGGAGGTTGAGCAGCCAGGCACGCGGTGCGCCAGTGAGGGCCATGGGAAACCAGTTGGCCCTGACCTTGTTGTCGCCCCGGGCCTTAAGGACGGCCTCCTCATATGCCAGCAGGAAAGCCAACGGGTCCGCCGCGCCGTCGTAGCGCGGCGGCATCTCCTGCTTGAACTTGGGCGGCCACTGCACCCGTCGCAAGGCGGGAGCGAGGGCTCGGAGCCCCTGGCCCCGTGGTTGGCATCGGTCGCCGGAGCGGGAAGCACTGCGCTTGCCATGAGAGCAGAGCGTAGCGGCGGTGTAGAGCAGATCAACGGAAGGAAAACTCCGGCGCACCCCTACCTGGCGTGCCAAATGTCGGATCTCGGGTTCCAGCAAAACCCTTAAGGTTCGAACTCTGGGGTGCGCGCGAAGATCTCTCTCTCACAGATCACGCCCTCACACGCTACACGGTCTCAAAGGCTAGCTCGACGAACTCGCAACACAAGGGACACAAGATTTATACTAGTTCGGGCCACCGTTGTGGTGCAATACCCTACTCCAGTGTGTGTTGGTGGATTGCCTCTTGGGCTAGGGATGAACAGTACAAGGGGAAGAACAGCCTCCTGAGGAGAGGTGTTCTTGTGCTTCGTGAACTTGAGGGTGTGAGGATCCGATCAGCTTAGGCTTAGTTGACTCTACTGTGGTGGCTAGCCCTATTTATATAGGCCCTGGACCTCTTCCCAAATATTGAGCGGGAAGGGAGCCAACAACGGCCAATTTGAAAGGGGACAGCTAGAACAGCTTATCCTGACAAAAGCAGTCTTCGCCTGCAAAAGGCTCTGGTGGTGACGCCGCCTTGGGCTCCACGGTGACCTCCGTCCAGCCGTCCTGCTGGTCTTGGTCTCATTGCACCGATATGGAAACCTTTGCTTGACGCCTCGGAACTCCTCGCCTACGGTTGCCTCCTTAGCACCAAAGGGGAAACAAGGACACTGTGCGCGCTGGCGCCCGCCTGGCCTTGGTCGTCACGGCTCACGTCACGAGAACCTCGCGAGGTATGCCTTGCCTTGATCTCTCCGCCCCTCGTGAGCCAGCCTGGTGAGGCCGCTCCCGAGAAGGTCTTGTGTCGTCCACCTCGTGAGGCTTGGCCCCTCGCGAGGGTCTTGGAAGCTTGTTGGTGAAGATGGGACGTACGGGCCCGCTCGTAGTGCCACGCGGTGGGCTGTAGGCAGGCAAGTCTGGGGACCCCCGTTCCCAGGACGCCGACAATAACATGATATATCTCTTTCTCATCAAGATAAGCATATTTAAGAGTATCAGGTAATGGTTTAAGCTCAAACAGGGGATCACCCTTGGGTGGAGGAGGATCCCCTAGGATTTCAACAGGCAAGTTGTGTTTCAAAATAGGTCCCTGTTTAAAGAATACTTCATCTATTTCCCTTCTTTCATTCATAAACATATCATTTTCATGGTCGAGCAAATATTGTTCTAAAGGATCATTAGGAGGCACAGCAATAGAATCAAGACTAATAATTTCATCTTTACTAGGCAATTCCTCATCACGGGGTTGTCTACGAAATTTAGCAAAATGAAACTCATAGGACATATCACCCAAACCAATAGTGACAACATCCTTTTCGCAGTCTACCAAATATAATGGGACAAAAGTTATCTTGTGGGGAACCAAGAACAAGTAACTCAGTAGGGTATTTAACCTTCCCACACAAGACTTCAACATCTCTAACAATCACAACTGGTGAAATAGTATCTCTATTGGCAAGCTTAATTGTAACATCAATTTCTTCTATTTCAGCAGGTGCAATATCATGCATAATTTCTTTGTATAAGGAATGAGGTATTGCACATGCACTAGCCCCCATATCACACAAGCCATGATAACAATAATCTCCTATTTTAACAGAAATAACATGCATGCCTACAACAGGTCTATGTTTACTTTTAGTATCGGGTCTAGCAATTCTAGCAGTCTCATCACAGAAGTAAATGACATGCCCATCAATATTATCGGCCATGAGATCTTTAACCTTAGCAATACTAGGTTCAACTTTAATTTGCTCAGGGGTTTGGGTGTCCTAATATTACTTTTGTTGACCACAGTTGAAGCTTTAGCATGATCCTTTATTCTAACCGGGAAAGGTGGTTTCTCAACATAAGCAGTAGGAACAATAGGATCATTATAACTGATAGTCTTTTCTTCAACTTTAATAGGTGCAACTACTTTTACTTTAATAGGAGGATTATATTTAAACCACTTCTCCTTAGGGAGTTCAACATGAGTAGCAAATGATTCACAGAAAGAAGCTACTATCTCAGAGTCAAGTCCATATTTAGTGCTAAATTCACGGAAAACATCGGTATCCATAAAAGATTTAACAATCAAACTTAGGTGTTATACCTGACTCCTTACCTTTGTCGAGATCCCAATCTTCAGAGCTGCGTTTAATTCTTTCCAATAAATCCCATTTGAATTCAATAGTCTTCATCATAAAAGAACCAATACAAGAAGTATCGAGCATGGAGCGATTATTGAGAGAAAGCCGAGCATAAAATTTTTGAATAATCATTTCTCTCGAAAGCTCATGATTGGGGCATGAATATAACATTGAATTAAGCCTCCCCCAAGATTGAGCGATGCTTTCTCCTTCGTGAGGCCAAAAATTATATATATAATTACGATCACGATGAACAAGATGCATAGGATAAAACTTCTGATGAAATTCCAATTTCAATCGGTTGTAGTTCCATGATCCCGTATCATCACATAGCCTAAACCATGTCAATGCCTTTCCCTTCAAAGATAAATGGAAGACCTTCTTCTTGATAACATCATCGGGCATACCTGCAAGTTTAAATAATCCACAAACTTCATCCACATAGATTAGATGTAAATCGGGAAGCAATGTTCCATCTCTTGTAAAAGGATTAGCTAGCGGTTTCTCTATCATACCCGAAGGAATTTCAAAGTAAACATTTTCAGTAGGTTTAGTAGGTTGAGGAGCAACACTTTGCTCTACTGGTCGGGGTGAAGATACCCCGAAAAAGCCCCTTAAAGGATTATGTTCCATAGTAACAAGTGACAGTAAATTTCAGCACACTATATAAATTTTTCCTTACCAAAGGCACTTCACTCCCCGGCAATGGCGCCAGAAAAGAGTCTTGATGACCCACAAGTGTGGGGGATCTATCGTAGTCCTTTCGATAAGTAAGAGTGTCGAACCCAACGAGGAGCAGAAGGAAATGACAAGCGGTTTTCAGTAAGGTATTCTCTGCAAGCACTGAAATTATCGGTAACAGATAGTTTTGTGATAAGCTAATTTGTAACGGTAACAAGTAATGAAAGTAAATAAGGTGCAGCAAGAAGGCCGATCCTTTTTGTAGCAAAGGGCAAGCCTGTACAAACTCTTATATAGGGAAAAGCGCTCCCGAGGACACATGGGAATTATCGTCAAGCTAGTTTTCATCACGCTCATATGATTCGCGTTCGTAACTTTGATAATTTGGTATGTGGGTGGACCTGTGCTTGGGTGCTGCCCTTCCTTGGAAAAGCATCCCACTTATGATTAACCCCTATTGCAAGCATCCGCAACTACAAAAGAAGTATTAAGGTAAACCTAACCATAGCATGAAACATATGGATCCAAATCAGCCCCTTACGAAGCAACGCATAAACTAGGGTTTAAGCTTCTGTCACTCTAGCAACCCATCATCTACTTATTACTTCCCAATGACTTCCTCTAGGCCCAAACAATGGTGAAGTGTCATGTAGTCTACTTTCACATAACACCACTAGAGGAAAGACAACATACATCTCATCAAAATATCGAACGAATACCAAATTCACATGACTACTTATAGCAAGACTTCTCCCATGTCCTTAGGAACAAACGTAACTACTCACAAATCATATTCATGTTCATAATCAGAGGGGTATTATATGCATTAATGATCTGAACATATGATCTTCCACCAAATAAACCAACTAGCATCAACTACAAGGAGTAATCAACACTACTAGCAACCCACAGGTACCAATCTGAGGTTTTGGTACAAAGATTGGATACAAGAGATGAACTAGAGTTTGAGAGGAGATGGTGCTGGTGAACATGTTGATGGAGATTGACCCCCTCCTGATGAGAGGATCATTGGTGATGACAATGGCGATGATTTCCCCCTCCCGGAGGGAAGTTTCCCCGGCAGAACAGCTCCACCGGAGCCCTAGATTGGTTCCGCCAAGGTTCCGCCTCGTGGAGGCGGAGTTTCGTCCCGAAAGCTTGCTTATGATTTTTTCAAAGTTAAAAGACTTCATATAGAAGAAGATGGGCACCGGAGGTCTGCCAGGGGGGCCATGAGGCAGGGGGGCGCCAGGGGGTAGGGCGCACCCCCCACCCTCGTGGATGGTGGGTGGACCCCCTCTGGTACTTTCTTCGCTCGGTATTTTTTATTAATTCGAAAAATAACTTCCGTGGAGTTTCAAGACTTTTGGAGTTGCGCAGAATAGGTCTCTCATATTTGCTCCTTTTCCAGCCCAGAATTCCAGCTGCCGGCATTCCCCCACTTCATGTAAACCTTGTAAAATAAGAGAGAATAGGCAGAAGTATTGTGACATAATGTGTAATAACAGCCCATAATGCAATAAATATCGATATAAAAGCAATATGCAAAATGGACGTATCAGCATCATGGCCACAAGCATAGCAAGCATCAATTTCATCAAAAAGGGATATTTCAAACGAATGCAAGGGATCATAGAAATTATCATAGCATTCATCCTTCGGTAAGCACGAAGGGAAAGTAAACAATGTATGAATTGAAGAGTTCCTCTCATTAGAAGGTGGGCACGGGTAGCTAATCCGCTGTTCCTCCTTTTGTTCTTCGCTCTCGGCATCTTTTCCATCCAATGAGCTCATAGTGTCTTGGACAGCGGAGGAGTCCTCAATGTATGGTTTAACGTAAGCATTAGAAGCATATTCTCATAGCAATATTTAAGTATGGAAAAAAATTCAGATTTGTAAAGAGTAGCATCATACTTTTCAATCAAAGAAGCAATTTCATAAGCACCCTTAAAAGCAAATAATTCTTCAATTTGTTCAACATCATAGTAATTATAAATACCCTTGGCAGGGAAGGTGTTTCTTAGGGTATTCAGAACAACAAGTAAAATCATATAATTCACATAAATTCCAAGCATAACATTGCATAGTATTAATTTGATCGGTAAAAGTTTCCCTTATTGAAATAAGCGGTTTCGCACAAAATAAACATGCTCATCTAATGATTTTTCCTCAACTAAGCTAGTTGGGTTTTCAGCACGAGCACAATGGGATCGAAGATGATCCAAGTAAACAAGCTTCAGGAGTATGATAAATTTTGGGTGGTTCTTCAACCATTGGTTTAGTAGGTACAACTCATTTTTTTTTGTATTTTACATTTCCTACCCATAACTAAAGATAGAAAACAGGAGCACAAAATAAAAACTACTTAGTGATAAAGCAAACAAGCACACACGAGAATATTCACCCTAGGCTATTGCTCCCCGGCAACGGCGCCAGAAAAAGGTCTTGATAACCCACAAGTATAGGGGATCAGTTGTTGCCTCTTTCGATAAGAGTGTCAAACCCAATGAGGAGCTAAAGGTAGAACAAATATTCCCTCAAGTTCTATCGACCACCGATACAACTCTATGCACGCTTAACGTTTGCTTTACCTAGAACAAGTATGAAACTAGAAGTATTTTGTGGGTGGGATAGGATAGGTTTGAAGATAATAAAGAGGTCGTAAATAAAAACTAGGGGCTGTTTAGATAAAGACACAACTAAGTTAGTTTTAGTAGAGAGCTTTTTGTAACAAAAAGTTATTTGTCCCTAGGCAATCGATAACTAGACCGGTAATCATTATTGCAATTTTATATGAGGGAGAGGAATAAGCAAACATACTTTCTCTTCTTGGATCATATGCACTTATGAGTGGAACTCTAGCAAACATCCGTAACTACTAAAGATCATTAAGGTAAAACCCAACCATAGCATTATAAGGTATCGAGTCCTCTTTACTACCATACGCAAACAACCTACTTACTCAGGTTTCAGCTTCTGTCACTCTAGCAACCCACCATAAGAAAATCATAAACATATTGCAAACCCTACAGAGGGGATCCCTCACGCTTGCGTGACATGGAGAGCACCATAGGGCAGCACCAATAATAAAACATACAACTCAAACCAATCACGATCATCAATCAACCCATTGGACAAAACGGATCTACTCAAACATCATAGGATAGCCATGCATCATTGGGAAATAATATATAGCGTTGAGCACCATATTTAAGTAGAGATTACAGTGGGAAGAAGGAGTGTTACACCACTGCATGGAGGGGGAGAGAGTTGGTGATGACGGCAGCGAAGTTGTTGGTGTAGATTGTCGTCAGGATGATGGCCCCAATGGCGTTTTGGTGCCACCGGGAGAGAGGGGGAGAGAGCCCCCCTCCTTCTTCTTCTTCCTTGACCTTCCCCTGAGATGGGAGAAGGGTTTTCCATATGGTCCATGGCCTCCATGGTGGCGGAGGGGAAGGATCCCCTCTATGATTGGATCTCTCTCTCTGTTTCCTTCTGTTTCTGCGTTCTCTGATTCTGGCCTTTCACTGTTTCTTAAATTCCTGGAGATCCGTAACTCCGATTGGGCTGAAATTTTAACACGATTTTTATTCGAATATTAGCTTTCTTGCGGCCGAAGAAGGGTACCAACCGCCTTACGGGGTGACAACAAGGTTCCAGGGTGCGCCCTACCCCCTAGGACGCGCCCCTGCCTTGTGGCCCCCTCAGGCATCGTCTCGCGTTGATTCCAATTCCAAAAATTCACATATATTCCGAAAAAAATCTCCGTAAGTTTTTATCGCGTTTGTACTCCTTTTGATATGGATTTTCTGCGAAACAAAAAAATGCAACAAACAGGAACTGGCACTGGGCACTGGATCAATATGTTAGACCAAGAAAATAGTATAAAAATTTGCCAAAAGTATGTAAAAGTTGTAGAATATTGGCATGGAACAATAAAAAATTATGGATACGACGGAGACTTATCACTTACCAAATTGCGCGGCAACGCGTTGTGGCAAGTGGTACTCCACGGCATAGACACAAATCATGGGCACGATGCACCGCCAAAGAAGCCGGTCCTGCTTGCACATATTGTTCAGCTCGAACCCCCACTCTCGTTCATCATCATACGGCCGCCAATTAACCTAGTACCAAACAATGGTAAGCTCAAGTGAAAGTTTTGTCGAAACTATTTGCAATCTAATCTTATACCTGGAAAACCGTTAGAGCATCAAGCTCGTTGCTGAAGACCTTGTACAAGGCCTTCGATTCGCCCGTGTAGACACCCACCACGTCACAAGCTTATGCGGCAGTCAGGTACCGATCATCTTCGTCATCTTTGCCATAGTCCGTCCATGCACGCGAGCGCAGCTTCTCCGGACGGCCCATCGGGATTCACCCCCACATCCAAATGGAGACGCCCCATACACATCCATACATACCGGACGTGTCTCCTGCCCTCTGGGTCGAGTCGTCTGATTCACGTTCGTTACTTTGATAATTTGATATGTGGGTGGACCGGTGCTTGGGTACTGCCCTTCCTTGGACAAGCATCCCACTTATTATTAACCCCTCTCGCAAGCATCCGCAACTACGAAATAAGAATTAAGGTAAACCTAACCATAGCATCAAACATGTGGATCCAAATCATCCCCTTCCGAAGGAACGCATAAACTAGGGTTTAAGCTTCTGTCACTCTAGCAACCCATCATCTACTTATTACTTCCCAATGCCTTCCTCTAGGCCCAAACAATGGTGAAGTTTCATGTAGTTGACGTTCACATAACACCACTAGAGGAAAGACAGCATACATCTCATCAAAATATCGAACGAATACCAAATTCACATGACTACTTATAACAAGACTTCTCCCATGCCCTCAGGAACTGACGTAACTACTCACAAATCATATTCATGTTCATAATCAGAGGGGTATTAATATGCATAAAGGATCTGAACATATGATCTTCCACCGAATAAACAAACTAGCATCAACTACAAGGAGTAATCAACACTACTAGCAATCCACAGGTACCAATCTGATATTTTGAGACAAAGATCGGATACAAGAGATGAACTAGGGTTTGAGAGGAGATGGTGCTGGTGAAGATGTTAATGAAGATTGACCCCCACCCGATGAAAGGATTGATGGTGATGACGATGGTGACGATTTCCCCCTCCCGGAGGGATGTTTCCCCGGCAAAACAGCTCCACCGGAGCCCTAGATTGGTTTCACCAGGTTCAGCCTCGTGACGGTGGCGCTTCGTCCCGAAATCTTCCTTATGGTTTTTTCCAGGGCAGAAGACACCTTATACCAGAAGATGAGCATCGGAGGACTGCCAGGTGGCCCACGAGGCAGGGGGCGCGCCCAGGGGGTAGGGAAAGCCCTCCACCCTCGTGGACGATGGGTAGCCCTCTCTGGTGCTTTCTTTGCCTGATATTTTTAATATATTGCAAAACTAACTTTCATGGATTATCAGGACTTTTGGAGTTGTGCAGAATAGGTCTAAATTTTTTTCTCCTTTTCCAGCCCAGAATTCCAGCTGCCGGCATTCTCCCTCTTCATGTAAACCTTGTAAAATAAGAGAGAAAAGGCATAAGTATTGTGGCATAATGTGTAAATACAGCCCATAATGCAATAAATATCGACATAAAAGCATGACGCAAAATGGATGTATCAACTCCCCCAAGCTTAGACCTCGCTTGTCCTCAAGCGGAAGCCGATATTGAAAAATATGTCCACATGTTTAGAGATAGAGGTATCGATAGAATAAAATACGTACATGAGGGCATCATGATCATTCTTAAAACAACAACATATATATATTGTCATATGATTTCTTATGCTAAGGTAATAATCTATTCACAATGTAAAGTATGAATGAGAAACTTCATTGAAAACTAACAAACTATAATCTCAGTCATTGAAGCAATTGCAATTTATCATAATATCGGAAAGAGTCAATATAAGAGCTTTTCAGCAAGTCCACATACTCAACTATCTTTTAGTCTTTCACAATTGCTAACACTCACGCAATACTTATGGGTATGAAGTTTTAATCAGACACAGAGAAATATAGGGGCTTATAGTTTTGCCTCCCAACCTTTTACCTCAAGGGTAATGTCAACAATAATGCTTTATGAAAACCCACATCCAATTGGATATATATATCAGGATCTTTCCAACATATAGTGCTTGCCAAAGGATAAAGTGTAAAAAGGAAAGGTGAAGATCACCATGACTCTTGTATAAGGTATAAGACAAGAATAAAAGATAGGCCCTTCGCAGAGGGAAGAAGAGGTTGTCATGTGCTTTTATGGTTGGATGCACAAAATCTTAATGCAAAAGAATGTCACTTTATATTGCCACTTGTGATGGGGACCTTTATTATGTAGTCCATCGCTTTTATTTCTTCCATATCACAAGCTCGTATAAAGCTTATTTTCTCCACACTAATAGATCATACATATTTAAAGAACAATTTTTATTGCTTGCAACAATGACAACTTACTTGAAGGATCTTACTCAATCCATAGGTAGATATGGTGGACTCTCATGGCAAAACCGGGTTTAAGGATATTCGGAAGTGAAAGTGCTAGTTATCGACTAGAGGGGGGTGAATAGGCGATTTTTATGAACGTCTTCAAAACATGAGAGTTTCGAAGACAAACAATAGAAATGAACCTATTGATATGCAGCGGAAGGTAGACTACACTAAGCAAGCCATAGTCAAGTATGCAATGAAGTGAAAGCGCGAAGACTAATAGCAGCTAGGTAGTAAGATGGGGATGGAAGATAGTATGAAGCCAAACAATGATAGTAGTCACACAGTGAAGTCAAATAGGTAGTGTAAGCAGGCAATGACTTCACGAAGATAAACTGTAAGTAAAGAGAGGGAGAGGATAGAACCAGTCACTTGTTGAGGACACAGGATTTGTTGGACCAGTTCCAGTTGCTCTGACAACTGTACGTCTGGTTAGGGAGGCTGAGATTCAACTCAGAAGACCACATCTTCACCTTATTCCCCTTGAGCTAAGGACACCCAGTCCTCGCCCAATCACTCTGGTAAGTCTTCAAGGTAGACTTCCAAACCTTCACAGACTTCGTTCACCGCCGATCCACAATGATTCTTGGATGCTCAGAACGCGAAGCCTAACCGGCTGGAGGATTCACAGTCCTCAAGTGTAACAACTCTTCAGGTCACGCGGACAGAAAGACTTCAGTGATGCCTAACACTCTTTGGCTCTGGGTGTTTGGGCTTTTTCCTCGCAAGGATTTCTCTCTCTCAAAAGCTTCAGAGGTGGGTTGCTCTCAAACGACAAAAGCCATGCACTAACTATGAGTAGCCACCAATTTATGGTGTAGGGGTGGGCTATTTATAGCCACTAGGCAACCCGACCTGATTTGTCCGAAATGACCCCAGGTCACTAAGGAACTGACAGGTGTTCCAACGGTCAGATTTCAAACACACGCGGCAGCTTGACTTGGGCTACAAGTAAAGCTGACTCGTCTAGCTCTGGATAAGATTTGCTCTCATTGTCTTCGCTCGAAGACATAGGATTTGGTTCAGCATCACTTCAGTCACTCTGACTTTGTTCACTGGGACCCCACTTAAGAGTACGGTGGTTCCTACGACTCAACAAAGAAGAAAAGGAAACAACAAAACAACTAAGTCTTCGCGCTCCATAGTCTTCACGCAATGCCTTCTCTTGTCATAGTCTTCAGTGTGAATATCTTCACATACCACCATTGTCTTGAATGTCTTCATACATTTTTAGGGGTCATCTCCGGTAGGTAAACCGAATCAATGAGGGACTACTACCTGTATTATCCTGCAATTCTCACAAACACATTAGTCCCTCAACCAGGTTTGTCGTCAATACTCCAAAACCAACTAGGGGTGGCACTAGATGCACTTACAATCTCCCCCTTTTTGGTGATTGATGACAAAATGGTTGAAGTTTTCAACGGGGATAAAAGTATGTGAAATTGTAAAGGATTTAGGTATTGTCTTCATAAGTAGCAAAAGGCTCCCCCTGAAGATGTGCATATAAGTAATTTGCTTTTGGAATGCAAATGCACATGGCATGTTGTACTTGTGGAGATCCTCTTCAACTTATGAAGACAATTCATCATGCACGATTTGATATAACGAAGATAATGAGATGCATAATGAAAAATCGACGTCTGCAATATGACTTCGTGCGGGATTTATCATCGTACATGCGGAATTTATCATCACATCACAGAATAGCAAACAAGTAGCAGATGACCATCAAATTTAAGTGTTACAACTCAAAGAACCAAATGTATCAAAAGCGAGAGTTGTAAACACTAGGCAAAATATAAAGCAACCGCCCATATGGACCCGCTTGAAGACTATCAACTCATATGCTTCTCCCCCTTTTGTCAGTAAGGACCAAAAAGGTTTGAAGACATAGAGCCTCTACTCGTTCCCAGAAGGAGTAGGAGAAGATGCAGGGTCAGCGTCGGGCTTTGGCGGTGCAGAAGAACTTGGTGCAGTGTCGATACGTGCTGAAGTTGGAGGTGGTGAAGTAGCATCATCTTGATCATCTATCACTCTGGCATTCACCGTTGCAGCTGAGGAGGAATAATCAGAGTCTTCAAGAGATGGAGTTCGACGCAAGACAACATTCCTTGGAGGAGTGTGGAGTCAAACTTGAATCTTTCAGTGAAGCCATCGTCTTGAAGATCTGCTTCCGCACTCAGCAATGTCAAACTCTTCCAAGACCTCCGACAGGTTTCATGAGTGACAAAGGCATTCTTGGTGGCAAGATTGTGAATGCGATTGATGTCCACCAAGAGGCTTTGCTTCTGACGCTTTAGCCAGTAGTGATGTTTATCTTGTTTCTAATGCAGGGCAACGAGAAGTTCTCGGTCATTGAGAACACGAGATCGCTTCCGAGGCCTTTGAGCAATAGTGCTTTGAGTGGCTTCAGTTTGAGCACGATGAGGTAAGCGTGTATTGCCAGCCAAAGTATAAACACGAGTGACTGCCTGGACTCCTTCAATGGGTTGCGTGAAGCTTCAGTGATCAGCATTGTGAAGACAAACAGGCTCCTTGGCAGGCTCTGGATATATGGCTTCAACTGACATATCAACCTCTGGCAGAAAGATCAGATGGTTGCGAGCAGAGGGCTGATAGTTGACAGCTGAATGTAGCTTGATGAGGCGCATAACCCATGGAGCGTAGAACTTCAGTCCAAATAGATCAGAGCCTGATGCAGCCAACTACCTGATAAAGAAGTCTTGAGCATTGAAGCTGATGCCGTTGAAGATATAAAAGACCAAAGTCTTCATTGCTCCTTCAAGTTTTGCTGCTGAAGAATGTCCTTTGACAGGCCATAGAGTTCGCCTGATGATATGATAAATAGTGCGGGGCAGATACTCTAGGTCTTCGACAAAGAACTCCTTTGGGTAATCAGTGTCATGTGGCCAGGCTTCATCATGCTCAGCATTTGGCTCATGTTGGGATCTGGCTTCTGAAAGATGCTCTCCAAAGCATTGCGGTGAAGCTGACAACCAGGTTCATATAGTTCACCTGGAGTGGGCAGACCAGTGAGCTCAATAATGTCAAAAGCTTTAGCTTCATGGTGTACGTTGCCTGTCATCCACTCAAGTATCCATGTCTTCGGATCCCTGTTGTAGCCACGAATGTGGAGGGTGGCATAGAATTGCAGCAGAAGCTCTTCTTTCCAATGCTCCTTATCAGTCACAAAATTCAGCAATCCAGCATCACGGAAGCAGTCAAGGGCTTCTTCAAGGCATGGCAATCCAGCAATGACTTCACAGTCAAGACGCATATGAGGGAAGATGTGCCCTTGATCATAAAGAACACAAGAATAATAACTGCGCGGCTGATAGCTCCAGAACCGATCTAATGAAATCCTTGGCTTGGAATAGGGGTTCTTGGTGCTATCAAAGAAAGTGTTGTGCGCAATGAAGCCATTTGCATTGAAGGACCCTGGTGCAGTGGCAGTACCTGGAAACCTGGGCAATCTTGGCTTTGGCTTCTGGACATGAGGCCTGTGCTCGACATGATAATCAAATTGCAGACCAGCAGCAGGTGGAGGAACCAGCATAGGCCATCTGACAGTGACCAGCTGACCATAGTTGTATGCTTGCTCAATAGTATGTGGCCTGGGAGGCGGTACAGGAGCAGAGGCAGTGGCAGTGGCTTCAGGCTTCAGATTTGCATCAGGTGCAGCATTGACTTCAACTGCTATCACTTCGGGCACCACATTGACTTCAGGCGCCACATTACCTTTAGCCATGACAACGTCATTGGCTTCAGTGTTGGTGTTGGTGGTCGCCTCAATGTTGTTAACCTCCACTCGAGTAGCTGGAGGGTCGGACACGTTCTCCTCGAGAACAACTTGGTTGGTTGGGGGTGTAGCAACACGCTCTTCTTCTTCTCTTGGTTCTTCTTGGTCATCGGCTGATGCAGCCGGAATATCTTCAGCCATGTTGGCTTCAGTCTCGGGGTTGTTCATAGTTGGAGAGGCTTCAGGAAAGACTTGGCGTGAAACCGATTGGCGCTCTTCTCCTTCTGGAACACTTAACAGAGTGACCTGTGGCCTTGGTCCTTTGCGAAGCCTGCGGAACGCTGGCGATGCTTGTGGAGATGGAGTTGGTTGGGACACAAAGTCTTCATCTTCAATCACCGGAGTGGTGACTTGAGTTGCGGGAGTAACTGGTGTTTCTGCTTGACGGGGGGAGTCTTGTGGGTGATCAGCCCATGAGTCATCCTCAGCAATTGGCGTCAATGGACGACCAATGCTGATGAGTTCGATGTTCGTGAGAACAGGCGATGATACCACATTGTGCTCGATTTGAGGAAGGACTTCATCATCTTCAACATTGTCTTGATGACCAATGTCTTCAGCTGCGGTGGGGTCAACAGCTGGAATGTCTTCAGCTTCAGGAGCCTCTGGGGAAGCAGGCTCATGAACTATCAAATGGTGTTCTTGTTGTGGAGATGGAGGACGAGCAACAGAAATTGGCTCGACAACAAGGGGCTCTGTAGGAGAGCCCGATCTTTCTTCTTGGTCTTGCGCTTCTTGGTGGGTGGAGCATCGCCAGTGGTGTTCTTGGTCTTGCGCTTTCTGGCTTTGGCTTCTGCTGCCCTTGTCTTCTGAAGCTCTGATGCCACTGTGGGGACCTTAGGCTTCACGCCTGTCATACTAGCGGGGAAGACAATGGAGGTTCTTCCCGCCTGGATGGTTCATCTTGGTCCAAAGCAGGCTTCTTCTTCTACTTGGCAGCCATCTTAGGGTCGATGCCAGGACGCCCAAGTGCCTTGCGCTTCTCAGCTTCATTGTAAGCTTGAACATACTTGCAGCGAGAATCTTCATGCGCTTCCTTGAGCTCATGCAGCATGACCTTGAAGTTTTGGACGTCTGCCACGCTGAGCTTGGCCATGTGCTTCTTGAACTGAGCCTTTTCATAATCGATCTTGAGCTATAGCTCAACAATTTTTTGACCAAGAGCCAGCTCAGGAGCAATGGCGCCATGGAAGGAGACGCTTAGGCCAATGGGAAGTTGCAGATCGTCAAAGCTGAGATTGGGGGTGTCAAACCACTCATCAATGAAGTTGTTCAATACTTCCACGTCAAAGAGAGGCAAATCATTGAAGATTTCCGCCTCTTGCTTGCTCTTTATCAGTTGCTCAAGAGCGTCATCAGCAAGATCGTCGTCACTTGATAGATCAATGGCGTCATTCTCATTCCTCGGAATAGCAGCAGGGGTCAGGGCTGGACCAGTGGTGTGCATAGACTTGGAGATGCGTGAGAGAACTTTAGACTGCACACTTTTCGCAGGAGGAGCAGTGGCCAGAGGCTTCGCTCGTGAAGCTTTTGGTGCAGTTGAAGGCTTCGAAGCCTTGGGTTTCTTCAGCTTCCTAGGCTTTGGTGGTGCAGGCGCTTCGTCAGAATCAGCGTCGTCTGCAGGTTCATCCACGGCTGTCCCTTGAACCATAATATGAGTGATGAGACCTTCTAGGTTGTAGAAGGGCCCAACATGATTGGGTTCAGCTTCGCATGTACCATCGGCACGAGGAGCAGAGGGACCGGGGTTGAAGTCTAATCCTCGCGACTTCTTGTTTTCTTTGGCCGAGTTCTTGGCTAACTGGAAGTTGCGCTTGAACAGATTGTCGTCACGACACCATAGCAATGAAGATGGGTCGGCATCTGCAGGCTGTGGTCCATGGACCATGCAAGGGTAGAAGCCTTGTTCAATGGCTTCAGCTCTGGACCTGGGTGGAAGATTTTTGTACAAGATGTCTCCCCAGGGTCGCTTGATGGCATTCTTCTCAGCATATTCCTGCGTCACGAACCTGTACTTGTGCCATTGTTCTGCCCAATATCTTCGAATCCATTGGATTCGGGTTTTTCGCTGATTGTAGTCCTCCTCTGGGTCTGTCTTGTACAGCTCATAGAAGTCAGGAGGCAAATCTCTTGATGTATTCCCACGGCGCTGTCTGCCACCCTTCCTTGCAGACTTCTCTGTTGCCATGAGGTTCGGACTGAATGGCTTCAACACTGTCAAAGGCTTTCGTCTGCTGGTCAGACAGGAACTGGCTTCGGGAGAGTTGATGTGATGCTGTAAGAATTCTGCAAATGAATGCAGACTATGAGAACCAAGGGATTCTCCCACGGACATGTACCTATGACAGCATTAGAGATGCGAGGGAAGGGGAAGAGCTCAGATGCGAGGGAAGTGAGGAATCTAACTAGTGTGAAGCATAAGTGAATATACTAGGCATCATATGAGATGCAGACAGGATAGATCCAAATTTGTGGAGGCAGAAACCACTTTTGGTAGAAAGGATGAATCTATAGGATCAAAAAGACGGTAAAAAGAGGGTTTTAATTGACCACACGATGAACTGCTAGATGGAGTAGAAGATGAGGCCGAGCAGTTCGATCTTCCGTGCCCTAACTTGGTGACGGAGGACACCTACGGCGGCGACGGAGAAGATGATGTCCGCGGCCGGCGTGAAGACGGCGTCGGAGAGGTCGCGGCAGCTAAGCGCTTCGTCGTCGGCGTCGTCGAGAGCTAGCGGTGGCGCTAGGGTTTGTCGAGGTGGAGAGGTGGAAGAAATATTTGACCGCAATTGGATGTGTATTTATAGGGAAAGGGACGGCACAGCGCAATTACGCAGGTGCCCCTGGCGGTTCACATCTGAGGGACGCATGGCGTGTTGGGGAACATAGTAATTTCAAAAAAATTCCTACGCACACGCAAGATCATGGTGATGCATAGCAACGAGAGGGGAGAGTGTTGTCCACGTACCCTCGTAGACCGAAAGCGGAAGCGTTAGCACAACACGGTTGATGTAGTCGTACGTCTTCACGATCCGACCAATCAAGTACCGAATGCACGACACCTCCGAGTTCAGCACACGTTCAGCCCGGTGACGTCCCTCGAACTCCGATCCAGCCGAGTGTTGAGGGAGAGTTTCGACAGCACGACGGCGTGGTGACGATGATGATGTTCTACCGACGTAGGGCTTCGCCTAAGCAATGCTACGGTATTATCGAGGTGGACTATGGTAGAGGGGGGCACCGCACACGGTTAAAAGATGAAACGATCAATTGGTCTCAAGGGTGCCCCCCTAGCCCCGTATATAAAGGAGCAAGGGGGAGGTGCGGCCGGCTAGGAGGAGGCGCTCCAGGAGGAGTCCTACTCCCACCGGGAGTAGGACTCCCTCCCTTCCTTGTTGGACTAGGAGAGGAGAGGGAAGGAGAGAGGGGGAAAGGAAAGGGGGGGCGCCGCCCCCTCCTTGTCCAATTCGGACTTGGGGGAGGGGCGCGCGGCTGCCCCTTGGCCGCCTCTCCTCTTCCACCAATTGGGCCCATGAGGCCCAATAGCCTCCGGGGGGGTTCCGGTAACCCCCCGGTACTCCGGTATATATCCGGTAACCGCCGGAACCATTCCGGTGTCCGAATATAGTCATCCAATATATCAATCTTCATGTCTCGACCATTTCGAGACTCCTCTTCATGTCCGTGATAACATCCGGGACTCCGAACAACCTTCGGTACATCAAAACATATAAACTCATAGTATAACTGTCATCGAAACTTTAAGCGTGCGGACCCTACGGGTTCGAGAACTATGTAGACATGACCGAGACACGTCTTCGGTCAATAAACAATAGCGGAACTTGGATGCTCATATTGGCTCCCACATATTCTACAAAGATCTTTATCGGTCAGACCGCATAACAACATATGTTGTTCCCTTTGTCATCGGTATGTTACTTGCCCGAGATTCGATCGTCGGTATCTCAATACCTAGTTCAATCTCGTTACCGGCAAGTCTCTTTACTCGTTCCGTAATACATCATCCCACAACTAACTCATTAGTTGCAATGCTAGCAAGGCTTAAGTGATGTGCATTACCAAGAGGGCCCAGAGATACCTCTCCGACAATCGGAGTGACAAATCCTAATCTCGAAATACGCCCACCCAACAAGTACCTTTGGAGACACCTGTAGAGCACCTTTATAATCACCCAGTTACGTTGTGACGTTTGGTAGCACACAAAGTGTTCCTCCGATAAACGGGAGTTGCATAATCTCATAGTCATAGGAACATGTATAAGTCATGAAGAAAGCAATAGCAACATACTAAAGGATCGAGTGCTAAGCTAACGGAATGGGTCAAGTCAATCACATCATTCTCCTAATGATGTGATCCCGTTAATCAAATGACAACTCATGTCTATGGCTAGGAAACATAACCATCTTTGATCAATGAGCTAGTCAAGTAGAGGCATACTAGTGACACTCTGTTTGTCTATGTATTCACACAAGTATTATGTTTCCGGTTAATACAATTCTAGCATGAATAATAAACATTTATCATGATATAAGGACATAAATAATAACTTTATTATTGCCTCTAGGGCATATTTCCTTCAGTCTCCCACTTGGACTAGAGTCAATAATCTAGATGACACAGTAATGATTCTAACACCCATGGAGCCTTGGTGTTGATCATGTTTTGCTCGTGGAAGAGGCTTAGTCAACGGGTTTGCAACATTCAGATCCGTATGTATCTTGCAAATTTCTATGTCTCCCACCTGGACTAAATCCTGGATGGAATTGAAGCATCTCTTGATGTGCTTGGTTCTCTTGTGAAATCTGGATTCCTTCGCCAAGGCAATTGCACTAGTATTGTCACAAAAGATTTTCATTGGACCCGATGCACTAGGTATGACACCTAGATCGGATATGAACTCCTTCATCCAGACTCCTTCATATGCTGCTTCCGAAGCAGCTATGTTCTCCGCTTCACATGTAGATCCCGCCACGACGCTTTGTTTAGAACTGCACCAACTGACAGCTCCACCGTTCAATGTAAACACGTATCCGGTTTGCGATTTACAATCGTCCGGATCAGTGTCAAAGCTTGCATCAACGTAACAATTTATGATGAGCTCTTTGTCACCTCCATAAACGAGAAACATATCCTTAGTCATTTTCAGGTATTTCAGGGTGTTCTTGACCGCTGTCCAGTGATCCACTCCTGGATTACTTTGGTACCTTCCTGCTAAACTTATAGCAAGGCACACATCAGGTCTAGTACACAGCATTGCATACATGATAGAGCCTATGGCGGAAGCATAGGGAACATCTTTCATCTTCTCTCTGTCTTCTGCTGTGGTCGGGCATTGAGTCTTACTCAACTTCACACCTTGTAACACAGGCAAGAACCCTTTCTTTGCTTGATCCATTTTGAACTTCTTCAAAACTTTGTCAAGGTATGTGCTTTGTGAAAGTCCAATTAAGCGTCTTGATCTATCTCTATAGATCTTGATGCTCAATATATACACAGCTTCACCAAGGTGTTTCATTGAAAAACTCTTATTCAAGTATCCCTTTATGCTATTCAGAAATTCTATATCGTTTCCAATCAGCAATATGTCATCCACATATAATATTAGAAATGCTACAGAGCTCCCACTCACTTTCTTGTAAATACAAGCTTCTCCAAAAGTCTGTACAAAACCAAATTCTTTGATCACACTATCAAAGCGTTTATTCCAACTCCGAGAGGCTTGCACCAGTCCATAAAATGGATTGCTGGAGCTTGCACACTTTGTTAGCTCCCTTTGGATCGACCAAACCTTCCGGTTGCATCATATACAACTCTTCTTCCAGAAATCCATTCAGGAATGCAGTTTTGACATCCATTTGCCAAATTTCATAATCATAAAATGCGGCAATTGCTAACATGATTCGGATAGACTTAAGCGTCAAAACGGGTGAGAAGGTCTCATCGTAGTCAATCCCTTGAACTTGTCGAAAACCTTTTGCAACAAGTCGAGCTTTATAGACAATAACATTACCGATAGCGTCAGTCTTCTTCTTGAAGATCCATTTATTCTCAATGGCTTGCCGATCATCGGGCAAGTCAACCAAAGTCCACACTTTGTTCTCATACATGGATCCCATCTCAGATTTCATGGCCTCAAGCCATTTTGCGCAATCTGGGCTCACCATCGCTTCTTCATAGTTCGTAGGTTCATCATGGTCTAGTAACATAACCTCCAGAACAGGATTACCGTACCACCCTGGTGCGGATCTTACTCTGGTTGACCTGCGAGGTTCAGCAACAACTTGATCTGAAGTTCCATGATCATCATCATTAACTTCCTCACTAATTGGTGTAGGCATCGCAGAAACCGGTTTTTGCGATGAACTACTTTCCAATAAGGGAGCAGGTACAATTACCTCATCAACTTCTACTTTCCTCTCACTCACTTCGGTCGAGAGAAACTCCTTCTCCAGAAAGATTCTGAATTTAGCAACAAAAGTCTTGCCTTCGGATCTATGATAGAAGGTGTACCCAATAGTCTCCTTTGGGTATCCTATGAAGACACATTTCTCCAATTTGGGTTCGAGCTTATCAGGTTGAAGTTTTTTCACATAAGCATCACAGCCCCAAACTTTAAGAAACGACAACTCTGGTTTCTTGCCAAACCACAGTTCATAAGGCGTCGTCTCAACGGATTTTTATGGTGCCCTATTTAACGTGAATGCGGCCGTCTCTAAAGCAGAACCCCAAAACGATAGCGGTAAATCAGTAAGAGACATCATAGATCGCACCATATCTAGTAGAGTACGATTACGACGTTCGGACACACCATTACGCTGTGGTGTTCCGGGTGGCGTGAGTTGCGAAACTATTCCGCATTGTTTCAAATGAAGACCAAACTCATAACTCAAATATTCTCCTCCACGATCAGATCGTAGAAACTTTATTTTCTTGTTACGATGATTTTCAACTTCACTCTGAAATTCTTTGAACTTTTCAAATGTTTCAGACTTATGTTTCATTAGGTAGATATACACAGATCTGCTTAAATCATCTGTGAAGGTGAGAAAATAACGATATCCGCCACGAGGCTCAACATTCATCGGACCACATACATCTGTATGTATGATTTCCAACAAATCTGTTGCTCTCTCCATAGTTCCGGAGAACGGCGTTTTAGTCATCTTGCTCATGAGGCACGGTTCGCAAGTACCAAGTGATTCATAATCAAGTCGTTCCAAAAGTCCTTCAGTATGGAGTTTCTTCATGCGCTTTACACCGTTATGACCTAAACGGCAGTGCCACAAATAAGTTGAACTATCATTATCAACTCTGCATCTTTTGGCTTCAATACTATGTATATGTGTATCACTACTATCGAGATTCAACAAAAATAGACCACTCTACAAGGGTGCATGACCATAAAAGATATTATTCATATAAATAGAATAACCATTATTCTCTGATTTAAATGAATAACCGTCTCGCATCAAACAGTATCCGGATATAATGTTCATGCTTAACGCTGGCACCAAATAACAATTATTTAGGTCTAAAACTAATCCTGAAGTTAGATATAGAGGTAGCGTGCCGACCGCGATTACATCGACTTTGGAACCATTTCCCACGCGCATCGTCACCTCGTCCTTAGCTAATCTTCGCTTAATCCGTAGCCCCTATTTCGAGTTGCAAATATTAGCAATAGAACCAGTATCAAATACCCAGGTGCTACTGTGAGCATTAGTAAGGTACACATCAATAACATGTATATCACATATACCTTTGTTCACCTTGCCATCCTTCTTATCCGCAAAATACTTGGGGCAGTTCCGCTTCCAGTGACCAGTCTGCTTGCAGTAGAAGCACTCAGTCTCAGGCTTAGGTCCAGACTTGGGTTTCTTCTCCTGAACAGCAACTTGCTTGTTGTTCTTCTTGAAGTTCCCCTTCTTCTTCCCTTTGCCCTTTTTCTTGAAACTGGTGGTCTTATTGACCATCAATACTTGATGCTCCTTTTTGATTTCTACCTCCGCAGCCTTTAGCATTGCGAAGAGCTCGGGAATCGTCTTATCCATCCCTTGCATGTTATAGTTCGTCACGAAGCTCTTGTAGCTTGGTGGCAGTGATTGGAGAATTCTGTCAATGACGCTATCATCCAGAAGATTAACTCCCAGTTGAATCAAGTGATTATTATACCCAGACATTTTGAGTATATGCTTACTGACAGAACTATTCTCCTCCATCTTGCAGCTGTAGAACTTATCGGAGACTTCATATCTCTCAATTCGGGCATTTGCTTGAAATATTAACTACAACTCCTGGAACATCTCATATGCTCCATGACGTTCAAAACGTCGTTGAAGTCCCGGTTCTAAGCCGTAAAGCATGGCACATTGAACTATCGAGTAGTCATCAGCTTTGCTCTGCCAGACGTTCTTAACGTCGTCAGTTGCATCGGCAGCAGGCCTGGCACCCAGTGGTGCTTTCAGGACGTAATTCTTTTGTGCAGCAATGAGGATAATCCTCAAGTTACGGACCCAGTCCGTGTAATTGCTACCATCATCTGTCAACTTTGCTTTCTCAAGGAACGCATTAAAATTCAAAGGAACAACAGCACGGGCCATCTATCTACAATCAACATAGACAAGCAAGATACTATCAGGTACTAAGTTCATGATAAATTTAAGTTCAATTAATCATATTACTTAAGAACTCCCACTTAGATAGACACCCCTCTAATCCTCTAAGTGATCACGTGATCCATATGAACTAAACCATGTCCGATCATCATGTGAGATGGAGTAGTTTCAACAGTGAACATCACTATGTTGATCATATCTACTATATGATTCACGCTCGACCTTTCGGTCTCCGTGTTCCGAGGCCATTTCTGTTATATGCTAGGCTCGTCAAGCTTAACCTGAGTATTCCGCCTGTGCAACTATTTTGCACCCGTTGTATTTGAACGTAGAGCCTATCACACCCGATCATCACGTGGTGTCTCAGGACGAAGAACTTTCGCAACGGTGCATACTCAGGGAGAACACTTATACTTTGATAATTTACTGAGGGATCATCTTATAATGCTACCGTCAATCAAAGCAAGATAAGATGCATAAAAGATAAACATCACATGCAATCAATATAAGTGATATGATATGGCCATCATCATCTTGTGCTTGTGATCTCCATCTCCGAAGCACCGTCATGATCACCATCGCCACCGGCGCGACACCTTGATCTTCATCGTAGCATCGTTGTCGTCTCGCCAATCTTATGCTTCTACGACTATCGCTACTGCTTAGTGATAAAGTAAAGCATTACAGGGCGATTGCATTGCATATAATAAAGTGACAACCATATGGCTCCTGCCAGTTGCCGATAAGTCGGTTACAAAACATGATCATCTCATACAATAAAATTTAGCATCATGTCTTGACCATATCACATCACAACATGCCCTGCAAAAACAAGTTAGACGTCCTCTACTTTGTTGTTGCAAATTTTACGTGGCTGCTACGGGCTTAGCAAGAACCGTTCTTACCTACGCATCAAAACCACAACGATAGTTTGTCAAGTTGGTGTTGTTTTAACCTTTGCAAGGACCGGGCGTAGCCACACTCGGTTCAACTAAAGTTGGAGAAACTGACACCCGCCAGCCACCTGTGTGCAAAGCACGTCGGTAGAACCAGTCTTGCGTAAGCGTACGCGTAATGTCGGTCCGGGCCGCTTCAACCAACAATACCGCCGAACCAAAGTATGACATGCTGGTAAGCAGTATGACTTATATCGCCCACAACTCACTTGTGTTATACTCGTGCATATAACATCAACGCATAAAACCTGGCTCGGATGCCACTGTTGGGGAACGTAGTAATTTCAAAAAAAATCCTACGCACATGCAAGATAATGGTGATGCATAGCAACGAGAAGGGAGAGTGTTGTCCACGTACCCTCGTATACCGAAAGCAGAAGCGTTAGCACAACGCAGTTGATGTAGTCGTACGTCTTCACGATCCGACCGATCAAGTACCGAACGCACGGCACCTCCAAGTTCAGCACACGTTCAGCCCGATGACGTCCCTCAAACTCCGATTCAGCCGAGTGTTGAGGGAGAGTTTCGTCAGCACGACGGCGTGGTGACGATGATGATGTTCTACCGACGTAGGGCTTCGCCTAAGCACCGCTACAGTATTATCGAGGTGGACTATGCTGGAGGGGGGCACCGCACACGGTTATAAGACCAAACGATCAATTGTTCTCTAGGGTGCCCCCTGCCCCCGTATATAAAGGAGCAAGGGGGGGAGGTGCGGCCGGCTAGGAGGAGGCGCGCCAGGAGGAGTCCTACTCCCACCGGGAGTAGGACTCCCTCCCTTCCTTGTTGGACTAGGAGAGGAGAGGGAAGGAGAGAGGGGGAAAGGAAAGGGGGGCGCCGCCCCCCCTCCTTGTCCAATTCGGACTTGGGGGGGAGGGGCGCGCGGCTGCCCCTTGGCCGCCTCTCCTCTTCCACCAATTGGGCCCATGAGGCCCAATAGCCTCCGGGGGGTTCTGGTCCTCGGTACTCCGGTATATATCCAATAACCCTCGGAACCATTCCGGTGTCCGAATATAGTCATCCAATATATCAATCTTCATGTATCGACCATTTCGAGACTCCTCGTCATGTTCGTGATCACATCCGGGACTCCGAACAACCTTCGGTACATCAAAACATATAAACTCATAATATAACTGTCATCGAAACGTTAAGCGTGCGGACCCTACGGGTTCGAGAACTATGTAGACATGACCGAGACACGTCTCCGGTCAATAACCAATAGCGGAACCTAGATGCTCATATTGGCTCCCACATATTCTACGAAGATCTTTATCGGTCAGACCGCATAACAACATACGTTGTTCCCTTTATCATCGGTATGTTACTTGCCCGAGATTCGATCGTCTGTATCTCAATACCTAGTTCAATCTCGTTACTGGCAAGTCTCTTTCCTCGTTCCGTAATACATCATCCCACAACTAACTCATTAGTTGCAATGCTTGCAAGGCTTAAGTGATGTGCATTACCGAGAGGGCCCAGAGATACCTCTCCGACAATCGGAGTGACAAATCCTAATCTCGAAATACGCCAACCCAACAAGTACCTTTGGAGACACCTGTAGAGCACCTTTATAATCACCCAGTTACGTTGTGACGTTTGGTAGCACACAAAGTGTTCCTCCGATAAACGGGAGTTGCATAATCTCATAGTCATTGGAACATGTATAAGTCATGAAGAAAGTAATAGCAACATACTAAAGGATCGAGTGCTAAGCTAACGGAATGGGTCAAGTCAATCACATCATTCTCCTAATGATGTGATCCCGTTAATCAAATGACAACTCATGTCTATGGCTAGGAAACATAACCATCTTTGATCAACGAGCTAGTCAAGTAGAGGCATACTAGTGACACTCTGTTTGTCTATGTATTCACACAAGTATTATGTTTCCGGTTAATACAAATCTAGCATGAATAAGAAACATTTATCATGATATAAGGAAATAAATAATAACTTTATTATTGCCTCTAGGGCATATTTCCTTCATGGAGAACATGCAACACATTGGGAGTTGTCCCACGTTCCCACGCCCGCCTGGACTGTCGGATGGTCGTTCTGGCTTCTCCGGGTTTCAGGCAATAAGAATTGAGCATTTAAAACAGAGTTAATGTTTGTCTCTGTATCTTCTGCTGACAAGGACGCAGAGAAGACATTCGACAGTTTCAACAGAATGCATATGATTTGGATAGATAGAGTTTGAGGTAGAAAGCATAGAGAGGTTAGGGTCCGATCACATTCACTTAGTTCAAAAGATTCAATCGAGAAGACATAGCTATAAGTGAATGTTGTAGAGGACATAACACTAATATATGTAATATCAGAATAAAACTAAATCAACATTGTGAAGATAATCCTGAAGTCATGTTGTTAATGAAGACAAACCAAATGTGAAGACATAGCAAATGTAATGCCATGAGAAAAACACTTCAAATAGAAGAATTTGGTGGTGGCGTTACCCACCGTATAGGAAGTATTAGACCCAGACACGGCGCACAATTATCATGGCGCTCTGAAGTCAAATTCCGCGTTAATGTATTCACACTTAGAGTGTAAGTCTTCATTGATTGAAGATATACGTTACTTCGTGTGTTGCACATCTAAGTCATCAACATGCATAAGTGTTAGGTGATGTCTACTACGCAACCTTCTTCTTGTAGACGTTGTTGGGCCTCCAAGTGCAGAGGTTTGTAGGACAGTAGCAAATTTCCCTCAAGTGGATGACCTAAGGTTTATCAATCCGTGGGAGGCGTAGGATGAAGATGGTCTCCCTCAAACAACCCTGCAACCAAATAGCAAAGAGTCTCTTGTGTACCCAACACACCCGATACAATGGTAAATTGTATAGGTGCACTAGTTCGGCGAAGAGATGGTGATACAAGTGCAATATGGATGGTAGATATAGGTTTTTGTAATCTGAAAATATAAAAACAGCAAGGTAACTAATGATAAAAGTGAGCGTAAACGGTATTGCAAGGCTAGGAAACAAGGCCTAGGGTTCATACTTTCACTAGTGCAAGTTCTCTCAACAATAATAACATAATTGGATCATATAACTATCCCTCAACATGCAACAAAGAGTCACTCCAAAGTCACTAATAGCGGAGAACAAACGAAGAGATTATGGTAGGGTACGAAACCACCTCAAAGTTCTTTCCAATCAATCCGTTGGGCTATTCCTGTAAGTGTCACAAACAGCCCTAGAGTTCGTACTAGAATAACACCTTAAGACACAAATCAAACAAAACCCTAATGTCACCTAGATACTCCAATGTCACCTCAAGTATCCGTGGGTATGATTATACGATATGCATCACACAATCTCAGATTCATCTATTCGACCAACACATAGAACCTCAAAGAGTGCCCCAAAGTTTCTACCGGAGAATCAAGACGAAAACGTGTGCCAACCCCTATGCATAGGTTCATGGGCGGAACCCGCAAGTTGATCACCAAAACATACATCAAGTGAATCACGTGATATCCCATTGTCACCACAGATACGCACAGCAAGACATACATCAAGTGTTCTCAAATCATTAAAGACTCAATCTGATAAGATTACTTCAAAGGGAAAACTCAATCCATTACAAGAGAGTAGAGGGGGAGAAGCAACATAAGATCCAACTATAATAGCAAAGCTTGCGATACATCAAGATCGTATCACCTCAAGAACATGAGAGAGAGAGAGAGAGATCAAACACATAGCTACTGGTATATACCCTCAGCCCCGAGGGTGAACTACTCCCTCCTGATCATGGAGAGCGTCGGGATGATGAAGATGGCCACAGGTGAGGGTTCCCCCCTCCGGCAGGGTGCCGGAACGGGCTCCCGAGAGTTTTTTGGTGGCTACAGAGGCTTGCGGCGGCGGAACTCCAGATCTATCATGTTCCCCGAAGGTTTTAGGGTATATGGATATATATAGGGGAGCCACGAGGGGCCCACGAGGGTGGAGGGCACGCCCCCTGCCTTGTGCCTGCCTCGTTGCTTTCCTGACGTGCACTCCAAGTCTCCCGGGTTGCTTTCCTTCCAAAAATAACTTCTCGAGAAGGTTTCATTCCGTTTTGACTCCGTTTGATATTCCTTTTCTTCGAAACACTGAAACAAGGGAAAAACAGGAACTGGCACTGGGCTCTGGGTCAATAGGTTAGTCCCAAAAGTAATATAAAATTGCATAGTAAAGCCCATTAAACATCCAAGATGGATAATATAATAGCATGAATACTTCATAAATTATAGATACGTTGGAGACGTATCATTAGGATGTGTGCCTGATCACAGGACATTTGAGGATTCCAAGATATTTAGCTCACACCGCAATTTGCAAAACCTTTTCTCATCCAAGGGCTTTGTGAAGATATCTGCCAGTTGCTCTTCTGCGTTGACGTGTATGATATCAATATCTTCATTCATGACATGATCTCTGAGAAAGTGATGACGAATTTCAATGTGCTTTGTCTTCGAGTGCTGAAATGGGTTGTTGGCAATCTTGATGGCGCTTTCGTTGTCGCAGTAGAGTGGTACTTGTTTCAGATGGATGCCATAGTACTTGAGTGTTTGCTTCATCCATAGAAGCTGAGCGCAGCAAGATCCAGCAACAATGTATTCAGATTCAGCAGTGGAGAGTGATACACAGTTCTGCTTCTTTGAAGACCAACAGACAAGTGATCGTCCCAGAAAGTGACATGTGCCTGATGTAGACTTCCGATCCACCTTGTCACCAGCATAATGAGCATCCAAGAATCCAACTAGATCAAACTCTGAGCCCTTTGGATACCATCATCCTAATGTTGGGGTGTAAGCCAAATATCGAAGAACTCGCTTCACAGCTAAGTGATGTGATTCCTTTGGTGCCGCTTGAAATCGAGCACACATGCAAACACTAAGCATAATATCTGGCCTAGATGCTCATAAATAAAGTGAAGAACCAATCATGGAGCGGTATACCTTTTGATCGAACTCTTTACCATTGGCGTCAGGACTCAGATGACTCTTGGTTGGCATTGGCGTCATGTAACCTTTGCAGTCTTGCATTCCAAACTTCTTCAGGCAATCTTTGAGATATTTCTCTTGAGAAATGAAGATGCCATTGCTTTGCTGACGAATTTGAAGACCAAGGAACAACTTCAGCTCACCCATCATGGACATTTGATATTGCTCTTGCATCATGTGTCCAAATTCATCACTGTATTTCTAGTTGGTGCAGCCGAAGATAATGTCATCCACGTATATTTGGCACACAAACAGTTCACCATCATATGTCTTCGTGAAGAGTGTGGGATCCAAGGAACCAGGTTTGAAGCCTTTGCTCTTCAGGAAGTCTTTGAGTGTAACATACCAAGTGCGAGGGGCTTGTTTGAGGCCATACAGTGCCTTGTTTAGCTTGTACACCATATCAGGATGTTTCGGATCTTCAAAGCCAGGAGGTTGTGCAACATACACTTCTTCTTCAATCTTGCCGTTGAGAAAAGCACTCTTCACATCCATTTGATACAGCAGGATGTTGTGATGGTTTGCATAGGCTAGCAATATGCGAATAGCTTCAAGCCTAGCCATAGGAGCAAATGTTTCATCAAAGTCAATCCCTTCAACTTGAGTGTATCCTTGAGCAACGAGACGAGCCTTGTTTCTGACAACTTGACCATGCTCATCTTGCTTGTTGCGATATATCCATTTTGTGCCTATTATGTTGTGCTTGCGGAGGTTAGGACGCTTGACAAGTTCCTAGAAATTGTTCAGCTTGAACTGTTGAAGCTCTTCTTGCATAGCTTGAATCCATTCAGGTTCCATGAAGGCTTCAGCAACTTTCTTGGGTTCAGATATTGAGACAAATGCAAAGTGCCCACAGAAATTTGTTAGTTGTGTTGCTCTTGAACGAGTGAGTGGACAAGGCGCATTGATGCTATCAATTATCTTCTCAATCTGTACTTCATTTGCAACACGAGGATGAACCGGACGAAGATTTTGCTCTTGCTGATCATTGTCGTTGTTAGGAGGATTGTCTTCGGGCTGAGCATTATCTTCAGGTTGATTAGGTGCAGAAATGATAAGTTCCTCTTCAGGCTGTGCTTCAGACGGTATGATTTCTCCAGTTCCCATTAGCTTGATGGATTCACTGGGTGGAACTTCATCTAGCACATTTGGCAGGTGCTCTCTTTGAGAGACGTTAGTCTCATCGAACCGCACATCCATAGTTTCAACCACTTTATAGTGAAAGAGGTTGAAGACTCTATAGGAGTGTGAATCCTTTCCGTAACCAAGCATAAAACCTTCATGTGCTTTTGGTGCAAATTTTGAAGTGTGATGTGGATCCTGGATCCAGCACCTAGCACCAAATACTCTGAAGTAACTAACATTTGGCTTCTTACCAGTGAGGAGTTCATAGGATGTTTTCTTCAGAAGCTTGTGAAGATAAACACGGTTGATGACATGACATGCAGTATCAATAGCTTCAGGCCAGAACTTTCTTGGAGTCTTGTATTCATCAAGCATTGTCCGTGCCATCTCAATGAGCGTTCTGTTCTTGCGCTCCATGATGCCATTCTGCTAAGGTGTGTATGGAGCAGAGAACTCGTGAGTGATGCCTAATGTATCCAAGTAAAGGTCGAGGCCGGTGTTCTTGAACTCAGTGTCGTTGTTACTCCTGATATGCTTGATCTTGATGCCATAGTTGTTCATGGCACGGTTGGCGAAGTGTCTGAAGACGTCCTGCACTTCAGTCTTGTAGAGAATTATGTGCACCCACGTGTATCTTGAATAATCATCAACAATGACGAAGCCATAGAGACAAGCAGTAGTAGTGAGAGTAGAGTAGTGGGTTGGGCCAAATAAGTCCATGTGTAGCAGCTCGAAGGGTTGAGATGTCGTCATGATTGTCTTCGAGGGATGCTTGGCCCTAGTCATCTTTCCAGCTTCGCAGGCACCGCACAAGTGATCCTTCTTGAACTTGACGCCCTCAATGCCTATGACATGCTTCTTCTTTGCGAGAGTGTGTAAGTTCCTCATGCCAGCATGCCCTAGCCTCCGATGCCAGAACCAGCACTCTGAAGCTTTTGCTAGAAGACATACGGCAAGCTGTGGTCCTGCTGAGAAATCTACCATGTACAGATCATCTTTCCGGTACCCTTCAAAGACTAGATAATTGTCAGATTCCATTAGTACAAGGCAACGATATTTTCCAAATATCACAATCATGTTCAAGTCACAAAGCATTGAGACAGACATTAAGTTGAAACCAAGGGATTCAACAAGCATCACTTTATCCATGTGCTGATCCTTTGAGATTGCAACTCTACCTAGACCCAATACCTTGCTTTTACCAGTGTCAGCAAATGTGATGTGACTCTTGTCAGATGGACGTAAGGTTGAGTCCATGAGAAGACTTCGATCACCAGTCATATGATTAGTGCATCCGCTGTCCATAATCCATTCTGAAGCATGAGGTGTCATACCCTACAGTACAGTTAGGGGGATAGGCTTCACCAAGAGTATTGTGAAGCATAAACATTTGACGGGCAAGAGGATTATCAAAGCTCAGATCAAGATTAGGACTGATAGGATGATTGGCAAACGATTCAGGAACAAAATACATAGTGAGACCATTTGGGCATTTGATCTTGCGCCCTACAAGATGTTTTAGGTCCCCAGCAATAGCATCAGACGCCTTTGATTTCCGGCTGGAGACCTTTCCCTGCAAAAGAAAGTTAATTCTTCTTAACCACCCACATCTTCAGGGGTGGCTTAGAAGCAATGAGTCTAAGTGCAGCATCTGAGAACTTCGGCTTTGGAGCCCTAGCAAATAGCCTTGCAGGAGATGAATGATACTCATATGAATAAGCAGAAAAGTTCTTAGTTTTATGAACATAGCGGTTTGAAGAAACACGCTCATATTCATAAGTCTGAGTATGATTTCCCTGCAAAACATTGGCGTTAGGGTGACTCAGGTGAGTCCTCTGTCTGTATGAAGCCTTTGGACCATATGAAGCCTTTGGTCTGGGATTTGTCTTCTTCCCAGGCGGTGTCATGATGACATTCACAGGAAGATTCTCAAGACAACTTTTGGGAACCCAGATCTTCTTCATGGGTGGCCCATTCCTGCAGTTAGTACCAATATATCTGGCAAACACTTCACCATTCTGATTCTTAAACAGTTTATAGTTTGCATCAAAGGATTCATCAATGATAATAGGGTTAGCACAAGTGAAGCCAGATAAGGTGGATGGATCCACTGAAGGTTCCTTTGTAGCAACCCATGTGGTTTTGGGGTACTGCTCAGGCTACCAGTAGGAGCCATCAACATTCATTTTCCTCTCGAACCCAACACCCTCTTTCCTAGGGTTTCGGTTCAGAATCTGCTTTTTGAGGACATCGCACAGTGTCTGATGCCCTTTGAGACTTTTGTACATCCCTGTTTCGAGCAATGTCTTCAACCTAGCATTTTCATCAGCAATAGTAGTGGTAGCCTCAGCAGAGGGGTTAGTTACCACATCAGCAGTTGAAGATATTGTAATAGTAGCAGCAGTAGAACATTCAGCAACAGAAGTAGCGTTATCATGCTCAAGGCATTTTAGACTTGGTGGTTCAAATCCTTCCTGAGCGGAACTGATCTATTGAGCGCGAAGTGACTCATTCTCTTTTTGAAGATCTTCATGAGCCGCTCTCAATTTCTCAAGCTCTTGCTTCCTTTCAAGATAATCATAGGAGAGCTTTTCATGAGTGGTTGAGAGCGTTTCATCACGACCTTCAAGTTCCTGGTACTTAACATGAAGATTTTTTATGTCTTCAGTTATGGACTGAGAACGGGTCATTTCACCATCCAATAGGTCATCGCTTTTGTCTAACAGTTTTTGAGTATGTTCCATAGCATTCTGTTGTTCAGTTGCAATTTTAGCAATATTTTGTAGCTGGGTTTGGATTCACAATCAGAGTCATCTTCACTTGATGTTTGAAAGTAAGCATCGCGTGATTTTACCTTGGCACCACGTGCCATGAAGCAGTAGGTGGGAGCAGAGTCGTCCTTGTCATTAGCTTCAGCGTTGTTGACGGGGCCATTGTCTTCAGTGTTGAAGATGGACATGGCAACGTAGGCTGTAGCTAGAGCCAGAGTTGCAACGCCAGGGTCGGACTCCTCCTCGGACTCCACCTCCGCCTCCTCAGAAGCAGACTCCTCCTCTGAATCCATCTCCTTGCCAACAAAAGCACGAGCCTTGCCAGATGAGCTCTTCTTATGAGATGAAGACTTGGATGAGGACTTGGAAGAAGACTTTGAGGATTTCTTCTTCTTCTTGTCATCAGAATCATATTCCTTGCTCTTCTTCTTCTTCTTGTTCTCATTGTCCCACTGTGGACACTCAGAGATGTAGTGTCCAGGTTTCTTGCACTTGTGACATGTTCTCTTCTTGTAGTCATGAGTGGAAGCTTCATCATTTCTTGAGCTGGATCGTGAAGACTTTCTGAAGCCCTTCTTCTTAGTGAACTTCTGGAACTTCTTCACAAGCATAGCAAGTTCCTTTCCAATGTCTTCAGGATCATCAGAACTGCAGTCAGATTCTTCTTCAGATGAGGAAACAGCTTTTGCCTTCAAAGCACGAGTTCGGCCGTAGTTGGGACCATAGATATCTCTTTTCTCAGATAGCTGGAACTCATGTGTGTTGAGCCTCTCAAGTATATCAGACGGATCGAGTGTCTTGAAGTCAGGGCGTTCTTGTATCATCAGGGCAAGGGTGTCGAACGAGCTGTCAAGTGATCTCAGTAGTGTCTTGACGATTTCATGCTTGGTGATCTCAGTGGCGCCGAGAGCACGAAGCTCATTTGTGATGTCAGTGAGGCGATCAAACGTGAGCTGGACATTCTCATTGTCGTTTCTCTTGAAGCGGTTGAAGAGGTTGCGAAGAACACTGATCCTTTGATCTCTCTGGGTTGAGACGCCTTCGTTGACCTTGGAGAGCAGTCCCAGACTAGCTTTGACGTTTCCAGAGCACTCACACGGCCATACTGTCCTTTGGTCAGATGACCACAGATGATGTTCTTGGCAGTAGAATCCAGTTGAATGAACTTCTTGACATCAGCAGGGGTGACACCTTCACCAGTCTTGGGAACGCCATTCTTGACGACATACCAGAGGTCGACATCAATGGCTTCAAGATGCATGCGCATCTTATTCTTCCAGTAGGGATATTCAGTTCCATCGAAGACGGGGCAAGCAGCGGAGACTTTGATTATCCCTGCAGTCGACATAGCTAAAACTCCAGGTGGTTAAACCGAATCACACAGAACAAGGGAGTACCTTGCTCTGATACCAATTGAAAGTGCTAGTTATCGACTAGAGGAGTGTGAATAGGCGATTTTTATGAACGTCTTCAAAACATGAGATTTTCGAAGACAAACAATAGAAATGAACCTATTGATATGCAGCGGAAGGTAGACTACACGAAGCAAGCCATAGTCAAGTATGCAATGAAGTGAAAGCACGAAGACTAATAGCAGCTAGGTAGTAAAGATCAGGATGGAAGATAGTATGAAGCCAAACAATGATAGTAGTCACACAGTGAAGTCAAACAGGTAGTGTAAGCAGGCAATGACTTCACGAAGACAATTGTAAGTAAAGAGAGGGAGAGGATAGAACCAGTCACTTGTTGAGGACACAGGATTTGTTGGACCAGTTCCAGTTGCTGTGACAACTGTACGTCTGGTTAGGGAGGCTGAGATTCAACTCAGAAGACCACGTCTTCACCTTATTCCCCTTGAGCTAAGGACACCCAGTCCTCGCCCAATCACTCTGGTAAGTCTTCAAGGTAGACTTCCAAACCTTCACAGACTTCGTTCACCGGCGATCCACAATGACTCTTGGATGCTCAGAACGCGACGCCTAACCGGCTGGAGGATTCACAGTCCTCAAGTGTAACAAGTCTTCAGGTCACGCGGACAGAAAGACTTCAGTGATGCCTAACACTCTTTGGCTCTGGGTGTTTGGGCTTTGTCCTCGCAAGGATTTCTCTCTCTCAAAAGCTTCGGAGGTGGGTTGCTCTCAAACGACAAAATCCGTGCACTAACTATGAGCAGCCACCAATTTATGGTGTAGGGGTGGGCTATTTATAGCCACTAGGCAACCCGACCTGATTTGTCCGAAATGACCCTGGGTCACTAAGGAACTGACACGTGTTCCAACGGTCAGATTTCAAACACACGCGCAGCTTGACTTGGGCTACAAGTAAAGCTGACTCATCCAGCTCTGGATAAGATTTGGTCTCATTGTCTTCGCTCGAAGACATAGGATTTGGTTGAGCATCACTTCAGTCACTCTGACTTTGTTCACTGGGACCCCACTTAACAGTACGGTGGTTCCTACGACTCAACAAAGAAGAAAAGGAAACAACGAAACAACTAAGTCTTCGCGCTCCATAGTCTTCACGCAATGCCTTGTCTTGTCATAGTCTTCAATGTGAATACCTTCACATACCACCATTGTCTTCAATGTCTTCATACATTTTTAGGGGTGATCTCCGGTAGGTAAACCGAATCAATGAGGGACTACTACCTGTGTTATCCTACCATTCTCACAAACACATTAGTCCCTCAACCAGGTTTGTCGTCATTACTCCAAAACCAACTAGGGGTGGCACTAGATGCACTTATAGGAAGCACAAGTAGCATCTCTACTTGGTGCAAAGAATTTGGCTAGCATGAGGGGGAAAGGCAAGCTCAACATGTTGGATGATCCATGACGATATAATTTATTTCGGATGTAAGAAAACGTAACCCATTACGTTGTCTTCCGTGTCCAACATCAACTTTTTAGCATGTCATATCTTAATGAGTGCTCAAAATCATAAAAGATGTCCAAGATAGTATATTTATATGTGAAAACCTCTCTTTCTTTATTACTTCCTATTAATTGCAACGATGACTAAAACTATGTTTGTCAACTCTCAACAACTTTTATTCATCATACTCTTTATATGTGAAGTCATTACTCTCCATAAGATCTCTTTATTTCTTTTTCTTTTTTCTTTTTATCTTCCAGGATCATAGCAAGATAGCAAAGCCCTCGACTCAAAACTAATATTTATTATATATATCTCACAGACTCGATTACATAGAAGGATCATAAAGCAAAACTCAAAACTAGATCATACTAAAACTTTATTCTACTAGATCAAGATATTACCAAAAGGATCGAACTAAGAAAAATGGTAAATATAGAAGTGTGATGGTGATACGATACCGGGGCACCGCCCCCAAGCTTGGTTGTTGCCAAGGGGAGTGCCCATACCCGATGCTTAGTTCTGCTTCTTCGGAGGTGGTGATGATGGAGTTGTTGATGAAGTCGTGTCACACATCTTCCAAGGCATAGGCTCGCCATCATAGAAAGATTATCGAGTCTCCGGGATCCTCAAATATGCAGCCAAACTCATCCTCTTGAATCTATATTCATACTGACAGTTTTGGTTTTGCAGGTCATAGATCTGGGCTTTGAGGTGCTCGATTTTCTCGTGAAGCTTGAAGATGGCCTCCCCAATGTTCTTGGCATCCAACTTGTTGTTGGTGGTGAACTCCGCGATCATCATGTGGTTGGCGTCGACTCCGCGTTCCACCATCCCCTGGCACTTGAAAACTTGCTGCTCCATTGCTTCGAGTCTTGTCTCCACGCTTCCGGTCCTCCTTGGTCCCTCAACATCACGGATGTGCAGCACCCCCTCACGCATCTCAATGGTTTGAGGGTGTTGCAGCACCTCCGTGAGGTAGGGGTTGATGACCTTTTCGAAGAATTTGTCCTTGGGGCGCTTGAAGACGTCATGGTGATCTAGATCTGTCAGAAAAACAACTCGAAACAAAATCAGAGGATATTTGCAAGGTACGGTGGTCAGAACCTTCAGGAGATTATATAACGAATTTTTACCGACCAAAAGAAGTATCGAGCAAGAAAACAGAGTCCGGAGGGCACACGAGGTGCCCACGAGGTAGAGGGCGCGCCAAGGGGGTAGGGCGCGTCCTCCACCCTCGTGGATGCCTCGTGTCCCTTTCGGACTACTTCTTATTTTCCTATTTTCTTAAATATTCCAAAACGGAGAAAAATTGCTATTAGAACTATTTTGGACTCGGTTTACTTACCGTACCACATACCTATTCCTTTTCGGAGTCTGAAACATTCTGGAAAGTGTCCCTTATGTATTCCTCCGGGGTTACGGTTTCAATAACATTAGTTTCAACATTTATTGGATTACCTGAGATATAATGTTTGATTCTTTGACCGTTCACCACCTTTGGATTTGTGCCTTCGAAGTTCTTGATTTTTATGGCACCGGAACGATAGACCTCCTCGATTAGAGAGAAGTTTTCCTGCAAAAAATCTTAAATGAGAGTTGTATAGCAGAACATAATCACCTGCATTAAACTCACGCTTTTCTATCCTTTTGTCAAGCCATCTTTTAACTTTTTCTTTAAACAGTTTGGCATTCTCATGGTCCTGGGTTCTCCACTCATCAAGTGAGCTAATGTCAAATAGTCTCTTCTCACCGGCAAGTTTGAAATCATAATTGAGCTCTTTAATGGCCCAATATGCCTTATGTTCTAGTTCGAGAGGTAAGTGACATGCTTTTCCATAAACCATTTTATACGAAGACATACCCATAGGATTTCTATATGCAGTTCTATAGGCCCATCATGCATCATCAAGTTTTTTGGACAAATTCTTTCTAGATCTATTAATAATCTTTTAAAAAATTAATTTAATCTCCCTATTACTTAGTCCTACTTGACCACTAGATTGTGGATGGTATGGAGATGCAATTCTATAATTAACATCGTACTTAGCAAGCATTTTACGAAAAGCACCATGAATAAAATGTGAACCACCATCAGTCATTAAGTATCTAGGGACTCCAAACCTCTGAAAAAATAACTTCTTTAAGCATCTTAATAGAGGTGTTATGATCAGCACTACTAGTTGGAATAGCTTCTACCCACTTAGTAACGTAATCAAAAGCAACTAAAATATGGGTATACCCATTAGAGGAAGGAAACGGTCCCATATAATCAAAGCCCCAAACATCAAATGGTTCAATAACAAGTGAATAGTTCATAGGCATTTCTTGACGTCTACTAATATTACCAATTCTTTGACATTCATCACAAGACAAGACAAACTTACGGGCATCTTTAAAAAGATTAGGCCAATAAAAACCGGATTGCAATACCTTATGCGCAGTTCTATCTCCAGCATGGTGTCCTCCATAAGCCTCGGAGTGACACTTGCGTAGGATCTGTTCCTGTTCATGCTCAGGTACACAACGTCAAATAACACCATCTACTCCTTCTTTATAAAGGTGCGGTTCATCCCAGAAGTAATATCTTAAATCATAGAAAAACTTTTTCTTTTGCTGGTATGTGAAACGAGGTGGTATAAATTTAGCAACAATGTAATGGGCATAATCAGCATACCATGGAGCAGTACGAGAAGCATTTATGACAGTTCATTGTTCATCAGGGAAGCTATCATCAATAGGTAGCGGGTCATCAAGAACATTAACCTAGACAAGTTGTCTGCAATGGGGTTCTCAGCTCCCTTTCTATCAATAATATGCAAATCAAATTCTTGTAGCAAGAGAACCCATCTAATAAGTCTAGGTTTGGCTTTCTTTTCCATAAGATATTTAATAGCAGCATGATCAGTGTGAACAGTTACTTTAGAATCAACAATATAAGGTCTGAACTTATCACAAGCAAATACAACTGCTAAAAATTCTTTTTCAGTAGTAGCATAATTTCTCTGGGCACTGTCTAGAGTTTTGCTAGCATATTGGATAACATTTAATTTATTATCAACTCTTTGTCCTAGAACAGCACCTATAGCATAATCACTAGCATCACAAATAATTTCAAAGGGTAAATTCCAATCAGGTGGCTGAACAATAGGTGCAAAAATCAAGGCGTTCTTAAGTATTTCAAATGCTTTTACACAATCATCATCAAAGACAAAAGAAACATCTTTTTGTAAGAGATTAGTCAGGGGCCTAGAATTTTTTTAGAAGTCTTTAATGAACCTCCTATAAAAACCGGCATGACCAAGGAAACTTCTTATACCTTTAATGTCCTTAGGACACGGCATCTTTTCAATAGCATCAACTTTAGCTTTATCAACTTCAATACCTCTTTCGGAAATTTATGCCCCAAGACAATACCTTCATTAACCATAAAGTGGCACTTCTCCCAATTCAAGACAAGATTAGTTTCTTCACATCTCTGCAAAACTCAGTCAAGGTTGCTTAAGAAATCATCAAAAGAAGTTCCATACATGGAGAAATCATCCATGAAAACCTCAACAATCTTTTCACAAAAGTCAGAGAATGTAGAAGTCATACATCTTTGAAAGGAAGCAGGTGCATTACATAAACCAAAAGGCATATGTCTATAAGCAAAGGTACAGAAAGGGCAAGTAAAAGTGGTCTTTTCTTGATGCTCTTTTGACACGGGTATTAGAGAGAAACCAGAATAACCGTCTAGAAAGCAAAAATGTGTATGTTTGGATAATCTTTCTAGCATTTGATCAATAAAAGTTAAAGGGTAATGATCTTTTCTAGTAGCTTTATTCAATTTGCGGAAATCAATTACCATTCTATAACCTGTAACAATTCTTTGTGGGATCAATTCATCTTTATCATTGGGAACAACAGTAATACCTCCCTTCATAGGGACACAATGGAAAGGACTTACCCACTGACTATCAGCAATGGGATAAATTATACCTGCTTCCAGAAGCTTTAGTATTTCATTTCTTACCACTTCTTTCATCTTAGGATTTAATCATCGTTGGTGATCAACAACCGGTTTAGCGTCTTTCTCCAACTTTATTTTGTGCTGGCATAGAGTGGGACTAATGCCCTTAAGATCATCAAGAGTATATCCAATAGCAGCACGGTGCTTCTTCAGAGTTTTCAATAATTTCTCTTCTTCCTGCTCTGAAAGGGTAGCACTAATAATAACAGGATATATCTTATTTTGATCAAGACAAGCATATTCAAGAGTATCAGGTAATGGTTTAAGCTCAAACACGGGATCACCCTTGGGTGGAGGAGGATCCCCTAGAATTTCAACAGGCAAGTTGTGTTTCAAAATAGGTCCCTATTTAAAGAATACTTCATCTAGTTCCCTTCTTTCATTCATAAACATATCATTTTCATGGTCTCGTAAATATTGCTGTAAAGGATCATTAGGAGGCACGACAATAGAAGCAAGACCAATAATTTCATCTTTACTAGGCAATTCTTTATCATGAGGTTGTCTACGAAATTTAGCAAAATTAAAATCATGAGACATATCTCCTAAACCAACAGTAACAATATAATTTTCGTAGTCTATCCTAGCATTAACAGTATTCAAGAAGGGTCTTCCAAATATAATGGGACAAAAGTCATCTTGGGGAGAACCAAGAACAAGAAAATAAGTAGGATATTTAACTTTCCCACACAATACTTCAACATCTCTAACAATCCCAATTGGTGAAATAGTATCTCTATTGGCAAGCTTAATTGTAACATATATGTCCTCTATCTCAGCAGGTGCAGTATCATGCATAATTTCTTTGTATAAGGAATGAGGTACTGCACTCGCACAAGCACCCATATCACATAAGCCATGATAAAAATGTTCTCTTATTTTAACAGAAATAACAAGCATGCCTACAACAGGTCTATGTTTATTTTTAGTATCGGGTCTAGCAATTCTAGCAGCTTCATTACAGAAATAAATAACATGCCCATCAATATTATCGACCAAAAGATCCTTAACCATAGCAATACTAGGTTCAACTTTAATTTGCTCAGACGGTATTGATGTTCTAGCATTACTCTTACGACCCACAGTTGAAGCTTTAGCATGATCCTTTATTCTAGCAGGGAAAGGTGGTTTCTCAATATAAGCGGTAGGAACAATAGGATCAACATTATAAGTGATAGTCTTTTCTTCAACTTTAATAGGTTCAACTACTTTTACTTCAATGGGAGGATGATATTTAAACCACTTCTCCTTAGGGAGATCAACATGACTAGCAAATGATTCACACAAGGAAGCTACTATCTCAGAGTCAAGTCCATATTTAGTGCTAAATTCACGAAAAACATCGGTATCCATAAAAGATTTAACACAATCAAACTTAGATGTTATACCTGACTCCCTACCTTCGTCGGGTTCCCAATCTTCAAGGTTGCATTTAATTCTTTCCAATAAATCCCATCTGAATTCAATAGTCTTCATCATAAAAGAACCAGTACAAGAAGTATCGAGCATGGAGCGATTATTGAGAGAAAGCCGAGCATAAAAAATTTGAATAATAATTTCTCTTGAGAGCTTATGATTGGGTCATGAATATAACATTGACTTAAGCCACTCCCAAGCTTGAGCGATACTTTCTCCTTCGCGAGGCCAAAAATTATATATATAATTACGATCACGATGAACCAGATGCATAGGATAAAACGTCTTTTGAAATTCCAATTTCAGTTGGCTATAATTCCATGATCCAATATCATCAGATAGCCTAAACCATGTCAAAGCCTTTCCCTTCAAAGATAAAGGGAAGACCTTCTTCTTGATAACATCCTCGGGCATACCTGCAAGCTTAAATAATCCACAAACTTCATCCACATAGATTAGGTGCATATCGGGATGTAACGTTCCATCTCCTGTAAAAGGATTAGCTAGCAGTTTCTCTATCATACCCGAAGGAATTTCAATGTAAACATTTTTAGTAGGTTCAGTAGGTTGAGGAGCAAGTCTTTGCTCTATTGTTCGGGGTGAAGATACCCCGAACAAGCCCCTCAAAGGATTATTTTCCATAGTAACAAAGTGACCGTAAATTTCAACACACTATAAATTTTTCCTTACCAAAGGCGCTTCACTCCTCGGCAACAGCGCCAGAAAAGAGTCTTGATGACCCACAAGTATAGGGGATCTATAGTAGTCCTTTCGACAAGTAAGAGTGTCGAACCCAACGAGGAGTAGAAGGAAATGATAAGAAGTTTTCAGTAAGGTATTCTCGGCAAGCACTGAAATTATCGGTAACAGATAGTTTTGTGATAAGGTAATTTGTAGCGAGTAACAAGTAACAAAAGTAAATAAGGTGGAGCAAGGTGGCCCAATCCTTTTGGTAGCAAAGGACAAGCCTGGACAAACTCTTACGTAAAGGAAAACGCTCCTGAGGACACATGGGAATTATCGTCAAGCTAGTTTTCATCATGCTCATATGATTCGCGTTCGTTACTTTGATAATTTGATATGTGGGTGGACCGGTGCTTGGGTACTGCCCTTCCTTGGACAAGCATCCCACTTATGATTAACCCCTCTCGCAAGCATCCGCAACTACGAAAGAAGAATTAAGGTAAACCTAACCATAGCATGAAACATGTGGATCCAAATCAGCCCCTTACGAAGCAACGCATAAACTAGGGTTTAAGCTTCTGTCACTCTAGCAACCCATCATCTATTTATTACTTCCCAATCCCTTCCTCTAGGCCCAAACAATGGTGAAGTTTCATGTAGTCGACGTTCACATAACACCACTAGAGGAAAGACAACATACATCTCATAAAAATATCGAACGAATACCAAATTCACATGACTACTTATAACAAGACTTCTCCCATGTCGTCAGGAACTAACGTAACTACTCATGAATCATATTCATGTTCATAATCAGAGGGGTATTAATATGCATAAAGGATCTGAACATATGATCATCCACCGAATAATCCAACTAGCATCAACTACAAAGAGTAATCAACACTACTAGCAACCCACAAGTACCAATCTGAAGTTTTCAGACAAAGATCAGATACAAGAGATGAACTAGGGTTTGAGACGAGATGGTGCTGGTGAAGATGTTGATGAAGATTGACCCCCTCCCGATGAGAAGATCGATGGTGATGACGATGGTGACGATTTCCCCCTCCCGGAGGGATGTTTCCCCGGCAGAACAGCTCCACCGGAGCCCTAGATTGGCTTCGCCAGGTTCCGCCTCGTGACGGAGGCGCTTCGTCCCGAAATCTTCCTTATGATTTTTTCTAGGGCAGAAGACACCTTAGACCAGAAGATGGGCATCTAGGGGCTGCCAGGTGGCCCACGAGGCACGGGGCGCGCCCTCCACCCTCGTGGACGGTGGGTGGCCCCCCTCTGGTCCTTTCTTCGCTTGATATTTTTAATATATTCCAAAACTGACTTTCATGGAGTTTCAGGACTTTTGGAGTTGTGCAGAATAGGTCTCTAATATTTGCTCCTTTTCGAGCCCAGAATTCCAGCTGCTGGCATTCTCCCTCTTCACGTAAACCATGTAAAATAAGACAGAAAAGGCATAAGTATTGTGACATAATGTGTAAATACAGCCCATAATGCAATAAGTATCGATATAAAAGCATGATGCAAAATGGACGTATCATCGTCAAGCTACAAAACAAGTATAGATGATAAGATGACATAATCTAAAGCAGCCCACGTCCATGATATTTGAAACAAAGTGATATTCACTTACTGAATAATATAGGTAGGCGAGGCCAACGGCCCCCCAGGTGTATCCCGCATCCCATTCCTTTAGGAAGTCAAGATACATCCATAGGGCAGTGTCTCCAGAGCAGTCTGGAAACACTACCTCTGTGAGAAGATACCACAGGTAGGCCTTGGCGTACTGCTCCACCACCCGGGGTTCGGCACCTTCCGGGCACTTGCTCTGGTACTTGAGGAGCCAGGGCAGTGGTACGCTAGAAGTCTGGTTATTCTTAGCAGGGGGCAGTCACCGATGAGGGTGATAACCCTATCGTGCCAGTTCTTCCTCTCCACTTGTCCTGTGAGAGCACTGAAGGAAATATGCCCTAGAGGCAATAATAAAGTTGTTATTTATATTTCCTTATATCATGATAAATGTTTATTATTCATGCTAGATTTGTATTAACCGGAAACTTAGTACATGTGTGAATACATAGACAAACAGAGTTTCACTAGTATGCCTCTACTTGACTAGCTCATTGATCAAAGATGGTTAAGTTTCCTAGCCATAGACACGAGTTGTCATTTGATTAATGGGATCACATCATTAGGGAATGATGTGATTGACTTGACCCATCCGTTAGCTTACCACTATGATCGTTTAGTTTATTGCTATTGCTCTCTTCATAACTTATACATGTTCCTATGACTATGAGATTATGCAACTCCCGAATACCGAAGGAACACTTAGTGTGCTATCAAATGTCACAACGTAACTGGGTGATTATAAAGATGCTCTACAGGTGTTTCCGATGGTGTTTGTTGAGTTGGCATAGATCGAGATTAGGATTTGTTACTCCGATTGTCAGAGTGGTATCTCTGGGCCCTCTCGGTAATACACATCACTATAAGCCTTGCAAGCAATGTGACTAATGAGTTAGTTACGGGATGATGCATTACGGAACGAGTAAAGAGAATTGCCGGTACCGAGATTGAACTAGGTATTGAGATACCGACGATCGAATCTCGGGCAAGTAACATACGGATGACAAAGGGAACAATGTATGTTGTTATGCGGTTTGACCGATAAAGATCTTCATAGAATATGTAGGAACCAATATGAGCATCCAGGTTCCGCTATTGGCTAATGACCGGAGATGTGTCTCAGAGATGTCTACATAGTTCTCAAACCCGTAGGGTCCGCACGCTTAACGTTCAATGATGATTTGTATTATGAGTTATGTGATTTGATGTACCGAAGTTTATTCGGAGTCTCGGATGAGATCACAGACATGACGAGGAGTCTCGAAATGGTCAAGACGTAAAGATCGATATATTGGAAGGCTATATTCGGACATCGGAAAGGTTCTGAGTGGTTCGGGTATTTTTTGGAGTACCGGAGAGTTACGGGAATTCGCTGGAGGAAGTAGTGGGCCTTAATGGGCCATACGGGAAAGGAGAGAAGGGCCTGAAGGGGTGGCCGCGCGCCCCTGCATGGGCTGGTCCGGATTGGACTAGGAGGGGGCGGCGCCCCCCTCCTTCCTTCTCCCCTCCTCCTCCTTCCTTCTTCTCCTACTCCAACTAGGTATGGGGGAAACCTACTCCTAATAGGAGTAGGATTCCCCTTGGGGTGCGCCATAGAGAGGGCCGGCCCTCCCCTCCTCCACTCCTTTATATACGGGGGAGGGGGCACCCCATAGACACACAAGTTGACAGTTGTCTTAGCCGTGTGCGGTGCCCCCTCCACAGATTTCCACCTCGGTCATATCGTTGTAGTGCTTAGGCGAAGCCCTGCATCGGTAACTTCATCATCACCGTCACCAAACCGTCGTGCTGACGAAACTCTCCCTCGTCCTTATCTAGATCAAGAGTACGAGGGACGTCACCAAGCTGAACGTGTGTAGATCGCGGAGGTGCCGTGCGTTCGGTACTTGATTGGTTGGATCGCGAAGACGTTCGACTACATCAACCGCGTTACTTAACGCTTCCGCTTTCGGTCTACGAGGGTACGTGGACACACTCTTCCCGCTCATTTCTATGCATCACCTAGATGGATCTTGCGTGTGCACAGGAATTTTTTTGAAATTACTGCGTTTCCCAACAGTGGCATCCGAGCCAGGTCTATGCGTAGATGTTATATGCACGAGTAGAACACAAAGAGTTGTGGGCGATAATAGTCATACTGGTTACCAGCATGTCATACTTTGATTCGGCGGTATTGTTGGATGAAGCGGCTCAGACCGACATTACGCGTACGCTTACGCGAGACTAATTCTACCGACGTGCTTCGCACAGAGGTGGCTAGTGAGTGTCTGTTTCTCCAACTTTAGTTGAATCGAGTATGACTACGCCCGGTCCTTGTTGAAGGTTAAAACAGCAAACTTGACGAAAAATCGTTGTGGTTTTTATGCGTAGGTAAGAACAGTTCTTGCTAAGCCGGTATAGGATGTCCAACTTGTTTTTGCAGGGCATGTTGTGATGTGATATGGTCAAGACGTGATAATATATAAATTGTTGTATGAGATGATCATGTTTTGTAACAGTTATCGGCAACTGGCAGGAGCCATATGGTTGTCGCTTTATTGTATGAAATGCATTCGCCATGTAATTGCTTTACTTTATCACTAAGCGGTAGCGATAGTCGTAATAGCAATAGTTGGCGAGACGACAACGATGCTTCGATGGAGATCAAGGTGTCAAGCCGGTGACGATGGTGATCATGACGGTGCTTTGGAGATGGAGATCAAAGGCACAAGATGATGATGATGGCCGTATCATATCACTTAGATTGATTGCATGCGATGTTTATCCTTTATGCATCTTATTTTACTTAGTATGACGGTAGCATTATAAGATGATCTCTCACTAAATTTCAAGGTACAAGTGTTCTCCCTGAGTATGCACCGTTGCGACAGTTCGTCGTGCCAAGACACCACGTGATGATCGGGTGTGATAAGCTCTACGTTCACATACAATGGGTGCAAGCCAGTTTTGCACACGCAGAATACTCAAGTTAAACTTGACGAGCCTAGCATATGCAGATATGGCCTCGGAACACTGAGACCGAAAGGTCGAGCGGGAATCATACAGTAGATATGATCAACATAGTGATGTTCACCATTGAAAACTACTCCATCTCTTGTGATGATCGGACATGGTTTAGTTGATATGGATCACGTGATCACTTAGATGATTAGAGGGATGTCTATCTAAGTGGGAGTTCTTAAGTATTATGATTAAATTGAACTTTAATTTATCATGAACTTAGCCCTGGTAGTATTTGCATAACTATGTTGTAGATCAATAGCTCGCGAAGTAGCTCCCCGTTTATTTTTGATATGTTCCTAGAGAAAAACTATGTTGAAAGATGATAGTAGCAATGATGCGGACTAGGTCCGTGATCTGAGAATTATCCTCATTGCTGCACAAAATAATTATGTCCTTGATGCACCGCTAAGTGACAGACCTATTGCAGGAGCAGATGCACACATTACGTTTGACAAAGTTCGGTAGGATGACTACTTAATAGTTTAGTGCACCATGCTTTACGTCTTAGAAATGGGACTTCAAAAACGTTTTGAACGCCACGGAGCATATAAGATGTTCTAAGAGTTGAAATTGGTATTTCATACTCATGCCCGTGTCGAGAGGTATGAAACCTCTGATAGTACTTTGCCTACAAGATGGACGAGAATAGCTCAACCAGTGAGCATGTGCTCAGATTGTCTGAGTACTACAATCGCTTGAATCAAGTGGGGGTTAATCTTCCAGATAAAATAGTGATTGATAGAGTTCTCTAGTCACTATCACCAAGTTAGTGGAACTTCGTGATGAACTATTGTAACATCCCAAAATTCTAAATAATGGAATGTTATAATAAATAAATAGTTTTCATTGTTTGTATGATTGTTGTGTCATTGATTGACTGAAAGTGAGTGAAATTTGAAACTTTTGAAAGTTAAATGAGAGGGAATAAAAGGACTTTCCCAAAACTTTCATTTTGAATTTATGAATTCAAATTCTTTTCACCAAAAAACCCTGGAGAGAAGATGACATGACTTCTTCCATTTAAATAAATGAAAAGGGTTCTTTAAAATATTTGACTTCCATTTGGAAATGTTTCAAATTCAGAAACTCTAAGCAACTCAATGGTTTTCATGAGAGAAGATAATATGACTTCTTGAAACCATATGAAATATGAGTTGGGAGTTTAAAAGAAATCAAATTTGAAAGTCCCTTTGAAGGTATTTTGAAATCATTTTCAATTTGGAGGTATTCGGGTTTTATTCAAATTATTTTTCCCCAAAAGTTAAATATATGGAAAATAGGGTAAAATGATTCCCTACAATGGAAAATTGGAGAAAATAAATTTGAAATCATTTTGGTATTTTTTAATGATTTTATTGGGTTTTAAATAAATCAGTAGCACTCTTTGTTTTATTTAAATTTTTGTGGATTTTATTTGATGCTAGAAAAATGTTCATGTTGTATAAATCTTTTTCTGGAAATTTTGATATATTATATGCCTATACTACATTTTTTTTATTTGATTTTATTTGATTTTATTTTATTTTACTGTTTGTTTTTGTTTAAAAAAACTCTTCGGGCTAGCTGCGCCGAAGCCCAGCCAGCCGGCCCAACCGCCCCGTCTCCGGCTCCCGCACGCATTGCCGCCGCCATGGACACCGTGTCCGCGTCGGACTCGCGCTGCCGCCTCTTCAGCCCCTTCCCCAAGCCACCGCTGGTCCCCTCCCCTCCTATTTAAGCGCCGCCCCTGCTGCCCTCTCTCTCTCTCCTCACGCCGCCGCCGCATCTCGCAGTAACCGCTGTGCCGCCGCCACACTTCCCGCTGCCGCCGCCTGCGCCGCCGTCCGACTCGAGCCGCGCCGCCGCATGCTCGCCGCGCTGCCGCTGCAGTCCCGCGCCGCATCCACCGCCGCCCCGCGCCACGCACGCTGCCGCAGCCGCCCTCGTCGCCGGAGCACGCCGCTACCGCTGGAAAACCGCCGACGACGACGAACCCGCCGTGGACCGGTAAAACCGCCTGGTCCTATCCGGTTTATTTTTCAGCTTTCGGTTTTTGGTTAAACCCGATTTTTCTTATTCAACCTAGTTATTTAGAGAACGTTCGCTGGTTACGTCTTCACAGCAAACAAATTCGTTCTTTAGCGTTCTGTAGCGAACGTTCGTTCGGTAGAATTTTTCCTTTTTCTTTTTAATTTCAGTCAGGGACCCATCCGTGAATATATTATTTTCAAATTAGCCCCTGGTTTTCAAACGGCTACAACTTTTTGCCCGCTTACCCAAATCCAACGAAACCAACGCCCACTTTTTCATTACGATCCCCTCTATCCAGTAAAACAACTTAAACATATTTTTGAAGGTATTAAAATTTGAATTCAAACATATTTGTATTTGAACTTCGTTTGATCGTAACTTGAGGTTTATAACTCCGTTTGAGTTGATTCTTTTTGCAAATTGAAGCTCTTGACCTAAACTTTCTGATAAGGCAAAATTCACTTAATTTTGGTACTGTTATAAATTGCTTAATTTTGCAAGAGTTGATTGCTTGTTTTCGAAGTTTTCCAAGATCTTTTCTTCGATTCTTTTGCTTGATTGCTTATGTGTGGTTACTATTGCTTGCTTACGATAGATTGACCGGAGTGTGACAACTAGATCTATCAGGAGTTATGAGTGCGAATCATCTACGTCAACCATACAAGGCAAGTTCGCACTTTGATCATACACTTCATACCCAGTTTGTATGCATTAGTTTCAACCCTCAAACTTTGCCTGAGTAGGATTTGGTAACATGTGGGTATTGGGAAGTAGTTGATGAGGTAGAACCTATTGTCTTATATCAAACCCTGGGGAGTTACTGATATGTCTCCAACGTATCTATAATTTTTGATTGTTCCATGCTATTATATTATCTGTTTTGGATGTTTATGGGCTTTATTAAACACTTTTATATTATTTTTGGGACTAACCTATAGACCCAGAGCCCAGTGCCAGTTCCTGTTTTTTTCCTTGTTTCAGTGTTTACAAGAAAAGGAATATCAAATGGAGACCAAACGGAATGAAACCTTTTGGAGAAGTTATTTTTGGAAAGAAAGCAACCCGGGAGACTTCGAGTCCACGTCAAGAAAGCAATGAGGAAGGCACGAGGTAGGGGGCGCGCCCACCCCCTTGGGCGCACCCTCCACCCTCGTGGGCCCCTCGTGGCTCCCCTAACGTACTTCTTCCTGCTATATATGTCCATATACCCTAAAACAATCGGGGAACAGAATAGATCTGGAGTTCCGCCGCCGCAAGCCTCTGTAGCCACCAAAAACCAATCGGGACCCTGTTCCGGCACTCTTCCGGGGGGGACCCTCACCGGTGGCCATCTTCATCATCCCGGCGCTCTTCATGACGAGGAGGGAGTAGTTCACCCTTGGGGATGAGGGTATGTACCAGTGGCTATGTGTTTAATCTCTCTCTCTCTTGTGTTCTTGATTTGGCACGATCTTGATGTATCGCGAGCTTTGCTATTATAGTTGGATCTTATGTTCCTTCTCCCCCTCTACTCTCTTGTAATGGATTGAGTTTTCCCTTTGAAGTAATCTTATCGGATTTAGTCTTTAATGATTTGAGAACACTTGATGTATGTCTTGCCGTGCATATCTGTGGTGACAATGGGATATGACGTGACTCACTTGATGTATGTTTTGGTGATCAACTTGCGGGTTCCGCCCATGAACCTATGCATAGGGGTTGGCACACGTTTTCCTCTTGACTGTCCGGTAGAAACTTTGGGGTACTCTTTGAGGTTCTATGTGTTGGTTGAATAGATGAATTTGAGATTGTGTGATGCATATCGTATAATCATACCCACGGATACTTGAGGTGACATTGGAGTATCTAGGTGACATTAGGGTTTTGGTTGATTTGTGTCTTAAGGTGTTATTCTAGTACGAACTCTAGGGCTGTTTGTGACACTTATAGGAATAGCCCAACAGATTGATTGGAAAGAATAACTTTGAGGTGGTTTCGTACCCTACCATAATCTCTTCGTTTGTTCTCCGCTTTTAGTGACTTTGGAGTGACTCTTTGTTGCATGTTCGGGGATAGTTATATGATCCAATTATGTTATTATTGTTGAGAGAACTTGCACTAGTGAAAGTATGAACCCTAGGCCTTGTTTCCTAGCATTGCAATACCGTTTGTGCTCACTTTTATCATTAGTTACCTTGTTGTTTTTATATTTTCAGATTACAAGAACCTATATCTACCATCCATATTGCACTTGTATCACCATCTCTTCGCCGAACTAGTGCACCTATACAATTTACCATTGTATTGGGTGTGTTGGGGACACAAGAGACTCTTTGTTATTTGGTTGCAGGGTTGTTCGAGAGAGACCACCTTCATCCTACACCTCCCACGGATTGATAAACCTTAGGTCATCCACTTGAGGGAAAGTTGCTACTATCCTACAAACCTCTGCACTTGGAGGCCCAACAACGTCTACAAGAAGAAGGTTGTGTAGTAGACATCAAGCTCTTTTCTGGCGCCGTTGCCGGGGACCTCTTCGGAAAGACTGTGTCTCGGTCATCCCTTTCTCAAACACCATGTGGTGCGGGAAATACAACGGAGGAGATCGAGTCTTGTGGGGAAAAGTGTGCAAACTTCTGCAGAGTGTATAAACTAATCATGGTTAGCCGTGTCCCCGGTTATGGACATCTTGAGTATCTGGTTCTTGAATTATCATGTTGATCTCATCACATTACTTAATTAATTTGTTGGGTTGTTAACTTTTAATTGGGATTGACTTGGAGGAACCTTCTCAATAATTTTTCAACCAACTTTGTAGTTAAATAAAATTTATTCCTTTGTTGTAGGGAAAAATTAGCTTTATGCAAAAATAAACTTAGAGCCTCCACCAGCCAAATATGCATGTAGTGATAGTCATTATTCAGCATTGCTCTACAGTGTGAAATTGCTAGTACATTCAATGTACTGACCTATATGGCTGCAACGCCTCATGTTGCAGGATTCTTACGACGAGTAAGTGATACGTTAGGGTTACGATTTCTACACTCAACTTCACCGTTGGTGTTGATGGGAGTCCACAACCTTGTTGTTACTTCTGCTATTTGGAATTGAGGTAATAGTATTTACGTTACTTTATACATGTGATTTACTGATAACCCACAAGTACAGGGGATCAATTGTAGCCTCTTTCGATAAGTAAGAGTGTCGAACCCAACGAGGAGCTAAAGGTAGAACAAATATTCCCTCAAGTTCTATCGACCACCGATACAACTCTACGCATGCTTGACGTTCGCTTTACCTACAACAAGTATGAAACTAGAAGTACTTTGTAGGTGTTTTTGGATAGGTTTGCAAGATAATAAAGAGAGCGTAAATAAAATCTAGGGGTTGTTTTGATAAATAAGCAATAAAGTTAGTATAGCGAGTGTGGAAAAGTGGTGGTAGGAGTTGCGAAATTCTCCCTAAGCAATTGACTACTTTACTAGACCGATAGCAAGTTTTATGTGGGAGAGGCCACTGCTAGCATGTCATCCCTGACTTGGAATTCTATGCACTTATGATTGGAACTATTAGCAAGCATCCGCAACTACTAACGTTCATTAAGGTAAAACCCAACCATAGCATTAAGATATCTTGGTCCCCCTACAATCCCGTATGCATCAATTTCTATGCTAGATTGAAGCTTCTGTCACTCTTGCCCTCCAATACATAGTCCTATCAACATACAACTAACCCTATGGTGTGATCCACGCATGCGCTCATATGATGAGCACCAAAGGACAGCAACATAACCACAAGCAAATTAAACCAATCATAGAAATTCACCAATTACCTGATAGGACAACGAAAATCTACTCAGACATCATAGGATGGCAACACATCATTGGATAATAATATGAAGCATTAAGCACCATGTTCAAGTAGAGGGTACAGCGGGTTGTGGGAGAGTGGACCACTGTAGATAGATGGGGGAAGGCGATGAAGATGTTCATGAAGATGACGGTGGTGTTGGTTGATACGTCCATTTTGCATCATGCTTTTATATCGATATTTTTTGCATTATGGGCTGTTATTATACATTATGTCACCATACTTATGCCTATTCTCTCTTATTTTACAAGGTTTACATAAGGAGGGAGAATGCCACCGGAGGCGAGGGGGAGAAAGCCCCCCTTCTTCTTCTTCTTCCTTGACCTTGTCCCTAGATGGGAGAAGGGTTTCCCCTCTGGTCCATGGTCTACATGGAGTGGGAGGGGTGAGAGCCCCTCCGAGATTGGATATGTCTCTCTGTCTCTCTCTGTTTCTGCGTTCTGGATTCTGCCCTTTCGCCATTTGTTTTATAACCGTAGATCCGTAACTCCGATTGGATTGAAACCTTTGCCACGATTTTTTTTCCGAAAATTAGCTTTCTTGTGGCAAATGAAGAGTAGCAACCGCCTTACGGGGTGCCCACGGGGGTCAGGGGCGCGCCCCCTGCCTCGTGGCCCCCTCGGGCACCGTCTCGTGTTGATTCTTCTTCCCAGATATCACAAATATTCCAAAAATATTCTCCGTCCGTTTTTATCCCGTTTGGACTCCGTTTGATATGGGGTTTCTGTGAAACATAAGACATGCAACAAATAGGAACTGGCACTCGGCACTGGATCAATATGTTAGTCCCAAAAATAGTATAAAAAGTTGCCAAAAGTATATGAAAGTTGTATAATATATCAGCATCCCCAAGCTTAATTCCTGCTCATCCTCGAGTAGGTAAATGATAAAAAAGATAATTTTTGATGTGGAATGCTACCTAGCATAATGTTGATCACATAATCTAATCATGGCATGAATATTAAGACATGAGTGATTCAAAGCAATAGTCTATCATTTGACATTAAGACAATAATACTTCAAGCATACTAATAAAGCAATCATGTCTTTTCAAAATAACATGGCCAAAGGAAGTTATCCCTAAAAAAACATATGGTCTGGCTATGCTCCATCTTCACCACACAAAATATTCAAATCATGCACAACCCCAATGACAAGCCAAGCAATTGTTTCATACTTTTGACGTTCTCAAACCTTTTAAACTTTCACGCAATACATGAGCGTGAGCCATGGACATAGCACTATAGGTGGAATAGAATATGATGGTGGAGGTTGTGTGGAGAAGACAAAAAGGAGAAAGTCTCACATCGACGCGGCTAATCAATGGGCTATGGAGATGCCCATCAATTGATGTCAATGTGAGGAGTAGGGATTGCCATGCAATGGATGCACTAAGAGCTATAAGTGTATGAAAGCTCAAACTGGAAACTAAGTGGGTGTGCATCCAACTTGCTTGCTCATGAAGACCTCGGGCATTTGAGGAAGCCCATCATCGGAATATAAAAGCCAAGTTCCATAATGAAAATTCCCACTAGTATATGAAAGTGAGAACTCAAGAGACTCTCTATATGAAGAACATGGTGCTACTCTGAAGCACAAGTGTGGTAAAAGGATAGTACCATTGTCCCTTCTCTCCTTTTCTCTCATTTTTTGGGCCTTCTCTTTTTTTTGGCCTTTCTCTTTTTTTTCTTTTTTTTCTTTTTTTGTCCGGAGTCTCATCCCGACTTGTGGGGGAATCATAGTCTCCATCATCCTTTCCTCACTGGGACAATGCTCTAATAATGATGATCATCACACTTCTATTTACTTAAAACTCAATATTACAACTCGATGCTAGAACAAAGATATGACTCTATATGAATGCCTCCGGCGGTGTACCGGGATATGCAATGATCTAGCGTAGCAATGACATCAAAAAATGGACAAGCCATGAAAACATCATGCTAGCTATCTTACGATCATGCAAAGCAATATGACAATAAATGCTCAAATCATGTATATGATGATGATGGAAGTTGCATGGAAATATATCTCGGAATGGCTGTGGAAATGCCATGATAGGTAGGTATGGTGGCTGTTTTGAGGAGGATATAAGGAGGCTTATGTGTGATAGAGTGTATCGTATCACGGGGTTTGGATGCACCGGCGAAGTTTGCACCAACTCTCGAGGTGAGAAAGGGCAATACACGGTACCGAAGAGGCTAGCAATGATGGAAGGATGAGAGTGCGTATAATCCATGGACTCAACATTAGTCATAAAGAACTCACATACTTATTGCAAAAATCTATTAGTCATCAAAACAAAGTACTACGTGCATGCTCCTAGGGGGATAGATTGGTAGGAAAAGACCATCGCTCGTCCCCGACCGCCACTCATAAGGAAGACAATCAATAAATACCTCATGCTCCAACTTCATTACATAACGGTTCACCATACGTGCATGCTACGGGAATCACAAACTTCAACACAAGTATTTCTACAATCCACAACTACCCACTAGCATGACTTTAATATCACCATCTTTATATCGCAAAACTATTGCAAGGAATCAAACATATCATATTCAATGATCTACAAGTTTTATGTAGGTTTTTATGACTAACCATGTGAATGACCAATTCCTGTCAACTCTCTAAATAGATATAAGTGAAGAAAGAGAGTTTAATTCTTTCTACAAAAGATATGCCCACGCTCTAACAAATATAAGTGAAGCAAAAGAGCATTCTACAAATGGCGGTATTCTATGTGAAGAGAAACAGGCAATCCAAACTTCAAATGATATAAGTGAAGCACATGAAGCATTCTATAAAGCCATACTCAAAGAATATAAGTGAAGTGCAAAGAGCATTCTATAAATCAACCAAGTACTATCTCATACCAGCATGATGCAAAAAGAAAAGTGAAAACTAAATGCAAAAGACGCTCCAAGATCTGCACATATCGCATGAACGAAACGAATCCGAAAACATACCGATATTTGTTGAAGAAAGATGGGATGCCTTCCGGGGGATCCCCAAGCTTAGACGCTTGAGTATCCTTGAATATTTACTTGGGGTGCCTTGGGCATCCCCAAGCTTGAGCTCTTGCCTCTCCTCCTTCTCCTCACATCGAGACCTCCTCGATCTTCGAACACTTCATCCACACAAAACTCAACAAAAAACTCGGTAAGATCCGTTAGTATAATAAAGCAAATCACTACTCTAAGTACTGTTGCAAACCAATTAATATTTTTTTTTTGCATTGTAGATACTGTAATATAAATTTTCCATGGCTTAATCCACTGATATAAATCGATAGTTTCGTCAAAACAAGCAAACTATGCATCAAAAACAGAATCTGTCTTAAACAGGACAGTCTGTAGTAATCTGAACATTCACCATACTTATGGTACTTCAAAACTTCTTCCAAAAATAGGAAAAATAAAAAATTTGTATGTAAAGACAGTGCAAAAAGTTTCAGAACCGTTTGACGTTCCAGTAAAAAATGTAAAATCGCGCACTACACCCAAAGTTTCTGTTCTGCACCGCACAAACCAACAAGTAATCTAAAACATCCTAAAGGCAAACCTTGGCACATTATTTTTATTTTTAAACTTTATAAAAGCACACAACAGAAATAAATGACTCTCTAAAACTTCCGGGTTGTCTCCCTGGCAGCGCTTTCATTAAAGCCATTAAGCTAGGCATATAGTGCTCAAGTAATGGATCCACCCGGATCCCAAGGTATATCAAAGCCAATTTTAATTAACAATGACTTGTAATTTAGTAGTGAGCACAAAGCAACAAATATCAAGCAATGACAAAGTCTAACTCTCTTCCTATGCATCGGCATGTCATAAAAGAACAATTCATGCACATATAGTAAAGGCCAATCCATAGTATAAACAGTTTCTTGCAATTTTATCATGTGGGAAACATAGAGAGGTGGAGATATAGGTCCTCTCTCATAATAATTGCAAGTAGGAGCAGCAAGCACATGCATATTATATTCATCAAAATCGTCATGTGCAACGGTAAAAGGCAACCCATCAATATAATCCTTAATAAGGGCAAACTTCTCCGATATAGTGTAGTCGGGAGAATTCAAAAAGATAATAGGACTATCATGTGTGGGTGCAATAGCAACAATTTCATGTTTAACATAAGGAACTATAGCAAGTTCATCTCCATAAGCATCATTCATATTGGCATCTTGGCCACAAGCATAGCAAGCATCATCAAAAAGGGATATTTCAAAAGAATCAACGGGATCATAACAATCATCATAACATTCATCCTTCGGTAAATTCGAAGGGAAATTAAACAATGTATGGGATAAAGAGTTACTCTCATTAGATGGTGGGAACGGGTGATCAATCCGCTCTTCCTCCTTTTGTTCTTCGCTCTCCTCCTCATCTTTTTCATCCAATGAGCTCAGAATTTCATTAATTTGTTCTTCCATAGACTCCTGCAAAATATTAGTCTCTTCTTGGACAGCGGAGGAGTCCTCAATATATGGTTTAACATAGGCATTAGAAGCATAATTATCATAACAATATTGAAGTATGGCAAAATTTTCAGATTTTTAAAGAGTTGCATCATACTTTTCGATCAAAGAAGCAATTTCATAAGCACCCTTAAAAGCAACAAATTCTTCAATTTGTTGAACATCATAGTAATTATAAACACCCTTAGCATACGAAGATACGATTCGATTATCGCTAAACTCACATTGGTAGGGAAGGTGTTTCTTAGGGTTTTCAGAACAACAAGTAACATCATATATTTCACATAAATTCCAAGCATAGCACTGCAAACGATGAATTTGATCCAGTAGAAGTTCCCCTTTTTGAGATAAGCGGTGTCGCACATACCAAGCATGCTCATCTACAGATTTGCCCTCAACTAAGCTAGTTGGGGTCTCAGCACGAGCACAAAGGGATCAAAGATGATCCAAGTAAAAAGCTTTAAGAGTGTGAAGGATTTTGAATGGTTCTTCAACCATTGGTGTAGTAGGCACAACTATTTTTTTTTGTATTTTGTGTTTCCTACCCATAACTAAAGATAGAAAACAACTTAGAACAGCAAATAAAAATTACTTAGTGATAAAGCAAACAAGCACACACGAGAATATTCACCCCACGCTATAACTCCCCGGCAACGGCGCCAGAAAAATGTCTTGATAACCCACAAGTATAGGGGATCAATTGTAGCCTCTTTCGATAAGTAAGAGTGTCGAACCCAACGAGGAGCTAAAGGTAGAACAAATATTCCCTCAAGTTATATCGACCACCGATACAACTCTATGCACGCTTGACGTTCGCTTTACCTAGAACAAGTATGAAACTAGAAGTACTTTGTAGGTGTTTTTGGATAGGTTTGCAAGATACTAAAGAGAGCGTAAATTAAATCTAGGGGCTGTTTAGATAAAGAAGCAATAAAGTTAGTATAGCGAGTGTGGAAAAGTGGTGGTAGGAGTTGCGAAATTGTCCCTAAGCAATTGACTACTTTACTAGACCGATAGCAAGTTTTATGTGGGAGAGGCCACTGCTAGCATGTCATCCCTGACTTGGAATTCTATGCACTTATGATTGGAACTATTAGCAAGCATCCGCAACTACTAACGTTCATTAAGGTAAAACCCAACCATAGCATTAAGATATATTGGTCCCCCTTCAATCCCATATGCATCAATTTATGTGCTAGGTTTAAGCTTCTGTCACTCTTGCCCTCCAATAGATAGTCCTATCAACATACAACTAACCCTATGGTGTGATCCACGCGCGCACTCATATGATGGGCACCAAAGGACAGCAACATAACCACAAGCAAATTAAACCAATCATAGAAATTCACCAATTACCTGATAGGACAACGAAAATCTATTCAGACATCATAGGATGGCAACACATCATTGGATAATAATATGAAGCATAAAGCACCATGTTCAAGTAGAGGGTACAGCGGGTTGTGGGAGAGTGGACCACTGTAGATAGATGGGGGAAGGCGATGAAGATGTTCATGAAGATGACGGTGGTGTTGGTTGATACGTCCATTTTGCATCATGCTTTTATATCGATATTTGTTGCATTATGGGCTGTTATTATACATTATGTCACCATACTTATGCCTATTCTCTCTTATTTTACAAGGTTTACATAAGGAGGGAGAATGCCGGCAGCTGGAATTCTAGGCTGGAAAAGGAGCAAATATTAGAGACCTATTCTGCACAACTCCAAAAGTCCTGAAACTCCACGAAAGTTGTTTTTGGAAGTAATAAAAAATATTGAGCGGAAGAAATACCAGAGGGGGCCCACACCCTAGCCACGAGGGTGGGAGCGCGCCCTACCCCCCTGGGCGCGCCCCCTGCCTCGTGGGCCCCCTGTTGGCCCTCCGGTGCCCATCTTCTGCTATATAAAATCTTCCGTCCGAAGAAAAATCAGAAGCAAGCTTTCGGGACGAGACTCCGCCGCCACGAGGCGGAACCTTGGCGGAACCAATCTAGGGCTCCGGCAGAGCTGTTCTGCCGGGGACACTTCCCTCAGGGAGGGGGAAATCATCGCCATCACCATCACCGACGCTCCTCTCATCGGGAGGGGTCCAATCTCCATCAACATCTTCACTAGCACCATCTCCTCTCAAACCCTAGTTCATCTCTTGTATCCAATTCTTGTCTCCAAGTCTGGGATTGGTACCTGTAGGTTGCTAGTAGTGTTGATTACTCCTTGTAGTTGATGCTAGTTGGTTTATTTCGTGGAAGATCATATGTTCAGATCCTTTATGCATATTAATACTCCTCTGATTATAAACATGAATATGCTTTGTGAGTAATTACGTTTGTTCCTGAGGACATGGGAGAAGTCTTGCTATTAGTAGTCATGAATTTGGTATTCGTTCGATATTTTGATGAGATGTATGTTGTCTCTCCTCTAGTGGTGTTATGTGAACGTCGACTACATGACACTTCACCATTATTTGGGCCTAGAGGAAGGCATTGGGAAGTAATAAGTAGATGATGGGTTGCTAGAGTGACAGAAGCTTAAACCCTAGTTTATGCGTTGCTTCGTAAGGGGCTGATTTGGATCCACTTGTTTCATGCTATGGTTAGGTTTATCTTAATACTTCTTTTGTAGTTGCGGATGCTTGCAATAGGGGTTAATCATAAGTGGGATGCTTGTCCAAGTAAGGACAGCACCCAAGCACCGGTCCACCCGCATATCAAATTATCAAAGTACCGAACACGAATCATATGAACGTGATGAAAACTAGCTTGATGATAATTCCCATGTGCCCTCGGGAGCATTTTCCTTCATATAAAAAATTGTCCAGGCTTGTCCTTTGCTACAAAAAGGATTGGGCCACCTTGCTGCACTTTATTTACTTTTGTTACTTGCTACTCGTTACAAATTATCTTATCACAAAACTATCTGTTACCTACAATTTCAGTGCTTGCAGAGAATACCTTGCTGAAAACCGCTTATCATTTCCGTCTGCTCCTCGTTGGGTTCGACACTCTTACTTATCAAAAGCACTACGATAGATCCCCTATACTTGTGGGTCATCATTGGTGTAGATCGCGGTGATGATGATGGCCCCGGCGGCGTTCCGGCGCCACCGGAAGCGAGGGGGAGAGATCCCCCTTCTTCTTCTTCTTCCTTGACCTTCTCCCTAGATGGGAGAAGGGTTTCCCCTCTGGTCCATGGTCTCCATGGCGTGGGAGGGATGAGAACCCCTTCGAGATTGGATATGTCTCTCTGTCTCTCTCTATTTCTGCGTTCTGGATTCTACCCTTTCACCGTTTCTTTTATAACCGGAGATCCGTAACTCTGATTGGATTGAAACCTTCACCACGATTTTTTTTCCGAAAATTAGCTTTCTTGCGGCAAAAGAAGAGCAGCAACCGCCTTACGGGGTGCCCACGAGGGTCAGGGGCGCGCCCCCTGCCTTGTGGCCCCCTCGGGCACCGTCTCGTGTTGATTCTTCTTCCCAGATATCACAAATATTCCAAAAATATTCTCCGTCCGTTTTTATCCCGTTTGGACTCCGTTTGATATGGGGTTTCTGCGAAACATAAAACATGCAACAAACAGGAACTGGCACCGGGCATTGGATCAATATGTTAGTCCCAAAAATAGTATAAAAAGTTGCCAAAAGTATATGAAAGTTGTAAAATATTGGCATGGAACAATCAAAAATTATAGATACGACGGAGACGTATCATTTACCTCTGTTATAAATCCTGGAGTACTGTGTGTGTCAGCATACCGATCCAGGGATGACACTTAAGCACAGAGACTTGACCGTCTGAGGTCGGGTCGGTACAAGATGGTATCAGAGCACATGTTGACTGTAGGACGTGACCCCTAGAAACTGGCAAGCCCATAGGAAAGTTTTTCTCTAAACTTTATTTTCAAAAAGATCTTTTACCTCTCTTCTTTTCTGAGCTTTATCAAATATTCCCTTTTAGTTAGACTATACCCTTTCCCCTTTGACCACGCGAAGATTCGACTGATGAGACCACTCCAAGAAGTATAAGATATCAGACAACTAAGCCCACTTCGGAATGAAGAGGATTTTACCGAGCATTATAATAATGGAAACTACGACGGTTGAGGACTCCGAAGACTAGGAGAATGTGTAGGCTCTGAAGAATTTCCAGATTGGTATGAATTAGGAAGGCTACCCTTATGGAATTTGTCTAACTATTGAAGCTGTCAATACCCGAGATCAAGGTGTGTCGGAGAAATACCGGAACATGGAGCATTAGAACTCAAAGTATTTGTCAAGAAAACCCTAAGGCAGAAGATATCAACTATGGAATGATAGCTCATGGCAATGACAAGGGCAGAAACACGGCTATCCAAGGTGTTATCGCCCGCTTATGCTATTGTCACTGTGCTGAGTTAAGCATGCATTTCTTCGGAAGGATCGGATGACAAAAGGACTAATGGAGCACCTACCAGCAAAAGACGAAGTTTTAACCTTAGTTGGTGTATCACCAGGATCTGGAGTATTACATCAAGAAGTTTAGGGTGGATTTGCAGGAAGCCGTATTTGATGAGAAAACATTCCGTGAAGAACTCAGGACCAAAAGCTGAAGTAGCCAAACTAGAGGAACAAAACCTTGAGATACCAGAGATTCATCAGGAACTGAAGGACAGTAGGGCATGGTTCATGCCAAGGATGTTGAAAACCCAGAAGTTTGGAACGCAACTCCAGAATATTAAAGGACGTCATGAGAGACTTCGCGTCAACAAAGATGATCTGGCAAAAGAACTTGAGAAGGACAAGCACGATCGGAAGAAGCCATCGGAGACATGAACAGGACTTGAAGAGTTTGGCGACTTTGAGGTCTTATTGACCTTTAGAAGACCAAACCCCTGTTATATACCTACGTTAGATGCGACGATTGTGAGCTGTCATTTGTTTCATGTTTATCCAACAGCCACAAAATAAAATATGTCTCTTCAAAACTATTGTTTGTATTGTGTGTATCCCTCTCTATCTCTCTTATCTCACCCCAAAACCCTTGGAACCAATAGAGGATGAATGGAGATGAACTCAAATTTCCAGGACCGATAAGTCAATTGGAGACAGACCGATGGATTCAGAACATGGAAGATCACATGAAAGAATAACACTATAGCCGGAAAGGATATAACCCAGCATGCTCTTCAGTGCTTGGAAAGAGGTGCTGCTGCTTGGTGGAGGATGTACCAAACCATCAATGGATGGCAGGGAGTAACCACATGGCAATAATTTAAGTTGACTCTGCTAAAGTCTCGGCTTGTGTCCCAGAAGTTGAAGCCTTATGGAAATGATATGAAGAAACCTTGTGCTTGCAAGCCTTGTGAAGAAATAGGACACAACCATAAAGAACACAAGGATGAATGCCCAAATTATGAAGAAAGTCACCCAGCTGAAGAATGCCCAACTAGTCAGATTACTTGTTTCTTGTGTGAAGGGACTACCCACTACCCTGCTTAGTGTCACATTTACTCCATGGTTCAAAGAACCATCCAGGAGAAGAAAGAAGCAATGAAATGAGCCCTCATGGAAATTTTAGGAGAACATGTGATGAAGGAAGAGGTGGAGGACACACCCAAAGAAGAACCAATTAGACCTTGCACCAAGTCTTGCTATTTATGTGGGGAAGAAGGACACATCTAGAATTTTTTGAATGGGGATCTAGTAGAATTCCCGACAGAGGAAGTAGAGTATGACCCATAGGAAATAGTAGCCCTGATTGGAACGGAAAAGTCCAGGAAGAGAAATAGATTGGATTCCAGGAAGGACCTGAGTCATATCACCTGTTTCGGGTGCAAGGAGTCAGGGCACTACTTCAACGGTTACCCAAAAAGAAAACCTCGAGACTTGTCAGAAGTAATATGTTTCGTTGTAATGAAGCAAGGCACTTTGCCAGAGATTGTCCCAATGAGAAGGAGACTTGTGCTAAATAGTTGAGTCTATGAGAAATATAGCAGTAGTAGTGGCCACATTTCTTCATATTGAGGTGTTGAGTTGAGGCATGTAATGGAGATGCGGGAGATAATGGTAATTTGAGAATCAATAAAGTTAGCATTGTTGGTATTGATTTGGATTTTTATGAGTTGTTACTCTATGAAGAAAGATTTTGACCATTTTCGAGGATATGAGAAATATGGTCTATGGATGAACTTGCACATTTCAAGGGTGGTAGTACCCTGTGAGGACACGGCACCCCTGGAAAAGACAAAGATATTCCACGGAGTGGCCTTCGGACAAAATAAGTACGAGTTTTATCTCGATATGTGGGATACCCTAATATTATGAAGAGATGAAGTACTATTGGATATAAAGGAGGTATAATGTTGGTAATATGGAGAAATTTTAACTCCATGATGAGTCTGAGTAATCACGTCTTAGTTTGGTACAAATAGAAGGAAGGGAGACAGTACCATTGGATAGATTTAAGAATGCTAGGAAGCTGGATGTCGGAATAATAATCAGTTGCCCCCGATGATGAGTTCAAGGATTACAAGTGATGAGATGGGCCATAACCCACAGGCCCCAGGACCTGCCAAGAAGCAAGCACACTCTTGCTAAAGGAAAAACCCTGGAAGAAGTTACGACTTTAGCAACACACGATCTTATAGGAGTTTACGCAAAACCTGAGAGATGTGAAGGAACGATGGATGTTTGATTTGGCTTGCAGAATAAAGGATTTTTCTGAAATTGGTTCATCGACAAGAGAAATTCTGCAATGCTTGTGAGGATGACCGAGTGTTAGAATGCGAGACTCGCTAAACCATATACAAGGTAATGATTTGGGTCCGGGATGGATTGATCACCATACCGACTTACTCTTATTATTTGCCTTGCTATATGGGATGGTAAATCTAAGTGACTTACTGTCGTGGAATTGTCACGCCAGATGTCCTCGTGCAAGGACTTAGTCGTGGAGCCATCGCAGCTAGGAAGCTTCAAGGGGTTAAACGGGACAAAGGACACGAGGATTATACTGGTTCGGCCCCTTACGTTGAAGGTAAAAGCCTACTCCAGTTGAGGTGGAATTACTTAGGGTTTCGATGACCAGGAGCTAAACCGCCCTGCCTAGCTATCGATCTGATCTTACTTGTCCTAAACCGCCACCGGGTCGTCCCTTTATATAGAAAGGTTAACGCCCCGCAGCTCTCAGAGTCCCGGCCGGCTCATAAACTGTGTCCGGCTTGGACTCTTAACTATTCTTGCCTTACACTACAAGTCATGCCACAACGGCGGTTTACCACTACGGGCCTTAAGTCGCCTCTGGGCCTTAGACCTATTACTAAACCGCCATCCTTAACCTGTCCTTGGGCTTCTGAATGAAGAGCTGTCGCAACGTAACCCGGCCCATCTCGGGCGGGTTACACCAGTATCTATATCCTCAACATTAGGCCCCAGATTGATTTGAACCGGTTCATGTCAATCTTCAATACCTTAAGAGAAAATCTTCCGGCTTCTGTTTGCGCGAAGGTTATAACCCGCCATGATGTCATCCTCTGGATTCTTGGTAATCCGCCGTGACATCATCCGCCATTAATCCATGTTCTTCCCAACGTATCTCAACGGATCCTTATCTTTAATAATTATCCCGAAAATCGAGGCGCCTCTGTAGCTGGATAATCATGTCTTCAGCCTCCTCGTTTCTCGCGCCCACTCATCAGTCGTCCCTTATAAATAGGACCAACCGGGTCCTCTCTCACTCTTCCCTTTCCGTCGTCTTCCTCCTCCCAACGCCTCAGAGCCCGAGCTCCGCCGCCGCCGCCGCGCCTCTCGTCTTCCTCAGCCTCGGCCGCTGCATCAACCAGAGCTAGTCCAGAGAACAGCGGCGACTCTCCGCAGTGCACCTACAACTGTAAGTCCTCTTCTTCTCAAACGTCAGATCCGCATTAGGGTTCCGCATTCCTCCATATTCTTCGTAGTTCATCTCAGTTCTTTTATAGTTCTTCCACCGCGACTTCTTTTGATTCGAAAAACAGCACAGAACTCCTGCGGTAGTGGTTTCGCACCCATTTCCAATACTAGCAGATCCCTTTTGCTTGCAAAAAGACCTCATTAGAACTTATGAACTTCTCTATGCCAGTTTTTAGGTCTAGAAAATTTTCCTTTCTGGACGACCGTTTGATCCAAAATAATTACTGCAATCTGTGAAACTTATTTGTGCAACACTTAGGCAAAAATTGCATCTGTTCGCTATGGCGGCTCATATCACCGGCTTAAAAAAGGCGATGCTTCATGAATATTCTGGGTCATCCATAACAGAGTCAAATAACTTAATTGCTCACGATATCCATAGCGGCTTAAATAACCTGACACAATTGGCCATATATCATTAGGCCCCTTCATAAGCCGCCACCTTAAATACTGAACCGAAATTTTCCTCCGGCTTAAATTTGAACCAGAAATTTTATTTTGTCCTAGGCTTCCATCCTTCACAATGCCGCCCAAGGCTCCCAAGGCGCCCATTACATGCAACTGGGTTAAATCCAACGTTACTGATAGCACCTTAGCTGACTTCATAAAAATGGGTTACCTGCCCAAGAAAGAGGTCATGTCCTATCGTGCTCCTGACCCGTCCGAAGAGAGACCTCAACCCAAGGACGGAGAGGTTGTCATATTTGCTGATCACATGAGCCGGGGCTTTGCTCCTCCCGGCTCAAAATTCTTCAGAGATGTTCTGCACTTTTTCGACCTGCGACCTCAAGACATTGGACCCAATTCCGTGTCAAACATTTGTAACTTCCAAGTGTTCTGTGAGGTGTACCTTGGAGAAGAGCACAGCTTGCTACTCTTTAGGGAGTTATTTTATTTGAACCGCGAGAATGAATGTGCCAACGGGCCTAGCTTGGAACTCGGTGGAATCTCAATCCAACGACGGAGAGATTGTCTCTTCCCTTATGCTGAGCCGCCAAGCCACCCAAAAGATTGGAACCAGACATGGTTCTACTGCCAAGATACTTCTCCGGCTGATGAGAACCCTCTGCCCGGCTTTCGCGCCCTGCGTCTGGAGTCAAATCACCCCCTGCCAGACAAATTATCTCAAGCTGAACGTCAACCACTTATTCCCACCATCAACAAAATCAAAGCTCTTCTGGGGAACGGCCTAAATGGCATTGATCTGGTCCGGGTCTGGATTGCCTGGCGGGTGATTCCTTTAAGCCGCCGCCCCGGCTTAATGTGTGATTACACGGGCCGGAAGGATGATCCTCTTCGGCACAGTCCCGACGACTTACCTGAGGACGTCATTGATGATATGACCAAGTCTCTTCTGAACGAGAGCCTGGCAGATTGCGGGAGGACAGGCTTAAGTCCTTTCTGCAAGGCTAACCCGGCCCCAGCGGTAAACTATTGACCTGAACACCTCACCTTCCATTTTAACGATTTCGTCTTAACTTCAAAAACCTTTGTTGTATTTTACAGGCTAATGATAAATTCTGGAAGGTCAAGTATGACCATGAAGCTGCTAAGAAAGCCAGAAAGGTTAAAAAAGCCGCCAGGAAAGCCGCTCCCCGCAAGAAGGGGAGTAAACCTAGCGCCTCGGACCTGCTTCACCTGGAAGACACCTCCGAGTCAGAGGTAGCCCTTGACTCTTTAGGCTCCTTTTTTAACCATCTTATTGACATGGATTATCAGCAGGAGGACACCGGAACGAGTCATGAAGTGATTGAAGAGGTAACTATAATTTCCTCCGACTCGGAGCCCTTGCCAAGACTGAAAGTCCGAAGAGTAACCCGGAAAGTAAGATTTTCACATCCTTTAGCTTATCAAGATCCTCAATTTCTTTTGAAGCGACAGATTTATGAGAGTCGGAGGCAGACCCGGACCAGCAAGGATGCAGACCTCTCCTCCGGCTTACCCGAAGCATCAAGGAAGCGCCGGACCGAGGTTATCTCTGACTTATATCCTTTTCATCCTTTGGCGGGCGTCACTCGTCAACCACTCAATTCTTCTGATTCAAACTATCAGGGAACTTCACCTTCCTCCGGCGACTCCATGCAGTCTAGCTTGCCGGCTTTCAAAACCGCACCCGGGTAATGATGATCAGCTTATTTTGTGCTTATCTTACTCATGTTTTTGCACTAACCCTTTGACTTTCAGTGTACAAGTAAAGCCCAGCAAGAGGGCGAAGAAAAATAAGCCGGCCGAAGAGCCGGTCCTGACTGAACCTGATGCTTCTGCTCATGAGCCGCCGTCTGCACCAGCTCCTGAAACCGCCACTGCTCCATCTGATGAACAAGTTATGGAAGGTTCTGATAACCCGGAGATCCCCAGCCCGGCTCATCCAGATGATCCGGACGTTGTAATCACCCGGACCGAGTTTGTCGAACCGGGAAGACCCACCGTGTTGGCTAGATGCTCTGCCAAGGAAGAACTTCTGGAACGCCGCAGGGCCAGGCTGGACATCACTGATTATGCTAATCTGAGCATTGGAGATATTGTCTCTGGCTATATTAATCAAGTGCACAACAGCCGGGACCTGGAAATTGATATGGTGAAGCAAATACAGCAGAAGTCTGAGGTATGACTCTCTTGCTTACTCCATAGTTATCCTTACCATGCCAGCCCCCAAGTCTATTACTTATGATGAAATATGTTGTAGACTCAATACCGGCTTAATAATCACTGCAAGAAAACCGGCTTACCTGGTAACACTCAAGGGCCGGTTAAACAGCATAGTTGAACCGGTCCTTACCTTATTTTAATCAAGTAGTTGAGCAAATTTACGCATTAGCCCCCAAGTGCCAAGTACCTTTGCCTGCAAAGTGCTTGGGACTTATTTTCATGAACCGGCACTGTAAATAGAGCTTTTCAGCATACATTAGCCCCCAAGTGCCAAGTGTCTTTGCTTGCAAAGTGCTTGGGACTTAATGTTGCATTATAATCACCCCAACTGTAACACGGAATTTGTACAGGCCGCCTGTAAGAAATTTGAATCGGAAATCTCTGATCTAAAGAACCGCCTGAAGACTCAGGAAAGTGAAACCCAAAAGGCCAACTCCAAATTTGAATTCAGCGTATCTGCACAAGAGAAACTGAAGAAGAAAGTTTGAAGCAGAAAGAAAAGCCTGGGCGGATGAAAAAACTGCTTTGCTCAGCCGGGCCGAACAAGCGGAGGCCACTCTTACTGAAAGAACCGCCGAGCTATCCGGCTTAAAACGCCATGTATCTCAGATGGTCTCCGCAATCTTTGGTAAGTTACTCTGTAAGTTTGTAACTAGTTTACATCGTTCATTTCCCATAAGTATCTCAATTGCCATCAGCTCACCTGACTTTGTAATGCAGGTCCCAGGAGTTCCAATCTCAACCAGAACGTGCTGACCAAGCTGAAGGCGGTTTATACCTTGGTAGAACAACTTTACACCGGGTCACAACGTGCCTTAGCCGTTGTGGCTCTGTCAAACGAAGTTCCCACTCATCTGGCAGATGTACTCAGGCGGCTTGCCGTGCTTCCTCAACGCTTCCAAGAGTTAAGACGAGCTTCTGCAAGAGCCGGAGCCATAGCCGCTCTAAGCCGGGCCAAGGCGTTTCTACCGGAGCTAGACCCGGCCGACATCGCCCTTGGGTATCCTAGCTTGAAGGAAGATGGCACTCCCTTTGACCAGAAAGACTTCGCCGCTTGTGTGAAGAGCGTACGCCCGGTGGCCACTTTGATTGGTAATGACACAGACCTTACCAAATATCAACCGGGCTATGACGCGGAGAATCAGAGGATCCCAACACCTCGTTATGAAGCAGTCAGCCTGATTCCTCCGACTCGTAAGCATACCTTCGCCCCTGAAGTTGACCCGGCCGGGTTAATTGATGATGAAGCTCAATTTGAAGCCTTGAGTGGCATTGACTGGAAATCATCAACCTTCCAGGACATGGAAACAGCCGGAGGAGCGGAGAGGGATGAGCCGGAAGCTTCAGCCCAACAAGCACCTTTGATTTCTTAGGCGGCTCATGGTTATGTCTCAAAAACAATGCCTCACTGGACTCGGGGAGTCCTGTAATAGAGTAGGACGAACACTTAATTTTGTCGTGCCATCGTGCACGTGTGTAGTGCTTAACTCTATTTAAACTGCCCTTTTATATTCTTCCGGGTTATGTTTGATCCTCTGCTTTCCTTAAGTTTAAAGAGCTGTCTTTAATTGTCCTGCATAGAAAACAAATCACAAGTCTCTAGGCGGCTTACCGCATGGAGAGTCATATATTTTACATATAACCCGGAATATGAATCAAAGTCATAATAAACCGGCTCTCAATTATATCTTCGAGATAACCATAACAGCATACTTGCGAGCCTTCAAATACACTTCCGGTTTATGTAACCCGAATAATGAGGTTGAGAACTCAACTCCGGTTCACCAGCACATATAATGCTTATTATGTGCTATCAACATTATTAATCAAGGTTAAGCCGGTGGAATAAGAACCACCCTTGAATACTTTTGATATCATCAAAAGAACTGGTTTGCAAACCAAGAGATCTCAAAAATTTAGGGGCTTCTGATTCGAATACGACCAGAGAACCGTCCCAAAGGGGTTAAGCTAAGATTCGAATGCGATCATATAGCCCCCAGTGGCTTTGGCGTTGCCGGTCAAGAGGGTACCGACAGCTATGTTCTCTTTGGTTCGAATATGACCTATGTTTGAACAGGAAGCCCCCAAATGACCTTGAGAATTGTTTAGCGACGCCGATTCGAATACGATCCACGTCGGTTCCGAAAGGGGGTTGAGCTATGATTCAAATATGATCAAGAAAAACTCCCCAATGAGCTCGGCAATATGCCAATCAAGTGGGTATCGACAGCTATGTTCTCTTTGGTTCGAATACGACCTATGTTTGAACAGGAAGCCCCCAAGTGATCATATTTTTAACGGCTAGATTCGAATACGATCATAAGCCGGATCAACCTCCAAGTGACCATGTAATATTACGATGAAAATAACAATGATACATTTACCTTTGGAGGAAAAAAGGACAGAGGTCCTGCTTTATTATTTATCACAATATATACATGGCTATAGAAATATGTACATTATGAGAGCCGGTGGCTCAAGTGTAATAAGGCCGAAGCTGAGCTATGTTCCACGGCCGGCGGGTCTCCTCCTCCGACTTACGTGAATCATTGTGCTCCCGAACATCGATAAGGTAGTATGACCCGTTGTGCAAGTTCTTGCTGACCATAAAGGGCCCTTCCCAAGGTGGGGATAGCTTGTGTGCATCTGTTTGATCCTGGATGAGCCGGAGCACCAAATCACCTTCCTGAAAGACCCTGGACTTAACCCGGCGGCTGTGATAGCGGCGCAGGTCTTGTTGGTAAATCGCCGAGCGAGCTGCTGCTATGTCACGCTGTTCGTCCAACAAGTCAAGAGCATCTTGACGCGCTTGCTCATTATCCGCCTCGACATAAGCCGCCACTCGAGGCGAATCATGATGGATGTCGCTAGGGAGGACCGCCTCAGCTCCGTAAACCATGAAGAAAGGCGTGTAACCCGTAGACCTGTTAGGAGTAGTATTGATGCTCCATAATACGGAGGGTAACTCCTCCACCCAACAACCCGGCGTCCGTTGCAAAGGGACCAAAAGCCGGGGCTTGATGCCCTTCAAGATTTCCTGATTGGCTCTCTCAGCTTGACCATTGGATTGAGGGTGAGCCACTGATGAAACATCAAGCCGAATATGCTCTCGTTGACAAAATTCCTCCATGGCGCCTTTAGACAGATTGGTACCATTGTCAGTTATAATGCTGTGTGGAAAACCAAAGCGAAATATCACCTTTTTCATGAACTGGACCGCCGTGGCTGCGTCACACTTACTAACTGGCTCTGCCTCTACCCACTTTGTGAACTTGTCAACCGCCACCAAGAGGTGGGTCTTCTTATCCTTGGACCTTTTGAAAGGCCCAACCATATCAAGCCCCCAGACTGCAAACGGCCAAGTGATTGGAATCATCCTCAACTCTTGAGCTGGCACGTGAGCCCGTCTTGAGAACTTTTGACAACCGTCACATTTACTGACCAAGTCCTCTGCATCAGCATGAGCCGTCAGCCAATAAAAACCATGACGAAAAAGCCTTGGCCACAAGGGATTTTGAGCCGGCATGATGGCCACAATCCCCCTCGTGAATCTCACGTAAAATTTCTTGACCTTCCTCAGAGGAAACACAACGCTGAAAAGCTCCAGTGACACTGCGATGATGCAGCTCGCCATTGACAATTATCATTGACTTAGACCGCCGGGTTATTTGTCTGGCCAAAGTTTCATCCTTAGGCAATTCTCCCCAAGTCATATAAGCCAAGTATGGCACTGTCCAATCTGGGATAATGTGGAGAGCCGCCACCAACTGTGCTTCTGGGTCAGGAACAGCCAAGTCTTCCTCTGTAGGTAACTTGACAGAAGGGTTATGCAGAGTATCCAAGAAAGTATTAGGCGGCACCGGCTTTCGCTGAGAGCCTAACCGGCTTAATGCATCAGCCGCCTCGTTCTTTCTGCGATCGATGTGCTCTACTTGGTAACCCTGAAAATGTCCAGCAATGGCATCAACTTCGCGGCGATAAGCCGCCATGAGGGGGTCCTTGGAATCCCACTTGCCTGATACTTGTTGGGCCACCAAATCTGAGTCGCCAAAGCACCTTACCCGGCTTAAGCTCATCTCCTTAGCCATCCGAAGACCATGGAGCAAGGCCTCGTACTCAGCTGCATTGTTAGTACAGGGAAACATCAACCGTAGTACATAACAAAACTTGTCACCTCGAGGGGAAGCTAACACAACTCCAGCCCCCGAGCCCTCCAATTGCCTGGACCCGTCGAAGTGAATAGTCCAGTATGTATTATCCGGTTTCTCTTCAGGCACCTGCAGCTCTGTCCAATCGTTGATGAAATCCACCAATGCTTGAGATTTGATAGCAGTGCGTGGCACGTACTTTAGACCATGAGGCCCGAGTTCTATGGCCCACTTAGCAACTCTTCCTGTGGCTTCTCTGTTTTGGATGATATCTCCTAGGGGAGCAGAACTAACCACAGTGATAGGGTGGCCTTGGAAATAATGCTTAAGCTTCCGGCTTGCCATGAACACCCCATAAACAAGCTTCTGCCAATGTGGATACCGTTGCTTAGACTCAATAAGTACTTCACTGACGTAGTAAACCGGCCGCTGAACCGGATGTTCCTTACCCGCCTCCTTACGCTCCACCACCACAGCCACACTGACGGCTCGTGTGTTAGCGGCTACATACAACAACAAGGGCTCCTTATCGATAGGAGCAGCAAGGACTGGCGGCTCAGCTAGCTGTCTTTTCAAATCCTCAAAAGCAGCATTAGCAGCATCATTCCAGACAAAGTCATCTGTTTTCTTCATCATCTGATATAGTGGCATGGCCTTTTCACCCAACCGGCTTATAAACCGACTCAAAGCAGCGATGCGACCCGCCAGACGCTGGACGTCATTTATGCACGCCGGCTTAGCCAGAGAGGTGATTGCCTTGATCTTCTCCGGGTTAGCTTCAATGCCTCTGTGAGAAACCAGAAAACCCAAGAGCTTGCCTGCAGGAACACCAAAAACACACTTGGCCGGATTAAGCATCATCTTGTAGACCCGGAGATTATCAAAGGTCTCTTTCAGATCATCTACCAAGGTTTCCTTCTCTCTGGATTTACCACAATATCATCCACATAAGCATGAACGTTGCGCCCAATCTGATTATGGAGACAATTCTGCACGCACCGCTGGTAAGTCGCCTGTGCACTCTTGAGCCCAAAAGGCATAGACACATAACAGAAGGCTCCAAAGGGAGTGATGAACGCCGTCTTCTCTTGGTCCTTAACTGCCATTTTGATCTGATGGTATCCAGAGTAAGCATCCAAAAAACTCAAACGCTCACAACCTGCCGTAGCATCAATAATTTGATCAATACGGGGGAGAGCAAAAGGATCAGCCGGACAAGCCTTGTTTAAATCCGTATAGTCCACACACATACGCCAGGTGCCATTCTTCTTGAGCACGAGCACCGGGTTAGCTAACCATTCTGGATGAAAGACTTCAACGATAAACCCGGCCGCCAAGAGCCGGGCTACTTCCTCACCAATGGCTTTCCGCCTCTCCTCATTAAACCGCCGGAGGAATTGCCTGACTGGCTTAAATTTCGGATCAATATTGAGAGTGTGCTCAGCGAGTTCTCTTGGTACACCCGGCATGTCAGAAGGTTTCCATGCAAAGATGTCCCTGTTCTCACGGATGAACTCGATGAGCGCGCCTTCCTATTTCGGATCCAGATTGGCACTGATGCTGAACTGCTTAGATGAGTCACCTGGAACAAAGTCAACAAGTTTAGTCTCATCGGCCGACTTAAATTTCATTACCGGCTCATGCTCCGTGGTTGGCTTTTTCAAAGACGTCATATCTGCCGGGTCAACATTATCCTTGTAAAACTTCAACTCCTCTGTTGCACAAACAGATTCAGCGTAAGCAGCGTCACCTTCCTCACACTCCAAGGCTATCTTTCGGCTGCCATGAACCGTAATGGTCCCATTGTGACCCGGCATCTTGAGCTGCAAATACACGTAACACGGCCGTGCCATGAACTTGGCGTAAGCCGGCCGCCCAAATAAAGCATGGTACGGGCTTCTTATTTTAACCACCTCAAAAGTCAGTTTTTCCGCCCTGTAGTTGTACTCATCTCCAAAGGCTACTTCCAGCTCGATCTTACCGACTGGATACGCCGACTTACCGGGCACCACCCCATGGAAAACAGTGTTGGACTGGCTGAGGTTTTTATCAGTTAATCCCATACGACGGAAGGTCTCATAATAGAGGATGTTGATGCTACTGCCTCCGTCCATGAGCACTTTAGTGAATTTGTACCCCCCAACCTGAGGAGCCACAACCAAGGCCAGGTGACCCGGATTATCAACCCGGGGAGGGTGATCTTCCCTACTCCATACAATAGGCTGCTCAGACCATCTTAAATAGCGTGGAACCGCCGGCTCAACAGCATTTACAGCCCTCTTATGAAGCTTCTGGTCTCGCTTGCACAGACTGGTAGTAAACACATGATACTGTCCACCATTGAGCTGCTTTGGATTGGTCTGGTATCCCCCTGCTGCTGCTGCTGATTACCCTGGCCAGATTGTTGATTAAATCCTCCTTGAAAATTCTGAGAATTGGAATTAGAGTCGCTGCCCGGGCCATGAAAGCCGCCGGTGCCAGAGCCGCCGCCCTGCCCATTGTTGCCATTAAAAGCGTTGGAATTTTTGAAGGCTTTCATGATTGCGCAGTCTTTCCATAGATGAGTGGCCGGCTTCTCCCTAGAGCCATGCCTTGGACAGGGCTCATTCAACAATTGCTCAAGCGTCGGGCCTGACCCGCCGGCTCGGGGAGGTGGTCTCCCCTTACGTTGGTGGTTGTTACCCTGCGCATTGGTGTTGGCCACAAACTCCATACTGCCATCAGCCTTACGTTTGTTACCTCCCTGGTTCGTCGGGTTATGCTGAGGGCCCTTGCCGTTGCCATTCTTCTTTCCCTTCCCTGTCCTTTCATCATCAGACGCGGGATCCTTGGTACTATCAGAGTCGGCGTACTTGACCAGAGCCGCCATCAGCGTACCCATATCATTGCAATCGCGCTTGAGCCGCCCGAGCTTCATCTTCAGGGGCGCAAAACGACAATTTTGCTCCAACATTAAGACTGCAGAGCCGGCATCCATCTTATCAGACGAATGTATTATCTCTTTGACCCGGCGAACCCAATGGGTTGTAGACTCGCCCTCTTGCTGCTTGCAGTTAGTCAAATCCACAATTGACATAGATTGCCTACATGTATCTTTGAAGTTTTGGATGAACCGGGCTTTTAGCTCTGCCCATGACCCGATAGAATTAGGCGGCAGTCCTTTCAACCAAGTGCGGGCAGTCCCATCCAACATCATGGTGAAGTATTTGGCCATTGCCGCTTCGCTGACCTCCAGCAACTCCATAGCCATCTCGTAGCTCTCGATCCATGCTCCGGGTTGTAAATCAGCCGTGTAATTAGGTACCTTCCTAGGTCCTTTGAAATCCTTGGGCAGACGTTCATTACGGAGAGCCGGCACCAGACAAGGGACACCTCCGGTCCTCGTAGGTACGCCCGCCTCGATAGAAGCCGTCGGATAAACCGGGAGGGGCTGGTAAGCTGTCAGCTGAGCCGCCTGCTCCGCCTCTTGTCGTGCTCTGTCTTGGTCTACCGCGTTAAAGGCTCCATTATGTGCCGGGCCGTGGCCAGCTGGCAAGTCACGGCGCCGGACGTTGCTTGAGCCGGTCGCTGAAACCATGTGTCTGCTATAACTTGGGCTCCGGTTTGGACGAGGGGTTGAATGAATCCTGTCCCGGCTATATGAATATGCCTCCTGTTGCGCCAGAGCCGTCTGAAGAAGTTCTCTGACCCGGCGGGTTTCGACCGCCGTCGGAGAGTCGCCCTCGACTGGGAGAGCCGCCAGTCGCGCCGCTGCGGCGATCATGTTTTCCAACGGGTTGGCATAATGACCCGGTGGTATAGGCACGTATTGAGGCGGGGCAGTGTTCACACGGGGAGGCCCCATCACTTGCGGTTGAATCGGCGTTCCAGCCCCGGGTGCCGTGATTTCTGGCGGGTTACTGGGCCCTGCACCAGGCGTGTTGAAGAGGTTTCGAGGATCGTAAACCGGAGGGAGTCGAGATTGAGCCTTCTGATGCCTCCTTCTCATGATCTCATTGGATGCGTTCTGATCCATCGTGAGCCGGAAAGACTGCGCCTGAATCAGTTGAGTCTGGGCGTCAAGAGCCGCCCGTTCTGCAGCCATCCTGATCCCTTCCGCTGCCAGATCTTCCTTGGCTCTTGCTATATCCAGCTTTAACTGTGCCACCTCCGCATCATGTTGAGCTTGATCCGCTGGGACGACCGTAGCGGTTAACAGGGCCGTCATCTTGTCCGTGAGATCCATCAGCACCTGAGCCGGCGAGTGCACAGGGCCTCCTGCCCCAGCGGCGGAGTTTTGAACAGGTTGTGTGCCGGCCATGAAGATTCCAACCCGGCTCGGCGGCTCAAAGGGGTCCGGAATACTGTCGCCATCGGAACAACCCCTGAGCCTGCCATCTTGAAGTTGATATAACGAGTTGGTCTCACCTGTGGACGACTCACCGTCAGAGCGGGTGGCCGTCTCCTCGCCAGATCCAGATCCTTCAGAGAGTTCTCCATGGACACATCCCACGAAAGCACGCTTCAAGGCCGGCAGAGTCCGGGCGGGTCTTGCATGCTGAGCCGTCTCGACGGGTCGGTGCAGATGTCTGGCTCAGGGCCCGGCTCGCCAATCTTGCCAATGAAAACGTGGATTCCGCCGAAGGGGACCCGGTACCCGTACTCAATTGAGCCGGCGTCGGGGCCCCAGCCTGCGTCGTCGATGTAGAGCTTGCCGCGACGACTCTTGGTCATCCGGCCCACAGCGTATCCCTTGAGCCCTTCGAAGCTGCCCTTCAAGAACTCAAATCCACCATGCGCTGGCCCCACGGTGGGCGTCAACTGTCATGGAATTGTCACGGCAGATGTCCTCGTGCAAGGACTTAGTCGTGGAGCCATCGCAGCTAGGAAGCTTAAAGGGTTTAAACGGGACAAAGGACATGAGGATTATACTGGTTCGACCCCTTACGTTGAAGGTAAAAGCCTACTCCAGTTGAGGTGGAATTACTTAGGGTTTCGATGACCAGGAGCTAAACCGCCCTGCCTAGCTATCGATCTGATCTTACTTGTCCTAAACCGCCGCCGGGTCATCCCTTTATATAGAAAGGTTAACGCCCCGCAGCTCTCAGAGTCCCGGCCGGCTCATAAACTGTGTCCGGCTTGGACTCTTAACTATTCTTGCCTTACACTACAAGTCATGCCACGACGGCGGTTTACCACTACGGGCCTTAAGTCGCCTCTGGGCCTTAGACCTATTACTAAACCGCCATCCTTAACCTGTCCTTGGGCTTCTGAATGAAGAGTTGTCGCAACGTAACCCGGCCCATCTCGGGCAGGTTACACCAGTATCTATATCCTCAACACTTACCTATAGTAGAGAGACGACGATCAAAACCTTGTTTAAACCTTAGAATGGTATGACAATTTATCCTCCCTTGTACAAGGCAGTTGTTGCCAATCTGTAACGCCCACGATGCGGCTATATCTCCCACGTGTCGAGGCACGACTTAGAGGCATAACCGCATTGTGGTTTTGTCGCAAGAAGGGTCATCTTCACACAATCCCATGTAATGAACAAGAATGGGATAACGAGAGTTGGCTTACAATCGCCACTTCACACAATACATAAATATAATTCATACATCATCCAAAATCCACACATAGACCGACTACGGTCAAGATCCAAATGAAAATAAGATAAACCCAAATGCTAGATCCCCGATCGTCCCAACTGGGCTCCACTACTGATCATCAGGAAAAGACACATAGTAACGACCACGTTCCTCATCGAACTCCCACTTGAGCTCGGTTGCGTCGTCTGCACTGGCATCGTCAGCACCTGCAACTGTTTTGGTAGAATCTGTGAGTCACGAGGACGCAGCAATCTCACACTCGCGAGATCAAGACTATTTAAGCTTATAGGAAACGATGGTGTAGTGAGGTGGATCTGCAGCAAGCACTAAGCATATGGTGGCTAACATACGCAAATGAGAGCGAGAAGAGAAGCAACGCAATGGTCGCGAAGCTAGAAAAGATCAAGAAGTGTTCCTGAAACTACTTACGCTCATGCATAACTCAAACCGTGTTCACTTCCTGGACTCCGCCGAGAAGAGACCATCACGGCTACACGCACGGTTGATGTATTTTAATTAAGTCGAGTGACAAGTTCTCTACAACCGGACATTAATAAATTCCCATCTGCCTCATAACCGCGGGCACGGCTTTCGAAAGATAATACCCTGCAGGGGTGTCCCAACTTAGCCCATTATAAGCTCTCACGGTCAACGAAGGATAAACCTTCTCCCAGAAAGGCCCGATCAGTCTCGGAATCCCGGTTTACAAGACATTTCGACAATGGTAAAACAAGACCAGCAAGACCACCCGCTGTGCCGACAAATCCCGATAGGAGGTGCACATATCTCGTTCTCAGGGCACACCGGATAAGCTAAGCGTACAGGTACCAACGTAACCCAAGTTGCCAAGGGACGGTCCCGCATGGTGCTCTAGTTTGGACCAACACTCGGAGGAGCACTGGCCCAGGGGTTTAAACAAAGATGACCCTCGGGCTCGCGAAAACCCGGGGGAAAAAGGCTTAGGTGGCAAATGGTAAAACCAAGGTTGGGCCTTGCTGGAGGAGTTTTATTCAAGGCGAACTGTCAAGGGGGTCCCATAAATCACACAACCGCGTAAGGAACGCGAACTCAAGGAACATAATACCGGTATGACGGAAACTAGGGCGGCAAGAGTGGAACAAAACACCAGGCATAAGGCCGAGCCTTCCACCCTTTACCAAATATATAGATGCATTAATTAAATAAGAGATATTGTGATATGCCAACATATCCATGTTCCAACATGGAACCAACTTAAACTTCACCTGCAACTAACAACGCTATAAGAAGGGCTGAGCAAAAGCGGTAACTTAGCCAAACAAAGGTTTGCTAGGAAAGGATGGTTAGAGGCTTGACATGGCAATATGGGAGGCATGATATAGCAAGTGGTAGGTAACGCAGCATGGCAAAAGAACGAACAACTAGCAAAGCAAAGATAGAAGTGATTTCAAGGGTATGGTCATCTTGCTTGCAAGGTTCTCAGAGTTGTCGAAAGCTTGATCCTCGTAAGCGTACTCAACAGGTTCCTCATTCACGAACTCGTCTCCCGCCTCTACCCACAACAAGAACACAAGCAAACGGAACCACAATCAACCACGGGAATTGCACAAGCAACATGATGCAAGCCTCATGCTTACTGCCTACGTTGTGCATGAGAACCTCATGCACAAGCAACATGATGCAAAACATGTATGATATGCGAGATGTGGTATGCGATGCATATGCGTGCTCCGGAAGAAAAATGATGAACAAGGCAGTAACTTGGCAAACTAAGCATGCCACTGGAAAGATTAGATGATTTCGGTCGAAATCGATATAAAGATCACCGGAAACGGATGCATGGTTTGCAAATGGCAAGCAAAACAAGAATGACACGATTCTGCGATTAACAGCATGATAGCACTTAGAATACATCAAGAAACTATGCTACAGCACTCCAACGTAGCAGCAAAGCATATGGCAGTAATCTACAGGAGATTCTTGACAAAAAATGAACACTGAGCTATGGCTAGATCACAACATAACAGGTTCAAACAAGCATGGCAAAAGTGCAAAAGATGTCAGGTTCACAGACTTGGTGGAATTACTGGACATGGCTGAAACAGCATCAGGTAGCAATGTTCAGAGGAAGCAACCAACATGCTACAGGAAGTTAACATAGCAAAACAAGGCATGGCATGAATCTACTAAAAGCATAGAACAAAAGTCCCTTACTGACTGTGAGCCAGAGAGGATCATAAGATATGATGGCAACCATGTAAGCATAGCAAGTTCCGTTAACAGGTTTCAGACTTGGCAGAAAACAGAGCATGGCAGAAAACAGAATTATGAGGGCATCTTGGTGAGCTTGATGCACTCATCACAAAGCAATTCATGACAAAACAAGCATACCTACAGCAAGATAGCATGTTTATGAAGCTATCCATGGCAAGAGAAAATACATAGCATGTATGGATCAACTACAACAACCTTGGCAAAATCGAATAACATGTAAACAATCTGCCAGGAATATTTTATAGCAAAAGTAGAGCAAGATTAATACATGCTAGGATACTCCATAATTTAAAACAAGGGCATGGATGGATAGAGCACAACTATATCTACAAAACAGCCTTACAGAACATCACCAAAAGGTGCATGGATCTCACTGTAGCCACAAGGATACATGGCAACAAAATAACAGCGGTCACAGACTTAGCAAAATTACTAAGTCCCTGAAATCAGAAACATCACGAAGCCTAGTTTGCATGCTTGTGCTAGTCACCACAGAGACCACAAAACTACATGGCATACACCTCTGTAAAGATGGCATGGCATACATCAAAACACATGTAGAGCTCATGCCCATAAGATGCACACATCAATATCAACAAAAATAACAAATCCTCAAGTTCTGATAAGTAACAGCAGGTAACAGCATATAGCACTCTTGAACCAGAGCTTTGGGCATCAAGATGGACTCAAATGAACATGGCACAATGTAACAAAATGAAGAGCATCACGAGACGAACATTTTGATATATTACACGCACGAAACGGAGCTATACGCAGAGAGATATGATGCAATGAACAGGAGCATATAATGTGAAAAATATGGGACTTAAGAGAATTTCGAGAGGGGAGAAAAGTCAACCGCTGACTAGATCTAGATCTGGCCGAGCTCGAGCTAGGGCGACGGAGCTCGCCGGAGCAGTGGCGGCCGGAGGAGAGGAGGGAGACGGGCGGCGGACGAGCAGGGAACGGCGGGGCGGCGACCGGAGTAGGGGAAGGCGGCGGACGGCGGCGATGGACGGCGAGGCGGCGGGCGCGGGCTCCCGCGGCGGAGGCAGCGACGGGCACGGCAGCGCCGGCGAGTCGGCGGCGAACGGCAGCGAACGGCGGCGGCGCGCGCGGGCGGGGCGGAGGCGCCGGGCGCGGGCGGCGGGCACGGGCCACGGGGCCAGGCGCAGGCTCGCCGGCCGGCGGCGTGGGGAACGGGGCGGCGCCACGTGACAGGCTGCGGTTGGGCGAGGGCGGCGGCGGCTTTCGTCCGGCCGGAGGCGGACGTGTCCGGCCGCGGCGGGGAGATTTGCTAGGGTTAGGGTGGTTTTTGCCCGAGATTTTGGAGGGGGGTATTTTTATAGGTAGAGGGAGCTAGGAGACTCCAAATGGAGCACGGTTTTCGCCCACACGATCGTGATCGAACGACCTAGAGCATGGAGGTGACTTAGAGAGGTTTTGGGCTGTTTGGAGGGGGTTTTGCTGCAACACACAAAGGGACTTTGCGGTTACCCGGTTAACCGTTGGAGTACCAAACGACCTCCAAATGGAACGAAACTTGACAGGTGGTCTACCGGTAGTGTACCAAGGCCACTTGTCAAGACTCGGTCCATTCCGAGAACGTTTAACACCCGCTCACGAAAAGAAACAAGAGGGGTGCACCGGTGCATGTGGGAGTGCCAGATTGCAAAACGGACAACGGGGAAAATGCTCGGATGCATGAGACGAACACGTATGCAAATGAGATGCACAAGACGACGTGATATGAAATACATGACATGAACAAAAATGCAAAACGAAAGACAAAACCCGACCACGAAGGGAATATCATAACACATAGCCGAAAATGGCAAGAGTTAGAGTTACAAATATGGAAAGTTACATCCGGGGTGTTACAACACTCCATAACTACGAGAGGATCTCGTCCCGAGATCTAGGACTGAAAGAACTCCGGATATTTGGAACGGAGATGGTCCTCGCATTCCCAGGTGGCTTCTCGGTCGGAATGGTGCGACCACTTCACTTTCAGGAATTTGATTGACTTGTTGCGAGTCTTGCGCTCAGTTTCTTCAAGAATAGCAACGGGGTGCTCATGATAAGACAGATCTTCCTGGAGATCAATCTCTTCGAAGTTGATGGTACGCTCAAGAGTCTTGAAGCACTTGCGAAGCTGTGACACGTGGAACACATCGTGCACGTTTGCGAAGTTGGAGGGAAGCTCAAGTTGATAGGCGAGGTCGCCTCTTTTGCCAATGATCTTGAAAGGACCCACGTATCTAGGGGCAAGCTTCCCTTTGATACCGAAGCGACGAGTGCCTTTCATTGGAGAGACGTGGAGGTAGACATGGTCTCCGATCTCGAAAGCCACATCACGGTGCTTACTATCATAGTAACTCTTCTGGCGCGATTGCGCAGCTTTGAGATTTTCACGGATGACTTTACACATTTCTTCAGCCTCTGTGATTAAGTCATTGCCAAGAAGTTGGCGTTCACCAGTCTCTGACCAATTGAGAGGAGTACGGCACTTTCTGCCATAGAGAATCTCGAATGGGGCCTTTCCCGAACTCGCTTGGAAGCTGTTGTTGTAGGAGAATTCGGCATATGGGAGACAATCTTCCCATTTCATGCCAAAGGAAATGACACAAGCCCTGAGCATATCTTCAAGAATTTGATTGACTCGCTCGACTTGGCCACTAGTTTGAGGATGGAAAGCTATGCTGAAGCGAATGTTGGTGCCCATGGCCTTCTGGAAGGAGTCCCAGAACATAGAAGTGAAGATGCTTCCACGATTTGAAGAAATCAATTGTGGAATGCCGTGCAAGGAGAAAATCCTGGAGGTGTATAGCTCTGCCAACTGAGCTGCTGTGATGGATTCTTTGATTGGAAGGAAATGAGCCACTTTAGTAAGCTTGTCGATGACAACAAAGATAGCATCATTTCCGCGCTTGGACTTGGGAAAACCAGTCACGAAGTCCATTTCGATATGATCAAACTTCCATTCTGGGATAGCAAGAGGTTGGAGGAGACCAGCTGGTCGTTGGTGTTCTGCTTTCACCCTTCGACAGACATCACATTCATTTACGAATTGAGCGATTTCTCGCTTCATTCGAGTCCACCAATACGACTGCTTGAGGTCATGGTACATCTTCGTACTTCCAGGATGAATGGAAAGAAGAGAATTGTGCGCCTCGTTCATAATGACTTTCCTTAGATCACCTTTAGGAACCACAATCCGGACCTCGAAGAATAAAGTGTCTCTGTCATCAATGCGATAGCACTTGTATTTGGAAAGACCCTTGTCGATACCATGTTTCACCTTCTTCACCATGGTATCCAGGAGTTGTGCCTCACGAATTTGATCTTCCTAAGGAGGAGAGACTATGAGGTTGGCAAGAAAGCCTTGAGGAACAACTTGGAGATTCAGCTTGCGGAAAGCTTCACAAAGATCCGGTTGAAATGGCTTGAGAATTAAGCTGTTGCAATAAGCCTTCCTGCTCAAAGCATCTGCAATGACATTGGCTTTGCCTGGAGTATATTCAATACTCGGATTGTACTCTTGAATCATTTCGACCCATCGAGTTTGCCTGAGGTTGAGGTTGGGCTGAGTGAAGATGTACTTGAGACTCTTGTGATTGGTGAAAATGTCCACTTGTCTTCCCAACAAGAGATGTCTCCATGTTATTAATGCATGGACAACTGCCGCCAACTCAAGATCGTGAGTGGGGTAGTTCTTTTCGTTGGGCTTCAATTGACAAGAGGTATAGGCCACAACTTTCTTCTCTTGCATTAACACAGCACCGAGACCTTGAAGAGAAGCATCACAGAAAACTTCGAATGGTTTGGATTCGTCAGGAGGAGTTAAGACAAGAGCTGAGACGAGTTTCTCTTTGAGAGTGTTGAAAGCAACGTCACGCTCAGGAGACCAGGCATACTTCACATGCTTCTGGAGGAGGTTGGAAAGAGGCTTTGCAATCTTAGAGAAATTCTCAACGAATCTTCGGCAATAGCTTGCAAGACCAAGAAAACTACGAAGCTGCTTGACATTCTGAGGAGGTTCCCAATTCACAATTGCAGACACCTTCTCGGGATTAACAGCGATGCCTTTGGCAGAGATGATATGACCAAGGTAAAGAACTTAATCAAGCCAAAACTCACATTTGGAAAACTTCGCATAGAATTGATACTCTCTGAGCTTGTCGAGCACCAATCGCAAATGTTTGGCATGATCCTTCTTATTCTTGGAGAAGACCAAGATATCATTGAGATACACCAGGACGAATTCATTGGTATATGGGTTGAAGATGAAATTCATCATCCGAGAGAATGTTGGAGGAGCATTGACAAGGCCGAAAGACATGACAGTATATTCATAAGAACCAAAGCTTGTTCTGAATGCTGTCTTGGGAATATCTTCTTCACGAATGCGAATCTGATGATAACCCATACGGAGGTCAAGCTTGGAGAATACTTTAGCACCTTTGAGTTGCTCGAATAGCTCATTGATGTTGGGAAGTGGATACTTGTTCTTGATTGTCTTCTTGTTCAATGGACGGTAGTCGACACAAAGTCGGTCCGTGCCATCCTTCTTCTGGACAAAAAGAACACCACAACCCCATGGAGATGAACTCGGTCTGATCAAACCCAGACGCTCTTGTTCATCGAGTTGTTTCTTCAATTCCTTCAGCTCCTTGGGTCCAAGCATGTAGGGACGCTTGCGAACGGGTTCAGTGCCAGGCTCAAGATCGATAACGAACTCAATGGGCCGGTGAGGAGGCATACCCGGAAGCTCTTCTGGAAAGACATCTTGATACTCACAAACGACTGGAATTTGAGAAATAGCATTCAATTCGCCCTTCTCATTGAGAGAAAACAACCGAATGGTTTCATCACGAGCGGCATAGATATTCACATCCTCAGAAGAGTGTGTCAATTGAATTTCCCTGGCAGCACAATCAAGTTGAGCCTTGTGCTTAGAAAGCCAGTCCATCCCGAGAATTAGATCAATATCAGAGTCTCCAAGAACAAAAGGTTTAGACAGAAATTTATAGTTGCCCATCTTGATAGAAACATCCGGAATCATTGTGGTAGCCCTCATAGAAGAGCCCGGAGAAACAACTCCCATGGGTTTTTCCAACATTTCCGAAATGAAATCATGCTTTGCAACAAATGATCTTGACATGAAACAATGCGATGCACCAGTGTCAAATAAGACTTTTGCAGGAATATCATTAACAGGAAGATTACCCATTATCACATCAGTAGATTCCTCCGCTTGAGCTGCATTCATCATGTTCACCTTTGTAGACTTTGGATTATGCTTGACCACTGCATTGCTGGAAGATCTCACAGGAGGAGGAGGCGGAAGGCGCCTTTGGTTGAAGCATTTGTTAGCATAGTGACCTTTCTACTGACACTTGTTGCAAGTCACCTCTGAGAGTGGACGATGATAAGGAGCATTCGACTTTGGAGCTTGATTCTGAGAGTTGTTCTGATAGCCAGAGTTGGAAGAGTGGGAAGATCCATGGCCACCTTTGATCTTCTGCTGGTAAGGCTTACGAAACGGAGGAGGAGGAGGCAACCAGAACTTCTGTTGCTTAGCATCCACTAGTGAGGAAGAAGAAGACTGAGCTGCGTCCCTGACTCTCTTCTTAGAAGCCTCACACTTGAGCTGAGCAGCCTCTTGCTTCAGAGCCATATTGTAGAAATCATCATACTTGATCGGCTCAAAAAGCACGAGAGGTAATTGCAGATCTTCTCTAAGGCCACTTCTGAATTGATAGATCATGCTCTTTTCATCAGGAACGTCTTGCTTAGCGAAGCGAGCAAGTTTCTGAAACTAAGTATTGTATTGATACACGGACATGCTGCCTTGCTTGAGATTGCGGAACTCCTCACGCTTACTCTAAACAACACTTTGTGGAATGTGGTGAGCTTTGAAGTCTCGGCGGAAATCATCCCAGGTAATCACACGACCTCCTCTGGAATCTTTGTATTGTTGATACCACTCGGCAGCTTGATCCTTGAGTTGAAAAGAAGTGAACTTGACAAAGTCCTCAGGCCTGACATTGCTACATTCAAAATGCTTGTTGATGTCCACGAGCCAATCATCGGCATCTATGGCCTCGGCACAGTAGCTGAAAGACTTGGGCTGATTTGCAAGAAACTGGTTGAGGGTAGCGAAGTGAGGTTGATTGTTGCCTTGGCCTTGATTTCCTTGATTGCCTTGCCCTTGGGTGCGTTCTTGCAAGAGTTGCAGAATCATCTGAGCATTGGCGTTGGTGGCTGCCATGATAGCTTGCCATGCCTCTGGAGGCGGAGGTGGTGGCGGAGGGTTCTCCTGACTCCCTTCATTGCGTTCCGGATTCTGACGCGTTGGCGAAGCCATCCTGAAGAGGGTGACATCCGTTAGCATCTTCATAAACAAATAGACAAGTTGAATCAACGGATAGAAATTGCAACATATAGTCTTCACAATAAACATTCGAACGAGGATGAACGAATGAATTCCATAGTAAATCATCACACTTCCATTAAGTTGAGATGCCACTTAGAAAAATGTATGGAATCAACATTTGACTTCGAAGCAACTCGAATACCACAATTCAAAACAAAACAAAGTATTGGCTTGCAGAATAAGCCGGAAAAAACATATGATAGAGATTTCATCCGAAGTTTTCGTGGTGGGGCCCATACGGGCTCGATCGTACAGCACCATCATGTACAAGGCAGTGCACATGACATACGAAGCGTCCCTGAGTCAGCATAGCCAAGGACTCTTTAAGACACTACGAGACCACTGTAAAACCAACCGTAAGACGGACCACTAGACGTCGAACCCCAATCTCATATCATGCGTCTGTCGGAAAGATATCCTAGGAGCTACTTGAATCCCACCTATAAACTCCCGAAACTTTCTGGTTATGCAATCTGGTGTTGGGGATACAGGGGACACAGGGGACACAAAATATATCACCCAAACTAGCAATCCCTAGATCCAGCTGTATCCATCCGTCAACACATAACCAAGAAACCTTCGGAAATCGTGTACCTCAACCTTCGAAAAGCATCCGTTATACGAGTTATGGCAATACTCCCGAACTCCCGCCCTAGTACTGGGTGGCGTCGAGGTGATCTCACCAACAACTGCATAAAAAGAGATTTCGATGTCGGCGAAACTCAAGTATTCCAGAACTGCAACGATAAAATTGTGACGACAACACCTCGGAGCTCAACTCCCCGGGACACTGCAACAACCCCTAAATGTCAGGAGGCACCAAGAACAATGTTCTCGTCACAAAACCATCGGAATGATTCCAAGATACCCGCGTGATCCTAAAAAAAATTTAGTGAAATTTGAGGAGAGAAGAGTCAACACTTCTACGTCAGGAGGCCTCACCAGAGCGACGAAGGGACTGAGGAGTAAAAAGAATCCTACTCTCCGATATATAATCCTAAGACTCAAAACATTTTTTTGTTCTAGACTCAACAATGCCAGCGATTCGATCAAGCAGGGGGCTCCTAAGTCGGGGATGGCTCTGATTACCAACTTGTAACGCCCACGATGCGGCTATATCTCCCACGTGTCGAGGCACGACTTAGAGGCATAACCGCGTTGTGGTTTTGTCGCAAGAAGGGTCATCTTCACACAATCCCATGTAATGAACAAGAATGGGATAAAGAGAGTTGGCTTACAATCGCCACTTCACACAATACATAAATATAATTCATACATCATCCAAAATCCAAACATAGACCGACTACGGTCAAGATCCAAATGAAAATAAGATAACCCCAAATGCTAGATCCCCGATCGTCCCAACTGGGCTCCACTACTAATCATCAGGAAAAGACACATAGTAACGACCACGTTCCTCATCAAACTCCCACTTGAGCTCGGTTGCGTCGTCTGCACTGGCATCGTCGGCACCTGCAACTGTTTTGGTAGAATCTGTGAGTCACGAGGACTCAGCAATCTCACACCTGCGAGATCAAGACTATTTAAGCTTATAGGAAAGGATGGTGTAGTGAGGAGGAGCTGCAGCAAGCACTAAGCATATGGTGGCTAACATACGCAAATGAGAGCGAGAAGAGAAGCAACGCAACGGTCGTGAAGCTAGAAAAGATCAAGAAGTGGTCCTGAAACTACTTAAGTTCATGCATAACTCAAACCGTGTTCACTTCCCGGACTCCGCCGAGAAGAGACCATCACGGCTACATGCACGGTTGATTTATTTTAATTAAGTCGAGTGACAAGTTCTCTACAACCGGACATTAACAAATTCCCATCTGCCTCATAACCGCGGGCACGGCTTTCGAAAGATAATACCCTGCAGGGGTGTCCCAACTTAGCCCATTATAAGCTCTCACGGTCAACGAAGGATAAACCTTCTCCCGGAAAGGCCCGATCAGTCTCGGAATCCCGGTTTACGAGACATTTCGACAATGGTAAAACAAGACCAGCAAGACCACCCGCTGTGCCGACAAATCCCGATAGGAGCTGCACATATCTCGTTCTCAGGGCACATCGGATAAGCTAAGCGTACAGGTACCAATGTAACCCAAGTTGCCAAGGGACGGTCCCGCACGGTGCTCTAGTTTGGACCAACACTCGGAGGAGCACTGGCCCGGGGGTTTAAACAAAGATGACCCTCGGGCTCGCGAAAACCCGGGGGGGAAAGGCTTAGGTGGCAAATGGTAAAACCAAGGTTGGGCCTTGCTGGAGGAGTTTTATTCAAGGCGAACTGTCAAGGGGGTCCCATAAATCACCCAACCGCGTAAGGAACACGAACTCAAGGAACATAATACCGGTATGACGGAAACTAGGGCGGCAAGAGTGGAACAAAACACCAGGCATAAGGCCGAGCCTTCCACCCTTTACCAAATATATAGATGCATTAATTAAATAAGAGATATTGTGATATGCCAACATATCCATGTTCCAACATGGAACCAACTTCAACTTCACCTGCAACTAACAACGCTATAAGAAGGGCTGAGCAAAAGCGGTAACTTAGCCAAACAACGGTTTGCTAGGAAAGGATGGTTGGAGGCTTGACATGGCAATATGGGAGGCATGATATAGCAAGTGGTAGGTAACGCAGCATGGCAAAAGAACGAACAACTAGCAAAGCAAAGATAGAAGTGATTTCGAGGGTATGGTCATCTTGCTTGCAAGGTTCTCAGAGTTGTCGAAAGCTTGATTCTCGTAAGCATACTCAACAGGTTCCTCGTTCACGAACTCGTCTCCCGGCTCTACCCACAACAAGAACACAAGCAAACGGAACCACAATCAACCACGGGAAATGCACAAGCAACATGATGCAAGTATGATATGCGAGATGTGGTATGCGATGCATATGCGTGCTCCGGAAGAAAAATGATGAACAAGGCAGTAACTTGGCAAACCAAGCATGCCACTGGATATGCGTGATCACGAGACGAATATTTCGATATATTACACGCACGAAACAGAGCTATATGCAGAAAGATATGATGCAATGAACAGGAGCATATAATGTGAAAAATATGGGACTTAGAGAATTTCAAGAGGGGAGAAAAGTCAACCGCTGACTGGATCGAGATCTGGCCGAGCTCGAGCTAGGGCGACGGAGCTCGCCGGAGCAGTGGCGGCCGGAGGAGAGGAGGGAGACGGCCGGCGGACGAGGAGGGGAACGGCGGGGCGGCGACCGGAGCAGGGGAAGGCGGCGGACGGCGGCGATGGACGGCGAGGCGGCGGGCGCGGGCTCCCGCGGCGGAGGCAGCGAGGGGCACGGCGGCGCCGGCGAGTCGGCGGCGAACGGCGGCGGCGCGCGCGGGCGGGGCGGAGGGGCCGGCGCGGGCGACGGGCACGGGCCGCGGGGGCCAGTTCGGGCTCGCCGGGCCGGCGGCGCCGGGAACGGGGCGGCGCCACGTGGCAGGCTGCGGTTGGGCGAGGGCGGCGACGGCTTTCGTCCGGCCGAAGGCGGACGTGTCCGGCCGCGGCGGGGAGATTTGCTAGGGTTAGGGTGGTTTTTGCCCGAGATTTTGGAGGGGGGAGGTATTTTTATAGGTAGAGGGAGCTAGGAGACTCCAAATGGAGCACAGTTTTCGCCCACACGATCGTGATCGAATGACCTAGAGCATGGAGGTGACTTAGAGAGGTTTTGGGCTGTTTGGAGGGGGGTTTTCTGCAACACACAAAGGGACTGTGCGGTTACCCGGTTAACCGTTGGTGTACCAAACGACCTCCAAATGGAACGAAACTTGACAGGTGGTCTACCGGTAGTGTACCAAGGCCACTTGTCAAGACTCGGTCCATTCCGAGAACGTTTAAAACCCACTCACGAAAAGAAACAAGAGGGGTGCGCTGGTGCATGTGGGAGTGCCGGATTGCAAAACGGACAACGGGGAAAATGCTCGGATGCATGAGACGAACATGTATGCAAATGAGATGCACATGATGACATGATATGAAATGCATGACATGAACAAAAATGCAAAACGAAAGACAAAACCCGACCACGAAGGGAATATCATAACACATAGCCGAAAATGGCAAGAGTTGGAGTTACAAATATAGAAAGTTACATCCGGGGTGTTACACAATCATAGGACATTCGGTGAGAATGAAGCCCACACCCATTTCCTGCAGGAGAAACCATAAATTGATGACCACCATGAGATATCGATAGTTGTTTAGTATTGGCGCCAGACCTATCAGCTAAGAAGACCCAGTCATGGAAGAACCTTACTAAGATGGAAGGACAGAAGAATTGAGGAAAAGGTTACGCCACTACGAGAAGAGCCAGAGTAGGAATTTTCCCGAGAATTTGAGAAGACCGACACTATCAAGAATAAGGATGGAGTATATGAGTTTTAATGGAACCGTATCAATGCTTCTAAGGGTGGTAGCACCCGAGACCCCGGAGACGATCGATGGATTTTGAGAAGACCCCCAAATCTAACCTATTTCTTGCTAGCCTCTCCGAATCTCGAGGACGAGATTCACTTTAAGGGTGGTAGGTCTGTAACATCCCAAAATTCTAAATTTTGGAATGTTATAATAAATAAATAGTTTTCATTGTTTGCATGATTGTTGTGTGATTGATTGAATGAAAGTGAGTGAAATTTGAAACTTTTGAAAGTTAAATGAGAGGGATAAAAGGACTTTCCCAAAACTTTCATTTTGCATTTATGAATTCAAATTCTTTTCACCACAAAACCCTGGAGAGAAGATGACATGACTTCTTCCATTTAAATAAATGAAAAGGGTTTTGAAAATATTTTAATTCCATTTGGAAATATTTCAAATTCAGAAACTCTAAGCAACTCAATGATTTTCATGAGGGAAGATAATATGACTTCTTCAAACCATATGAAATATGAGTTGGGAGTTTAAAAGAAATCAAATTTAAAAGTCCCTTTGAAGGTATTTTCAAATCATTTTCAATTTGTAGTTATTCGGGTTTTATTCAAATTATTTTTCTCCAAAAAGAAAATATATGGAAAATAGGGTAAAATGATTCCCTACAAAGAAAATTGGAGAAAATAAATTTGAAATCATTTTGGTATTTTTTAAAATGATTTTATTGGGTTTTAAATAAATCAGTAGCACTCTTTGTTTTATTTAAATTTTTGTGGATTTTATTTGATGGTAAAAAAATGTTCATGTTGTATAAAATCTTTTTATGAAAATATTGATATATTATATGCCTATACTATATTTTATATTTTATTCTATTTTATTTTATTTTATTTTACTGTTTGTTTTTGTTTAAAAAAAACTCTTCGGGCTAGCTGGGCCGAAGTCCTGCCAGCCGGCCCAACCGCCCCGTCTCCGGCTCCCACACACATCGCCGCCGCCATGGACGCCGTGTCCGCGCCGGACTCGCGCCGCTGCCTCTTCAGCCCCTTCCCCAAGCCGCCGCTGCTCCCCTCCCCTCCTATATAAGCGCCGCCCCCGCTGCCCCCTCTCTCTCTCTTTCCTCACCGCCACCACATCTCGCAGTAACCGCCACGCCGTCGCCACACTTCCCGCCGACGCCGCCTGCGCGGCCGTCCCACTCGAACCACGCCGCCGCCTGCTCGCCTCGCTGTCGTTATAGTCCCGCGCCGCATCCACCGCCGCCCCGCACCACGCCCGCCGCCGCAGCCGCCCTCGTCGCCGGAGGACGCCGCTACCGCCGGAAAGCCGCCGCCGCCGACGAACCCGCCGTGGACCGGTAAAACCGCCCGGTCCGATCCGGTTTATTTTTCAGCTTTCGGTTTTTGGTTAAACCAGGTTTTTCTTATTTAACCTAGTTATTTAGAGAACGTTCGCTAGTTAGGTCTTCACATCGAACGGATTCGTTCATTAGCGTTCTGTAGCGAACGTTCGTTCGGTAGAATTTTTCCTATTTCTTTTTAATTTCGGCCAGGGACCCATCCGTGAATATATTATTTTCAGATTAGCCCCTGGTTTTCAAACGGCTACAACTTTTTGCTCGCTTACCCAAATCCAACCAAAGCAACGCCCACTTTTTTGTTACGATCCTCTCTATCAAGTAAAACAACTTAAACATATTTTTGAAGGATTTAAAATTTGAATTCAAACAGATTTGTATTTGAACTTCGTTTGGTCGTAACTTGAGTTTTATAACTCCGTTTGAGTTGATTCTTTTTGCAAATTGAAGCTCTTGACCTAAAATTTCTGATAAGGTCAAATTCATTTAATTTTGCTACTGTTAGAAATTGTTTTATGTTGCAAGAGTTGATTGCTTGTTTTCGAAGTTTTTCGGGATCTTTTCTTCGATTCTTTTGCTTGATTGCTTATGTGTGGTTACTATTGCTTGCTTACGATAGATTGACCGGAGTGTGACAAGTAGATCTATCAAGAGTTATGAGTGCGAATCATCTACATCAACAGTGCAAGGCAAGTTCACACTTTAATCATACTCTTCATACCCAGGTTTTATGCATTAGTTTCAACCCTCAAACATTGCATGAGTAGGATTTGGTAACATGTGCGTATTGGGAAGTAGTTGATGAGGTAGAACCTATTGTCTTATATCAAACCCTGGGGAGTTACTACGTTATGCTCATATTGCTTGCTATGCTCGTAGACATGGATTGGTATGTGAGATTTAATGGAAGATGTGAGAGTTATTTGTAACTAAGGGAAACTTAAGGTGGCTACTTTAATGCACATCTAGGTGGATTGGTTGGGGCACCCAGGAGCACCCAGTGGTTTGCCCAGGCACCTGGAGAACCCAGTGCTTGCCCAAGGGGATCCCGGAGTACCCGTGTGATCACCCTATGGAATGCCACCCAGGCTCAAAGGGATCATAAGATTATTCATGCTAGAAACTTCCGTGTTGCAGCCACAAGCCATTATGGGCTCTGGCATAGTTCAGTATGTTGTGGGAAACCTTTCTATGATGGGCTAGCAGATGTAGGGGGATTGTAGGTGTACCAGCCTATCTATCGGTTAAGGGGACCTCTTCGGAAAGACTTTGTCTCGGTCATCCATTTCTCAAACACCATGTAGGGCGGGAAATACAACGGAGGAGATCGAGTCTTGTGGGGAAAAGTGCGCAAACCTCTGCAGAGTGTATAAACTAATCATGGTTAGCCGTGTCCCCGGTTATGGACATCTTGAGTATTTGGATCTTCAATTATCATGTTGATCATCACATTACTTAATTAATTTGTTGGGTTGTTAACTTTTAATTGGGATTGAGTTGGAGGAACCTTCTCAATAATTTTTCAACCAACTTTGTAGTTAAATAAAATTTATTCCTTTGTTGTAGGGAAAAATTAGCTTTATGCAAAATTAAACTTAGAGCCTCCACCAGCCAAATATGCATGTAGTGATAGTCATTATTCAGCATTGCTCTACAGTGTGAAATTGCTAGTACATTCAATGTACTGACCTATATGGCTACAACGTCTCATGTTGCAGGATTCTTACGACGAGTAAGTGATACGTTAGGGTTACAATTTCTACACTCAACTTCACCGTTGGTGTTGATGGGAATCCACAACCTTGTTGTTACTTCCGCTATTTGGAATTGAGGTAATAGTATTTACGTTACTTTATACATGTGATTTACCTCTGTTATAAATCCTCGACTACTGTGTGTGTCAGCATACCGATTCAGGGATGACACTTAAGCACAGAGACTTGACCATATGAGGTCGGGTCGCTACAACTATAGTATGCAAGGGATGGCGAAAACAATTCCTGAGCTCTTCGTGATGCTGAAATCGACGAAGGTAGAAATCAAGAAAAGCATCAAATGTTGATGGTTGACAAAACCACTAGTTTCAAGTAAAAGGGCAAGGGAAAGAAAGGGAACTTCAAGAAGAATGGGAAGCAAGTTGCCACTCCCATGAAGAAGCCCAAAGCTAGCCTGAAACTGAGTGCTTCTACTGCGAAGGAAATGGTCACTGGAAGCGGAACAGCCCCAAATACTTGGCGGATAAGAAGGATGGCAAAGTGAACAAAAGTATATATGATATACATGTTATTGATGTGTACTTTACTAGTGTTCATAGTAGCCCCTGGGTATTTGATACTGGTTCAGTTGCTATGATTAGTAACTCAAAACAGGAGTTACAAAATGAACAAAGACTAGTTGAGGGCAAGGTGACGATGTGTGTTGAAAGTGATTCCAAGGTTGATAAGATCACCATCGCACACTCCCTTTACCTTCGGGATTAGTGTTGAACCTAACATAAATGTTATTTGGTGTTTGCGTTAAGCATAATATGATTGGATCATGTTTATTGCAATACGGTTATTCATTTAAGTCAAAGAATAATTGTTATTCTGATCACATGAATAAAACCTTCTGTGGTCATACACCCAAGGTGAATGGTTTATTGAATCTCGATCGTAGTAATACACATATTCATAATATTGATGCCAGAAGATGCAAAGTTGATAATGATAGTGCAACATATTCGTGGCACTGCCGTTTAGGTCATATTGGTGTAAAGCGCATGAAGAAACTCCATGCTAATGGGCTTTTGGAATCACTTGGTTATGAATCACTTGATGCTTGCGAACCATGCCTCATGGGCAAGATGACTAAGACTCCGTTCTCCGGAACAATGGAGCGAGCAACTGACTAATTGGATATAATACATACTGATGTATGCGATCCGATGAGTGTTGAATCTTGCGGCGGGTATCGTTATTTTCTGACCTTCACAGACACTAGTAGAAAAAGGGCCTTTAGTCCCGGTTCTGGAACCGGGACTAGAGGGTCGTTACTAAAGCCTCCCCCTTTAGTCTTGGTTCTTACACGAACCGGGACTAAAGGCCCTCCACGTGGCCGCTGCCTGGAGGTCGACCTTTAGTCCCAGTTGGTAACACCAACCGGTACTAAAGGAAATTTTATGAATTTTTTTGAATTTTTTTTTGCATTTTTTTTTCAAATTTCTGAATTATTTTAACCTCTAATCTCTAATCACCCATCATCACTGCTCAATTTAACCTCTAATCTCTAATCACCCCTCATCATTCCAAATCATCTAACTTCCCAGACGGTCACCCATCCTCTCACTACTCCAGCCTGACCACGCTTAACTTCCGGGTTCTATTCTCCCTCGTTTCGAAGTCTGCACTTGTTGTTTTCCTGACAATAGTAAAATGTCAATCCTATTAACCCTCAGGAATTTAGCTTGAGCATAAAGTCACACATTTCACTGTTTGAGTTTGAAACTATTGTTCTAAAAACAATAATTATTTAGTAACACTAATATTTCTTGAATAAGTAGTTTGACCATAGTTTGACCACAGTTTGACCATATTTGACCAAAATTCAAAAAAAAATGAAATAATTATTTAGTAACACTAATATTTCTTGAATAATTAGTTTGACCATTGTTTGACCACTGTTTGACCAGATTTAACCAAAATTCAAAAAAACCGAAATAATTATTTAGTAACACTAATATTCTTGAATAATTATTTAGTAACACTAATACTTCTTGAATAAGTAGTTTGACCAGATTTAACAAAAATTCAAAAAAAACAGAAATTTGAGCATAACTTTTTTTCCTTTTAGAATTTGAGGATTCTAAAAATTTGCAAACAAGCCGTAGGCCATCAAAATCGGATGCGAATTTTCGTGCTGAACATTTTGATATATTATACGTTTTTTCTGACATCGTATGCAAAAGTTATAGCTGTTTTACATTTTCCCTACACTTTTTGCAAAACATGTCCAAATTTAAGTTTTTAAATTTTCCTAACTAGTACATGTAGTAACATAACTACATCTGGAAGGATTTTAATTTTTTAAGTTTTTATCATTTTCTTTTGCTTTTTACAAAACTGAAAAGGCGATCCACAAGGGGGGTAGAGTTTGAAAATGGGACCTTTAGTACCGGTTCGTGCCATGAACCGGTACTAATGCCTCAAACCCCATTAGTACCGGTTGGTGGCTCGAACCGGGACTAAAGGTCTAACCTTTAGTACTGGTTGGTGCCACGAACCGGTACTAATGGGCATCGCACCCTTTAGTCCCGGTTCGTGGTACCAACCGGGACTAAAGGTCCCATTTGAACCGGGACTAATGCCTGTACGGTGCCCTAGCCGCTCGAACCGGGACTAATGCCTGTACGGTGCCCTAGCCGCTCGAACCGGGACTAATGCCTGTACGGTGCCCTAGCCGCTCGAACCGGGACTAATGCTCACATTAGTCCTGAACCAAAGCCCTATTTTCTACTAGTGAGATGATTTGAGCAGATATGGGTACATCTACTTGATGAAACATAAGTCTGAAACATTTGAAAAGTTCAAAGAATTTCGGAGTGAAGTGGAAAATCATCGTAACAAGAAAATAAGGTTTCTACGATCTGATCGCGAAGACGAATATTTGAGTTACGAGTTTGGTCTTCATTTGAAACAATGCGGAATATTTTCGCAACTCACGCCACCTGGAACACCACAGCGTAATGGTGTGTCCGAACGTCATAACCACACTTTATTAGATATGGTGCGATCTATGATGTCTCTTACTGATTTACCAGTATCGTTTTGGGGTTATGCATTAGAGACAGCTGCATTCACGTTAAATAGGGCACCATCTAAATCCGTTGAGACGACACCATATGAATTGTGGTTTGGCAAGAAACCCAAGTTTTCATTTCTTAAAGTTTGGGGCTGCGATGCTTATGTAAAAAACCTTCAACCTGATAAGCTCGAACCCAAATCGGAGAAATGTGTCTTCATAGGATGCCCAAAGGAGACTGTTGGGTACACCTTCTATCACAGATCTGAAGGCAAGATATTCATTGCTAAGAGTGGATCCTTTCTAGAGAAGGAGTTTCTCTCGAAAGAAGTGAGTGGGAGGAATGTAGAACTTGATGAGGTAATTGTACCTTCTCCCGAATTGGAAAGTAGTTCATCATAGAAATCAGTTCTAGTGATTCCTACACCAATTAGTGAGGAAGCTAATGATGATGATCATGAAACTTCAGATCAAGTTACTACCGAACCTCGTAGGTCAACCAGAGTATGGTCCGCACTAGAGTGGTACGATAATCCTTTCTGGAAGTCATGTTACTTGACCATGGCGAACCTACAAACTATGAGGAAGCGATGATGAGCCCAGATTCCGCGAAATGGCTTGAGGCCATAAAATCTTAGATGGGATCCATGTATAAGAACAAAGTATGGACTTTGATTGACTTGCCCATTGATCGGTGAGCTATTGAGAATAAATGGATCTTTAAGAGGAAGACAGACGCTGATAGTAGTGTTACTATCTACAAAGCTCGAATTGTCGCAAAAGGTTTTCGACAAGTTCAAGGTGTTAACTACGATGAGAATTTCTCACTCGTATCAATGCTTAAAGTATGTCCGAATCATGTTGCAATTGCTGCATTTTATGAAATTTGGCAAATGGATGTCAAAACTATATTCCTTAATGGATTCATTAAAGAAGAGTTGTATATGATGCAACAAGAAGGTTTTGTCAATCCTAAAGGTGCTAACAAATTGTGCAAGCTCCAGCGATCCATCTATGGACTGGTGCAAGCATCTCGGAGTTGGAATATATGCTTTGATAAGGTGATCAAAGCATATGGTTTATACAGAATTGCTGACAAGCCTATATTTACAAGAAAGTGAGTGGGAGCACTACAGCATTTCTAATAAGTATATGTGAATGACATATTGTTGATCGAAAATAATGTAGAATTTTTTCTGCAAAGCATAAAGGAGTGTTTGAAAGAAGTTTTTCAAAGAAAGACCTCGGTGAAGCTGCTTACATATTGAGCATCAAGATCTATAGAGATAGATCAAGGCGCTTGATAAGTTTTTCCAATGAGTCCATACCTTGACAAAATTTTGAAGTAGTTCAAAATGGAACAGTCAAAGAAGGAGTTCTTGCCTGTGTTGCATGGTATGAAGTTGAGTCAGACTCAATGCACGACCACTGAAGAAAATAGAATGAGAATGAAAATTCATTCCCTATGCCTCAGTCATAGGTTCTATGAAGTATGCTATGCTGTGTACCAGACCTATTGTGAACCTCACCATGAGTTTGACAAGAGGGTACAATAGTGATCCAGGAGTGGATCACTGGACAGTGGTCAAAATTATCCTTAGTGGAATAAGGAGATATAACTCGGTTATGGAGGTGATAAAGAGTTCGTCGTAAAGGGTTACGCCGATGCAAGCTTTGACACTGATCCGGATGACTTTAAGTCTCAATCTGGATACATATTGAAAGTGGGAGCAATTAGCTAGAGTAGCTCCGTGCAGAGCATTGTAGACATAGAAATTTGCAAAATACATATAGCTCTGAATGTGGCAGACCCGTTGACAAAACTTTTCTCACAAGAAAAACATGATCACTCTTTGTGTGTTAATCACATAGCGATGTGAACTAGATTATTGACTCTAGTAAATGCTTTGGGTATTAGTCACATGGAGATGTGAACTAATCACAAAAAGATGTGAACTATTGGTGTGAAATCACATGACGATGTGAACTAGATTATTGACTCTAGTGCAAGTGGGAGACTGAAGGAAATATGGCCTAGAGGCAATAATAAAGTTGTTATTTATATTTCCTTATATCATGATAAATGTTTATTGTTCATGCTAGAATTGTATTAACCGGAAACTTAGTACATGTGTGAATACATAGACAAACAGAGTGTCACTGGTATGCCTCTCTTTAACTAGCTCATTGATCAAAGATGGTTAAGTTTCCTAGCCATAGACATGAGTTGTCATTTGATTAATGGGATCACTATCATTAGACAATGATGTGATTGACTTGACCCATCTGTGAGCTTAGCACTATGATCATTTAGTTTATTGCTATTGCTCTCTTCATAACTTATACATGTTCCTATGACTATGAGATTATGCAACTCCCGAATATCGAAGGAACACTTAGTGTGCTATCAAACGTCACAACGTAACTGGGTGATTATAAAGATGCTCTACAGGTGTCTCTGATGGTGTTTGTTGAGTTGGCATAGATCGAGATTAGGATTTGTCACTCCAATTGTCGGAGAGGTATCTCTAGGCCCTCTCGGTAATATACATCACTATAAGCCTTGCAAGCAATGTGACTAATGAGTTAGTTACGGGATGATGCATTACGGAACGTGTAAAGAGACTTGCCGGTAACGAGATTGAACTAGGTATTGAGATACCGACGATCGAATCTCGGGCAAGTAACATACCGATGACAAAGGGAACAACGTATGTTGTTATGCGGTTTGACCGATAAAGATCTTCATAGAATATGTTGGAACCAATATGAGCATCCAGGTTCCGCTATTGGTTATTGACCGGAGATGTGTCTCGGTCATGTCTACATAGTTCTCGAACCCGTAGGGTCCGCACGCTTAACGTTTGATGACGATTTGTATTATGAGTTATGTTATTTGATGTACCGAAGTTTGTTCGGAGTCCCGGATGAGATCACGGACATGACGAGGAGTCTCGAAATGGTCGAGACGTAAAGATCGATATATTGGAAGGCTATATTCGGACATCGGAAAGGTTCTGAGTGGTTCGGGTATTTTTGGAGTATCAGAGAGTTAAGGGAATTCGCCGGGGGAAGTAGTGGGCTTTAATGGGCCATACGGGAAAGGAAAGAAGGGCCTCAAGGGGTGGCCGCCCCCCCCCCCATGGGCTTGTCCGAATTGGACTAGGAGGGGGCAGCGCCCCCCTCCTTCCTTCTCCCCTCCTCCTCCTTCCTTTTTCTCCTACTCCAACTAGGGAAGGGGGGAAACCTACTCCTACCAGGAGTAGGAATCCCCTTGGGGCGCGCCATAGAGAGGGCCGGCCCTCCACTCCTTTATATACGGGGGAGGGGGGCACCCCATAGACACACAAGTTGACAGTTGTCTTAGCCGTGTGCGGTGCCCCCCTTCACAGATATCCACCTCGGTTATATCGTTGTAATGCTTAGGCGAAGCCCTGCGTCGGTAACTTCATCATCACCGTCACCATGCCATCGTGCTGAAGAAACTCTCGCTCGGCCTTAGCTGGATCAAGAGTACGACGGACGTCACCGAGCTGAACGTGTGCAGATCGCGGAGGTGACGTGCGTTCAGTACTTGATCGGTTGGGCCGCGAAGACGTTCGACTACATCAACCACGTTACTTAACGCTTCCGCTTTCGGTCTACGAGGGTACGTGGACACACTCTCCCCGCTCGTTGCTATGCATCACCTAGATGGATCTTGCGTGTGCGCAGGAATTTTTTTGAAATTCCTACGTTCCCCAACAAGCACGACCTCGAGCGGTAGGGCCGTAATCATCCCCCAATCCTGGAGGGTCACGGTCATCTCCCCACATGGAAGATGGAAGCTGCGCGTCTCTGGCCACCACCGCTCGATCAAAGCCGTGAGAGCTGAGGGGACGAGCATCGGCGGCTTACGCTTGAACTGAAGGATGAAACCCAATAGTCGGTCTCTCCTGTAGATCGGTGTGTACCGCTCGTCGTACTCCATCTTAACGGTCATCTTGTGAGCCCTCATCCGCAGTGGCGGGAGCATCTGTGAAAATCAAGAACCAAAGCATAATTAGCATAAACATAAAAGTTAGCAACTTGTTTTCATCAATTCGAAAGATTTGGTTTAAGAATGGTAATTACCACTCCATTCTCAATGAAACGGGCACGGTGACCCTTGTCAAACTTAGTGTCAAGCATGGTGTACTTAATGCCGATGTCGTCCGCAAGAGGTGGCCTCCTAAAAAAATTGCATAAACATAAGCATAAGCATATCAAAAGAATTTTTAACATGGACTAGGGTTCATCATGAACTAGGAAACATATTGATGCATCACAAAGGTTCATCACATCCAAAAAAACCCTATGAGTTCAATCTTTGAATAAGCATATGAAGATTGTTTTTTAACATGAACATGAACTAGGGTTCATAACGTGGTTAAAAAATAAATAAAATACATATATCAAGATGCAATCACCAAGGTTCAAATGCATAATATCATATCATATTTCTCCAACAACATCCAACATGCATCATATCATATATTTTTTTCAAAAACCAAAAAATGAACTAGGGTTCATCTTGAGGGGTTCACCATTTTTACTCCAACAAAATCCACTACTTGCATCATATAACATCCACATGCATCCTATATCAAAACAAATATCTCCAATATTCATCATATCATAAAAAAATTTAACACAAAAATTTATGAACTAGGTTCATCTTGAGGGTTCAATATTTTTTTCTCCAACTATATCCACTACTTGCATCATAGCATATCAACATGCATCATCATATCACAACAAATTCCTCCAACATGCATCATATAAAAAATCCTCCAAAAAAATATGAACTAGGGTTCATCTTCACACAACCATACCAACTAGTGACTAGAGTTCATATCTAACACAATATAACATCTAGAATCAACCTAAATCAATCCTAGGGTTCAAAAAAATCAAATCTAGTTCAAAAAGGGGAGTGATTTGAATCAAATAATGTGACGAATCGGAAGCTATTTGACTAAAACTAATTGGAGGGATCCAAAGAACTTACTTTTCTCTTTTCGGATCCATCTCGATCCGCAGAAAGGATGAAAAAACGAAGAAGATTGGAGGGGGAAGGTGGAGGAGATGAGAGGGGCGAGAGAGGCAGTTCCTCTCTGTTCTAGGGGGTTGGGGTGGGTGGGTGTGCGGGGAGAACGGGGTGGGGCGGGCGGCCGCACCAAATAACTGTCCGCACCCTACCGCCAGGGTCCCTGGCGGTAGGATCGAACAACCTACCGCCACGACCAACGGCGGTAGGGTGAAAACGGAGGGGGGCGGCGGCCGTTTGCGCTGGTGACGTGGAGTAGTTTCCTACCGCCAGGCCCCGTGGTGGCAGGCCGAGCCCTCTGGCGGAAGGAAAAAGGGTTAGATTTTAAAAAAAATCAAACAAGGGTCAGATCCCGAATTTAGACCATAAAAGAGTTAAAACATGAAATTTTGCCACCGGACGCCAGCTACTCCAAGTCCTCCCATGTCAAGACTCGGAGCAGCTTTTTCACCGGGTCTCTCAGCCAGGGGACGGAGCGCACCTCAAGTCAAGACACGCTGAGCAGCTGCCAGTACCAACACACACAGACACATGACCGTACCCCTACTACGAGCACATCGCACATGACATGACGTCTGCGTTAAACCGGCAGCAGCGTACACACGGGACAGTACCCCTAAAAAACCAAGTCAAAGGAGGGCCGCGTCCCGGTCCCGAACCTACCCACCACCCCGCAGGCCTTTCATGGCAGCAAAGAAGCAAAAGCAACCAATCAGTCCGAGGCAGCGACGCGGTTTACGGGGATGAAACTGACCGTACCGAGCCAATTCTGCAGGCGGTCTCAGACTTCCTCTCCGCGGCTGCACACACAAACGACGACGGCGATGTCGGAAGACAGAAAGCGGGACGCGTCGCGGTGCCGTGAGTCCGCGGGGACAGGCCGGGCTTCCCGACGGCCCCCGGCTTGAATTCTTTCTCTGATCTACGGTAGGTGGTGGACGCACTGCACGGGTTAATGATGAGCGAGTGGTCTTCAGTCCCTGGTTGGTTTTCTCGGGCAATCACTGGTCGGTGATGTGATGGCAGCAGAGCTATCGCTTCGCTCGTGCCCAAATTCAACACAAGAAAACGGTGCACTATCTCCCCTGACCTGGTCATGGATCCGCCCATGCATGAAAGACATGAAACACAACCTAGATCTTCACAAGCATGCCAGATTCGCTGTTTCTATTGAGGCTCCGTGAAATGAATCCACCGTCCGTCTCAAATGCCGCTGCCATTTTCTACGTGCCCGCCCTTTACATCAGATTTTAATGGGATCGCTTACAACAGTAGCGATCCTACGACAGAAAGTTGGCTCCTACATTTTCTGAAACTGCAACATTTATTGCTGGCTCCTGCTTTCTGAAAAAAGCATTGACCCCTGCTGCCGCGGCCCATACTGATTTTAATTTGAACTGTTCCGAACGACCGGACTGTTTTCACAAGTTGACCAGACCCATTCCGTCTGACAGTCTACCTCCGGCGTCACAGCTTTCCAGGCGCCTGACCGCTCGCAGCCACAGTCTTCACCTTTAAATGGCCCCTGGCTGCACCATGCTTTCGCTTGTGATGGCTTCAACAGTTTTAATACTGCAGTCGTCGCCATGCCATGCCTACTGGCAACGCTGCACCAGTGCACTGCCCAGGCTGTACCCTGCCCGGCGTCGTTTCCGGATGGCTACGGCTACGGTCCAATGCAGCGACCCTGAAACAGACCGGTGCTTGTGCCAATACACAGTGCTGTATTTTGCAACCAACACAGTACTGTATTTCGCAAGTGTGCATGGACTTCACTGTATCGCAATGCCATAACTGTCGTACGTCTCCTGATCTTTCTGCAGTGCAATACAGCAAGTACAGTTGTTGTACAATGAATACGACGGAGGTAGTAACACGAGAACAGCAATTTGGAAGTGTCAACAGCTACACCCTTAATTCGCAATTATGGCCTCCACCCTCCGAATGTTGTGTATGTTTTGCAATAACCAAATGCACAATCCATCGTTTACTTTTTGCAAACAAATATAAGTATATACTATAGGACTTGTTTGTGAAGGTCAAATATGCTTGCTTCTTCCAAATGGCGGACCTAACTTCTTGGCTTCCGTACTGGCAGTACGCACGTGTTTGGCCACTAATGGAGCCTCTGGCCTAACCAGCAACCACCGCTCCCAAACGATAATACTCTAGTTGCACCAAGATCATGCAGTTAGGCCAAATTCTGTTTGCTCCTACGTGCCATTAACTCAGTGGTGGTTGCCATTAAAGAAGGTCGCAACTTCTAAACAAGAGGAGGGGCCTCAGGGGCACATGCACTGAAACACGCAGAGGAACAGCACAGGCTGCTGCAATACAGTATTCGTGTCGCGCCACAGCTCACGCTGCCGGACAAAACGGCAGGTGGCTACAAGTGGTACCCTATGGCTAGGGCTTCTGGCCATGCCAACCAACCTATACTTCTACTCCCTCCGTTCCAGGAGTTAGAGCAACTCCAACGGGCCGACTCAAACAGACGGCGCTTTTGTCCGCTTTTTGTCCATTTGGGTCGGCCAGGCGGACACGGAAGTCCGCTTTCGCGTTTAGGTCGGCGCGTGCACCCAACGCTGGCCCGACCCATTTTGACGGCGCTAGAAAACAATAACGAATGCATATTAAAAAAGAAAAGCAACATTAATTAAACATAAAGCCGGCCACGAATGCCGGCGAGAGTCCACACGTCCATATTTGCATTTAAAAAAATAAAAACAACCTAAACTACGAGGCGGCGCGCTGCCCTAGGCGTCGTCGTCGTTGTCCTCGGGGTTCGTGAGGTCGATGAGCGTCGGCGCCGGCCCGGCCCAGGAGAACGCTGTGTTCCAGAGCGCGGTCATGTCGGGCGCAGGCTATGCCGCCGCGGGCAGTGCCGGCGCGGGGGGCTGTGCGGCCGCCTGGGCAGCCACGGCCCGGCGCGCCTCCTCCTCGGCCTCGCGCTGCTCCTCCTCGAGGTCGCGCTTGAGCATCTCGATGTACTCGCCGTCGCGGCGCTCCTCGGCCACCTGGATCTGGCGCCAGTGCTCGGGTACGCGGCCTCCTGCGCCGGCGTCGCCCCCATCCAGACCGACGGCGCGCGCACCCACTCGCGCACTACTCCTGTCCAGGAGTAGCGCTCGATGGGGGACGGCTCCGGCTCGGGCTCGGGCTGCTTCTCCGGCTTGACGAGGCATCAGGGAGGAGAAGGCGGGGCCACCGGCGGCACCACGCAGTCGCTCGCCGCAGAGAGGGCAAGTGCCTGCGCCATTGCCGCCTCGTACCGAGCCTCCTCTTCCTCCGCCGCCTCCACCCTGCGCCGCTCGTCCTCCTCGCTGTCCCGGTAGACGGCCGCAAGGGCCGCCTGGTCCTCCTCACGGACGACGAGCAGCGGCGGCGGCTCGCTCCAGTCGACCTCGCGCACGCCCCGTTGCCCCGCCTCCTCGTGCTCGAAGACGAACCACCACCCAGTTGGGCGAGTCAGATGCGTAGGCGGGCTCGCGGCGCTGCTCCGGCGTCAGCAGCGCCCGCCGGCGCCGCACCTCCTCCGCGTGAGCCCTAGCCGTCAGCGGCGGCGCCGGCACTGGGATCCTATCTGGATCCAGATGCCAGTCATGCGGCAGGGTCACATCGGGGTACGACAGAGGTTGGTGGTGCCGCCAGTGCCACTCCACCTGGTGCACTAGCACGTTCACGCGCTGCCTCTGCCGGCGAGGCGCCGGCGGTGGCGGGGGCCTTGCCCTTGGCCTTGCTGCTGCCGGCGCCGGAGAAGAGCCCCATCTCGTTGTGGTTGTGGTGGCTAGGGTTTGCCGGCGACGGGGAGCAAAGCTTGCTAGATGTGGACGGCGAGTTTGGATGAGGACGGCCCCGCCGCACGGTCGGCTGAAAAAAGGAAGAGCGCCGTCGCTGACGCGTGGGCCCGTGGTCATAAATTAAGCTGACCGCGTGGGCAGCGGGTAGTTGGACGGCCGCCAGGTGGGAACGCCGTGGACAGCGAGAAGGCGCGCGTGGCGTCCGTTCGGCGTCCGCGCCGACACATTTGGGGCGCAAATTTGGGCCGCAAATGCGTCGGCGCGGACGCGATGCAGACATGATTTGGGTTTGGGTCGGCGCGTTGGGCCGTCTCTTTTGTCCGCGCCGACCCAAACGGACGGCGGCGGACAAAATGGGTCGCCCCATTGGAGTTGCTCTTACTTGTCAAAAAATGAATAAAAATGAATGTATCTACAACTAAAATACATCTAGATACATTCATTTTTTGACGAGTAATTCCAACGAGGGAGTATAATGAAAGTGCAATCTCCCTGTAGATTTTCTGTTACGTGCTCACATCAACTTGAAGCTTATTTTAACACTTTGCTTCATTTTCGTTCAATGACTAGTCAGGATGACACAGATTATGCTTAATCCGGAAGCAGTACAATCTTATGTGCACAAACTGAATTTATTACTAGTATATATGTCACTCAGTGTGTGAAAGCTTTGTGGATGCTTTATGTTGCTTGCCAGTCCAGGAGCAGGTGTTGGGAAATCGAAAAGGGACCTTTCGAGGAGCATGACGCATGTCTCGCCGGTGTGGCACGCACAAGCGGCTTCTGACGCAGGCGGCTTTCTTGGCCAGGCCAGTAAACTGGATTGCGTTGCGGGTAAATGAGAATGCGCCGCCGCGTCAAGCATCTAGGATTAGTCAGCCCGACTTAGTGGCACTACTAGATGACATGACAAGGTTGTTAGGTTGATCTCTCTTCCGTTCGAGCCCAACGGGTCGAACGGGTCCCTGACTCACGCCTTGATCGGGGGCGCCCAACCAAACCATGGTTGGTGGACCCCTGTGACCCGCGCTATATAAACAGAGGTGGGGGCCGGGGCGCTATTTACAAGGTTAATCGCTGCCACAATCCCCACCTACAATCCCTACCGATCTAGGGTTAGCGCGGTGCTCATGGGAGCTCCACCACCTCGCCCACTCTCCGCCATCGCCGTGCTCCCCAGCACCACGATGGCCTCCGGCTCGAGTTCATCCACTGCTGGACAAGGTAGGTTCACCGGATCTACTAGCCTACTCCGATCCAAAGGTCTATCAATGGTATCAGCCAGATCGGGCTAGTTGATTTCGGTACAAAGAAACAAAAACAGAAAAAGAAAAAGAGATCCCCTTCCTCAAGAACCCTAACAGCAAAAAAAGGGCAAAGACATCTCAAAGAAAAGTTGCGCCGCCGCTCCGGCCGCGCCGTTCCTCTCGATCCCGGATCGCATCGGCAAGCCGAGGATCCGGGAAGAAGAACCACCCCACACGGGGCAAAGGGCATCGCGGACAAACCGCTCGACGGCAGCGCGCTCACCGCAAGGTGGACGTGCAGCCGGCGAGGGGGATGACCACGACGCCGCCGTAGAGTGCTCTGCCGTCGTCGAAAGCGAAGGGGAGCAGAAGGGCAAAGTAGCCTCGTCCTCTCTGTCACAGAAGGTGGAAAATGGAGCGGGGAAAGGGAAGGAGGCTCGCGCGCGGCTTGCGTGGCGCGGTGGCTTCGCGTCGTCGCCGGCGGCCAGTGGAGCTCCAACTCTGCTGCAACACAGAGAGAGACAGAGGCGGGCGCGAAGTGGAGCAGAGGTGGGCGCAAGCTCGACCCTCTCTCTCTGCCACAGGAAAGGAAGGGAGGCATGGCACGGCGTGGTGGCTTTTCGCCGCCGTCGTCGGCGACCGGCGCGACGCGTTGGCCGGGTGGCCAGAAAGGTGGCGCTGCGGGCGAGAGGCAGAGGAGAAACGGAATGAACGAGATACGCTAGGGTTTCCATCAGCGCGACCGGGCGCTGGTTTTGATCCAGCGAGATCCGCGCTGGACCGTCGGATCGTCACGGACGGCCGTGATCCAAACCCTAAGCCGCGGCTGGGCCGAAAGTGGAGAGCGGCGCGCTGGGTCCAGGCCGGTTGGGCCGCGCGCTGGGCCGAGGCCTTAGCCGCACGTTGTTGCTGCTGTAGATTTTGTCCAGTTTCTGGGCAGATTTTAAATAGCTTTCCTATGCAATTTTTTCCAACGAAAATTTTGTCTAGAAAATAGAAAAGTGACAGAAAAAGTTTCTGAAAATTCAAAAAAAAAATTCAGAAAATAAATGTTCATGAATTGTATAAAGAAAATTAAAAAAGTTCATGATTTATTATTCGGTCAAAGAAAAGTTTCTGAAAATAGTAAAAGTTTGTGAATTTTTATTCATGATTTTCCGCTGCGTAAATAATTAATGCTCTTTTACAAAGAAAATAAAAGTCTACATAGTATTAAGTTTTTAAGAGCATGTTAAAGTGATTATTAAAATGAATATGATTATGTTATTTTTATGACCAACGTTGTTAATAACATGATCATGTTTTATTATTGAAATTTAAAGGTGCATTTATTTCTAATTTTTGCCCAACGGTAATATAGATTTAATTGCATAGACAATTATATGTTTAATTTGACCAACGTTAGATTAATGCATATTATTGTTATATTGATGTCACTTAAATTGTGATTTCAGGAGGCTTTCACTTGATGAGTTGCCTAAAAGAAGTTCCGACACTCAGAAGTGACAACCACACTGAGTGGAGGAAGAAAGTTGAACTGGCGTTTGTTTGTGCTGATCTTGACTGGGTTGTAGAGAAACCACAGCCGGTCAGACCCACAGAGCCAGTAAGAGAGGCTACTGATGATGATGCTGCATGGGCTAAAACGAAAGGGGACTATGCTCCTTTGGAGCAGTCCTACCTCATAGATAATCAAAAGTGGGTCAATGCAAATAAAAAATGCATGGCCTTTATAAAGAACACCATTGAGAGCGCCATTGTGGGCTCCATTGCAGAGTGCACTTCCGCAGGGGAGTTGCTCTCAAAGATAAAGAGCCAGTTCACTGGCTCTTCAAAGATATATGCCACCCAGGTGTTAGAGCAACTGGTGACAGAAAAATACACAGGTGGTAGTCATGGCATAAGAGAGCACATCCTCAGGATGAGCAATACGGCAGCAAAGCTCAAGCCCATGGAGATCAAACCAGCGCTCCTGGTCCACCTTGTCATGGCTTCACTGCCGAAGGAGTTTGAAGCTTTTGTTGTGAACTATAATATGTCACCTGGAACATGGGACGTTGAAAAGACAATAGCAATGTGTGTTCAAGAAGAGGAGAGACTCAAAGCCTCACATGGTGGTACACTCAACTATGTGCAGGGTCACAAAAGAAAGAATCACAATCTAAACAACAAAAGTTCTCCTTCAAAGCCACAAGGAAAAGTTTCCTATCAGCATCAGCGTCAATCACAGCCTTTCTCAGTGGACAAAGCCAGTTGTCTCCACTGTAAGAAGACCGGGCATTACAAGAAAGACTGTCCTGTTTGGCTAAAGTCGATCATGGCAAAAAGAGGTAACAATATAGTTTCATTTGTAAATGAATCCCTGTATGCACAGTTTTCAAAATCCACTTGGTGGATTGACTCAGGAGCAACTGTTCATGTTGCAAATTCTTTACAGGGATTCCATTCGACGTGGACTACGCTAAGAAGCGAAAGACGCATTGAAGTGGCGAACGGAGTTGAAGCAGAAGTTGAAGCTGTCGGTGATATCTCCTTGGAGTTAGCTGATGGATTCAATCTTCTACTTAGAGATGTTTTATTTGTTCCATCATGTCATAGAAACTTAATAACTGTTTCTTGCTTGGACAAAGATAATTATGAGTGTTATTTTGGACATGGCAAGTGTGCCATTTGGTTAAATAATGCTTATGTGGGTGATGCTTTACTACATGATGAGCTTTATTTGTTATCACTTCGTGAAAAAGTTTATTCCGTTTGCAATGTGAAAGAACATGTTTCCGCGTCGAATAAAGAACAAAAGAAAAGAAAAGAACATTTGACTCATCGAAATTATGGCACTGTCGCTTGGGCCATATTTCGAAGGGGAGAATAGAAAGATTAGTCAAAAGTGAAATTCTTCCTCCGTTAGAATTTTCAGACTTAGAACAATGCATAGATTGCATTAAAGGAAAGTACGTAAAACAAATCAAAAAAGGTGCAATCCATAGCACAGGCACACTAGAAATCATTCACACTGATATTTGTGGACCATTTCCGGTGAAAAGTGTGGATGGATATGACTCGTTCATAACATTCACAGATGATTACTCTCGCTATGGTTATATTTATCCAATCAAAGAAAGATCGGAAGCGTTGGATAAATTTAAAATATTCAAAGCTGAAGTTGAAAATCAGCACGATAAAAGAATAAAGATAGTAAGGTCCGACCGTGGGGGAGAGTACTACGGTCGACACACTCCATATGGCCAAGTCCCTGGACCTTTTGCGAAGTTCTTGCAGGAGACTGGCATAGTAGCCCAGTATTCAATGCCGGGCGAGCCTCAGCAAAATGGAGTAGCTGAAAGGCGCAACCGTACCCTTATGGATATGGTGCGCAGCATGATGAGTTATTCCAACTTGCCATTGGGATTATGGATGGAGGCGCTTAAAACCGCCATTCACATTCTCAATAGAGTACCAAGCAAGTCGGTGCCCAAAACACCGTACGAGCTATGGACAGGAAGGATGCCCTCCCTACAACACTTCAGGGTGTGGGGGTGCCCTGCTGAGGCCAAAATGTTTAATCCAAACATTGCAAAGTTAGATCCCAAAACAGTAAGTTGCCACTTCATTGGCTATCCAGACAGATCAAAAGGTTTTCGTTTCTACTGCCCTGACAGATATACAAAGTTTGTAGAAACGAGACATGCAGTCTTCTTAGAGGACGAAATGATGAGGGGGAGCTTGGTAGCTCGGAAAATTGATCTTGAGGAGAAGAGGGTGCATGCACCTAATCCGATGATTCAGGAGCCATTTTTCTCACTACCAGTTGCAACTCCACCCATGACAGCTATGGGGGAAGACCCGGAACCTGTCCGTCAGGAGCCGACTGAACCCGTTGTTGAGCATGAAAGGGAGGTGCAACAGCAAATTTTAGAAGAAGTGCCAGAAGTTGAGGCACAAAATGTGCCAGAAACTGAGGCCCTTAGAAGGTCTACAAGACCAAGAAAGTCAGCTATTTCTACTGACTTTAAAGTTTATAACACAGAAATGGTTCATATGGAAAAAGATCCCACCTCATATGAAGAAGCCATGAGAAGCCCTCATTCATCAAAGTGGATGAAGGCAATGGAAGACGAGATGAAATCGATGAGTTCCAAAGATGTTTGGGACTTAGAGGAAATTCCCAAAGGAGCCAAAACAGTAGGCTGTAAATGGGTCTACAAAATTAAGTATGACTCTAAAGGGAATATAGAAAAGTATAAAGCACGACTCGTGGCAAAAGGATTTACACAAAGAGAAGGGATAGATTACAATGAGACATTTTCTCCAGTCTCATGTAAGGATTCCTTCAGAATCATAATGGCATTAGTTGCTCATTTTGATTTAGAGTTACATCAAATGGATGTTAAGACGGCATTTCTGAATGGTGATTTAAAAGAAAAGGTCTACATGAAACAACCCAAGGGTTTTATCATGGAAGGCAAGGAAAATATGGGATGCCGCCTGAAGAAATCCATTTATGGATTAAGACAAGCCTCTCGGCAGTGGTATCTAAAGTTTAATCAAACGATTAAAAGTTTTGGATTTAAAGAAAATATTGAGGATAATTGCATTTATGCAATGTTTAAAAATGGGAAATATATTTTCCTAATCTTGTATGTGGATGATATCCTGCTTGCTAGTAGTGATGTTAGTCTACTACAAGAAACAAAGAAATACTTATCCTCAAATTTTGACATAACAGATCTTGGTGAAGCATCATATGTTTTGGGCATAGAAATTCACCGAGATAGGAACAATGGAGTCTTAGGACTATCTCAGCAAGCATATTTAGAAAAGGTTCTTAAAAAGTATAATATGCATGCGAGTAAAGCCACACCTGCTCCAATAGTCAAGGGCGATAGTTTTGGGAAATTCCAATGTCCCAAGAACCAGTATGAGATCGATCAAATGAAAGCAGTACCATATGCTTCGGCAGTTGGCAGCTTACAGTATGCACAAGTGTGCACTCGCCCTGACTTAGCTTTTATCACCGGGGTACTCGATAGATATCAAGAGAATCTAGGCCTAGAGCACTGGAAGATGGTAAAGAAAGCATTGCGTTATGCGCAAGGCACGAAGGACTACATGCTAATATACAGGAGAAGTGATTCCCTAGAGATAAAAGGGTATTCAGACGCAGATTTTGCGGGGGACAGAGATGATAGAAAATCCACGTCAGGATACATATTCACCCTCGCTGGGGGAGCTATTTCGTGCAAAAGCTCCAAACAGTCGATAGTTGCATCATCCACGATGTATGCAGAATTCATAGCATGCTTCGAAGCCACGGGGCAGGCGATATGGCTAAAGAAATTTGTACCCGACTTGAAAGTGGTAGATTGTATTCACAAACCACTAAAGATGTACTGCGACAACTAGCCCGCGGTATTTTACACTCACAACAACAAGTCGAGTAATGCTGCCAAAACAATAGAGATAAGGTATTATGTTGTGAAAGATAAAATCCAGGATCAAACTATAAGTCTCGAGCATATAAGGACAAAGGATATGCTTGCGGATCCGCTAACGAAAGGCTTACCACCCAATGTGTTCAAGGAACACTTAGCCGGCATGGGTTTAAGGGAAAGCCTTATGATTCCTGGATAGGCCCAAAAGAAACAGAATTTGTTTCTGAACATAACGTATATTGTAGCTGTATGATTCTAACGGCAATTAAGCCGTGACGATGAAACATGCTCTATGTACCAATATGTGATGAAACAGATAAACTAGAAAGTATAAAGTTGAAAGTAAAGTTGAGATCAAGGGGGAGAATGTTAGGTTGATCTCTCTCCCGTTCGAGCCCAACGGGTCGAACGGGCCCCTGACTCGCGCCCTGATCGGGGGCACCCAACCAAACCATGGTTGGTGGGCCCCTGTGACCCGCGCTATATAAACAGAGGTGGGGGCCGGGGCGCTATTCACGAGGTTAATCGCTGCCACAATCCCCACCTACAATCCCTATCGATCTAGGGTTAGCGCGGTGCTCATGGGAAGCTCCACCACCTCGCCCACTCTCCACCATCGCCGTGCTCCCCAGCACCACGATGGCCTCCGGCTCGAGTTCATCCACTGCTGGACAAGGTAGGTTCACCGGATCTACTAGCCTACTCCGATCCAAAGGTCTATCAATGGTATCAGCCAGATCGGGCTAGTTGATTTCGGTACAAAGAAACAAAAACAGAAAAAGAAAAAGAGATCCCCTTCCTCAAGAACCCTAACAACAAAAAGAGGGCAAAGATATCTCAAAGAAAAGTTGCGCCGTTGCTCCGGCCACGCCGTTCCACTCGATCCCGGATCGCATCGGCAAGCCGGGGCAGTAAACTGGATTGCGTTGCGGGTAAATGAGAATGCGCCGCCGCGTCAAGCATCTAGGATTAGTCAGCCCGGCTTAGTGGCACTACTAGATGACATGACAAGGTATGTAGGCACGTTGACAAACACACTTTCTTCCCGGCCTAGCGGCACGGTGTCTGTAAGCCTCGAGTCCTCCTTTCAGCCGCAGTAGAGTATTCGTCTGGCTCAAACTCTAACACACAACATATAATTTCCCGTTGAAAAATTGGTCGCACATACATCAGATCGGATTATGTGTCGTAGCAGTTGTCTTCATGACATCCACGCCAAGCGGTGGTTGTTGCTTTATCCCGGTTGCGCCGCCGCAGCGCCGGGGAGAATCTGAGAGGGGTAGCATGACCCGGGGTAAATTTGACAAATTTGATCTATAGACGAAATCAAATCACAGAATGAACTGTCCGTGAAACTATTTCACGCGGCTGACCCGTGGCGCCTAGCTCTCAGGCGCTGCACTAGTGCAACACCTAGGAGCTAGGCGCTACACTGTATAGTGTGGCGCTACACTGTATAGTGTGGCGCCTAACTCTCAGGCGCTGCACACTGACTTAGTAATTTTCTGATCACACGGGTGCGACGCTGGCCGTGTAGCGCCTATCTGTAAGGCGTTGCACAGTGTAGTGTGGCGTCTTCGTGTCGGACGTCACACAAAAAGGTCAGCCGCGTGAAATAGTTTCACGGATAGTTTATTCTGTGATTTGATTTTGTCTATAGATCAAATTTGTCAAATTTGCCGGCGCGGTCGTCGGTGATGTCATCCCCCTACCAACCAGCAACAACCACATCCGTCTCATCGTCCCACGTTGTTCCGCTCCTACTTCTTGAACTTTTCCCCGTCAAAACGAAACGATTCAGATCAGGGCACAGAGCTGGTGGGGGCCCCTACACACACCACTAGCACTAGTAGCTCAGCCGATTGAATGGTTTGTGGGGATCCGCAGGGCCACGACGCCCGGAGGAGCCACTTTGGGTCCGCATCTACCACCGCTCCAAGTGATGATCAGAATCAGATCACTGTTCCGGAGTAGATCGCGGCCGGACTAGTCGCTGTTTTCTCCCCGCTTTGGTATGAAACACGCGGTTACGTGACACGGGTTTCATCCCGCGCCCGCGTGAATGATGAGACACGACTCGAGGGGTGGTAACTGACAAGTGCTTCCACAAGCCAGGGAGAGATTCCCGTTCACTCGTGCGCACCACGGCCAATCAGCAGCAGGTTCTGACGGGAGACGTGGCCAACTTCGATCCGGTAAATGACACGAATCATCCACCCGGCGGACGTCACCTACGTACCCAGACAACAACATAAAGCTTTGTAAAACCTCGCCGATGATCCCTCGCTCATGGTTATCTCCTCGCGCATGTGTCACGCTTGGCACCGCCGCCGCCCCGGCCGGCCGGCCGGTCCAACTCGCGCGCGCCATGTCACGGCTCCCCGCCGGCGCGTCCACACGGTCCACGGATGATCGACGTGAGCATGCGTCGAGCTACCAGCTTCTACGACGGATGCAGAAGCTTGCAAGCTTTGGATGCGTTGGTGGAAGTGATCCCGTCGCGCAAGGAACCGGTGGAAGTTCCGGGTGGATCGCGAGCGTGAGCGTCGTGCCAATAACGACACATCGGGGGGAAGACGTACTGTGGCGTGGTATATGGGCACAGGGATCCGGGCCCGTGCGTGGAAATAGTGCCGGTATTTGTAACGGTATCAGTCGCTTTCCGGAGTATCTTGCTACGGAGAGTAGCATGGCGGAAAATAGCGCCTGCGAAAACAACGGTTGCCGCCTTGTTTCAGCTACCGGTGATAAGCTGTGGGGTGGGAGACACGGAACCCACAGAGAAAAATGCACTGACCTGACATGGAAATTCCGCCTGCTACAGCTACAGAGTCGTCGTTACAGCACGAGCAAGGAGGCAGTACTATAGATATACTGGTACTACAGTGCCACTAACCGTTTATGTGCAAATTAGAGGGCCACGTGTGCGCTTAGCCGGCTCGATTATTCAAAGACCATTATAGACATCAGCTAATCATGGTGCAAACGCTCCATTTCCCCCCATATTAGCTAATCAGAGGGAGAAGCACGTCGACACCGCCCTGGCAAATACTTGGTGGTCGATCGGGCGTGCGTACGTACGTGTTTGCATGCAACAAGCAAGGCAAAATGAGCGAGAACATGGTTGGTGAAGCCGGCAGATTCAAACGTCCGACGTGTCGGCACGAACCCATGACTCATGACCTTGATCTTGTTTTGGAGCGATCAGAGCGAGTGGCGTCCGGCTTCAAATCTTCTCGTTTCAAACATGATGGCAGATGAAGCAAACGTTCACCTTATTATACTCCAACTCCAACGATTGAGTAGTAGGAGTAGTACGTATATACGAGGATGCCGACTCCTTCACCAACCATCGCTGCCTCAGGTGCCACACACTGGAAACCTCAAACCTCTCAACATAATTCAGTAATAAAAATAGTAATCAACTTGATTTTTCCTCCAAATCCTAAGCACTAAACAGAAATGAGGTACGTGGTGCATGCAAAAATGTGGAAAGCGTACAAGGAAGTACTCGATGATGACAGGCATAGCAAACCAAAGATTATTTGGTGTTATTAAGTCTTAATAAAACGTAATGTCGACGTCCAACTTACCTGCAAGAAACCCCTTTCGTGGTTTGTCAGAGGTTGATTATTTTTTGTGCAACAAGTGGCATTAGACAAAAAAGCAAGGAAGGTTCCAATGATAGTTAACTCCCTCCAGGTGTAAAACGAAAATGGCATTCTACTCGCCAATGACATAATCAACAATACAAACTATAACCACCAACGACGTGTTAGATATATCCACTTGCACCAGGATCCAGAATTTGCTTCCAGTTTACACATTTTGTATGATGGTGAAGCAGGCCCACCATGAAGCTCTGAGTTAAATTCACAAAGTATTTCGTGACTACTCCAAGTGTCATTTCCACTTGTCCTTTTGGCGGCTTTGAACCCAGCTAGGTTGATAGGCTAACTTACCACCATAAGTCTGTAACCCACACGATAGCAGATTTGCAACCTTGTGTCATTTTCACACAAAAAATGAACATGGCCAACTATAATATCTTTTTCATGCCTGCCTCTATCAACCAATAGATGGTTTCGAAAGCGTATGTTCATTTTTTAAAATCAGATACCTTTTCCATGTCTAAATATCCATAGTTAACGAATGATTTTCTTATTTTTGTACTTTCTTGCGGAAAAGCCAAAATGTATTTAGCAGGACAGACCCTTCAAAAACACCCTTACAAAAGATGAAAATTACATCTGAATTTTTGGGTGTGTCTAAGTCTACTTCCTCCTCATTCATCGACGGCGTGCCATGAGCATATATCGTTGTCGTCTCTGAGCCTCGATCTTGTTGATACCCAGGAGCTTGTAGAAGCAGTGGCTAGAAATCATCGATGTAGATCAGAAGACGCGGGCGACAACAACATCCATAGCAGATCGCCGTCCGGAGAAGATAACGCCGGAGAGAGCATGTAGAACACCCCATGTCAAGCCACACAAATCGGCCAATACACATCTCACACTCTCCTCGATGACGCCGTGATGGGCTAGCCTTCGTCGGTCTTAAATGTACTGAAAGAATCAAGATGCATTGTGAGCTCCGTGGGACAGAGCACCGGGACAAACATGTAGAATAAAACGCTAGACCCAAAGAGCTAGATCTCGACACACCTCCTAACCATACGAAGAAGCACCACAAAACGAGAGTGAAGCGAGGTGACCTTATTCCATACTGATGGCGCTCCTTCATCTCACCACCGCCGATTGAAGACAAATTTAAATTTATTCCTAACCACCATCGAGGCGAAGCCGTGGGATTTCCGCCCCCTATTGTCGCTGGAGCAAACCTACAAGAACTATACTAGGTCTCTCGTGACTAACCGCTAATTGATCATCAAATAATGATAATATCTCTATGTCTAAAAATATATGTTTGTCAAACCTGTGGTGTCTAAATTTTAAAAAGTTCGACCATATTTCACATATGCATGGATATAATATGAACAGGAACAATTCATGCATGCATGTTTTGATATTTTGAAACATACTGTAGCGAAGATTATTAAGTACTGCAGTGGTGACTGAAAGCTGAATAAAACTATTGCTTATTGATGATTTGGTGCGGCATACAAGAGTATATAAGAGGGTACAAACCGACTTGGGGTAGGGGTACAAAACTGACTTGGACTAGAAGTCGTATACCATAATGACTACTCTAACATCCCCCCGCAGTATCAACGGCAGGCTCGACGACGTTGAGACTGAAACCGATATCTTGAAACGGCTTAGTAGGCAGTGCCTTGGTGAAAATGTCAGCAAACTGAGCCGTAGAGGGAACATGAAGCACCCGAACCTGACCAAGAGCAACCTTTTCACGAACAAAATGAATATCAATCTCAATATGCTTTGTGCGTCGGTGTTGAACCGGATTGCTGGTCATGTAGACTGCTGATATGTTGTCACAGTAGACAATAGTGGCCTGCTCAATAGGCCCGTGTAGCTCGGAGAGTAACTGCCGAATCCAGATTGTATCTGCAACGGCATGTGCCACAGCGCGATACTCAGCCTCGGCCGACGAACGTGAGAGTGTAACCTGTCTTTTCGAAGACCAAGAAATCAAATTGTTACCAAGAAAAACACAAAAACCGGAAGTGGACCTTCGAGTGTCAGGACAACCAGCCCAGTCTGCATCAGAGTATGCGGTAAGCGAGTTTGGAGAAGAATTATTGAGGTGGAGACCATGATTGAGAGTTCCTTTTAAATACCGAAGAATGCGTTTAATATGATTATAGTGAGGAACCCGGGGATCATGCATATAGAGACATGCTTGTTGAACAGCAAAAGAGATTTCAGGACGAGTAATGGTGAGATATTGGAGAGCACCTGTTAGGCTACGATAGAGAGTAGGATCGGAAAAGGGTTCACCGGTAGCCGAAAGTTTAAAACTAGTATCCACAGGAGTGCGAGATGATTGACAGTCAAGCATACCAGCACGATTAAGAAGATCAAGAATATACTTGCGTTGGGAAAGAAAAAGGCTGGAGGAATCTCGAACAACAGCAATGCCTAAGAAATGATGAAGGAGTCCTAGGTCAGTCATAGAAAATTCAGATCTAAGAAGAGAGACAATATGATCTAAGAACTTTTGAGAGGAGGCGGTAAGAATGATATCATCTACATAGAGAAGTAAATAGGCAGTGTCAGAAGTTTGATGATACACAAAAAGAGAGGTGTCGGAGAGAGATGGAGTGAAGCCTATTGTTTGAATGAAGGAGAAGAAGCGTTGAAACCAAGCTCGTGGGGCCTGTTTAAGACCGTAGAGAGATTTCTGAAGAAGACATACATGAGTTGGAAAGGATGGATTTTCAAAACCCAGAGGTTGCTGGCAGTAGACAGTTTCTTGAAGGGAACCATGGAGGAAAGCATTTTTAACATCAAGTTGGTGAATGGGCCATGAAGAGGAGACAACAACACTAAGAACGGTGCGAATGGTGCTAGGTTTAACAACAGGAGAGAAGGTTTCTTCGTAATCAATTCCTTGTTGCTGAGAAAAGCCACGACAAACCCACCTGGCTTTATATCGTGAGAGGCTCCCATCGGAGTGGAACTTTTGGCGAAAGATCCATTTGCCAGAAACAATATTTGTATTGGGAGGATGAGGAACAAGTTGCCAGGTGTTGTTTTGAAGTAAAGCATTATATTCTTCTTGCATGGCAGCGGCCCAATTGGGATCAAGTAGAGCAGTTTTGTAATTCTTTGGAAGAGAAGTGAGAGATACGGAGGTATGAAGGTTTAGGCGGTCTTGGGGTTGATGAAATCCTGATTTGGCCCTAGTACGCATGCGATGATCATTAATCGGGGCTGCTGTAGGAATAGCACGAGGGGGTAAGGTGGGTACTGGTGAGTCCGGCGCAGCGGAAGAGTCGGACGAAGGAGTAGGGCTGGGTGGTGGAGTGGGAGTAGGGCTGGGTGGTGGAGTGGGAGTAGGGGCCGGGGGTGTTGGGGAGGGAGCAGGGGTCGGGGGTGTTGGGGACGTCTCGGGTGGGGTGAGTGTATGGTTAGGATTGGCTATGGTGGGTGTTATTGGTGGTGGTGATAAGTTGTGTTCGGCAGGTAGGGGAGTATATAGTTGGAAAGGACGGGGAGAGGGGGTGTTTGCGGAGCTAGGGGTGTTGGATGGTGTAGTAGTGCGTTGTGAGAAAGGAAAAATGTGCTCAGCAAACATGACATGACGAGAGACATGAACGTGTCCGGTGTGAAGGTCGAGACAGCGATAGCCTTTGTGCTCGTCAGAGAAGCCGAGAAAAGCACATGGGATAGAGCGTGGTGACAATTTATTTGCAGAAGTGGCGTAGGCATTGGGAAAACAGAGACAGCCGAAAACACGAACCGCGGAGTAGTCGGGGTGGGAAAGAAAGAGGGAATAATAGGGAGTAGTGTTGGGTTTAGTTTTAGAAGGTCGAATATTTAGAAGGAAGGTGGCCATGTGTAGGGCTTCAGCCCAAAACTTGGGAGGCATAGATGATTGAATGAGGAGAGTGCGAACTATATCATTGAGGGTGCGAAGAGAGCGTTCTGCTTTACCATTTTGAGGGGAGGTGTAGGGACATGAGAACCTAAGCAGGATGCCATGTTGTAAGAAGAAAGTACAATTTTTAATGTTATCAAACTCACGACCATTGTCACATTGGATAAAGCGAATTGGGAGGAAGAAGTGAACAGACACATAGCGTTGAAAATTAAGGAAAAGAGAATGGACCTCGGATTTGTTGCGTAGAGGAAAAGTCCAGACAAAGTGGGTGAAATCATCTAGGATAACAAGGTAGTATTTAAAACCCGAAACACTTGCAATGGGAGAGGTCCATAAATCACAATGTATTAATTCAAAGGGATAAGTGCTACAAGAACTAGAGGAACTAAAGGGAAGACGCACATGTTTGCCTAATTGACAAGACTCGCAAAACACAGAATTATGAGTCCCTATTACATGGTATGGTAAATTCACTAAGCATAGAAGCTAAGACGGCGAGGTTGGGATGGCCCAAGCGACGATGCCAGAGATCGACGAAGGCCAGCATGGATGTTGGAGGGGTGGCGGCAGGAACTCCATTAAGAGAATAAAGATCACCGGAGCTATTGAAGCGAGCGATCTCGGCCTTGGTCAGGTAATCCTTCACAGATAAACCAAAAGGGTCAAATTCAGTCGAAACTAGATTGTCGCAAGTAAATTGGCGAACAGAGATAAGATTTTTAATGAGGGCGGGTGCAACTAGAACATCGCGAAGTAAAAGAGGTTTGGTGGAAGAGGGAAGTTGAGCCTGACCAACACAATATATAGGAATAGATGATCCATCTCCAAGGATAATGGAAGGGAAAGGAGATTTAGTGCAAGAAGATAACCAATTACTAGATGCAGACATATGACTAGAGGCCCCTGAATCAAAGATCCAATCCATACCTGAGTTTCCTTGTGCAACAAAGTTATTCATGGCCTGGAGAAAGGCAGCTTGATCCCAGCTCGGCGTCGCAGGTGAGGGTGGCGTCGGAAGCAGTGCCGGCGGAAACGATGGTGAAGGCAGTAGGGCCGGCTGGGGAGTGTAGTAGGCATTGGCCGGCTGTGGTGGGGGTGGCGTCGGGAGCAGGGCCGGCTGAGGAGTGTAGTAGGCACCGCCGTCGGTGCTGTAATGACCATAAGGAACATACGTCGGGGCGGCGTGATAGGCATTGGCCGGCTGTCGGGGGTTGAGAACCCCGGGAGCACCAGTAGGCGGCCGAAGGCCGGGTTGCCAGGCACCTGAGTATGCCGGCGGAGCACCGAGGGTGGACGGAGCGGACCAGGGCATGGGCCATGCTTGAACAAGCCCCGTCCAAGGATCATGAGGAGGCCGCCATGCAACCGCAGATGGAGCACTGGTGGGTGGTGCAGGACTCGGTGCTGGTGATGTCGACGGCGGCATGTAGATAGGGTTTTTGCTGCGGTAGTTCGGACTAGGACGCCAGCCTGGGGACGGTTGAACAGATGACGATGCGGACGGCCCGGCGGCAGGAGCCGGCCTGGAAGGCGGCGCTGGTGTAGACGACAGAGGAGGACGAGGCGCAGCATGAAAGACCTTGGGACGAGAGTCCTTGCGAGCTTGTGTTTCGGCCGCGAGTTGTAGCAAGGAACGAACTTCAGCGAAGGTAGGAGGGGGCCGTATCATCGGTATGAACGAGGCTTGCTTGTCAAAGTCTTCGCTGAGGCCGACGACGACGATATTGATTAGTTGTGAGTCGCTAACTGTATCGCCGAGTTCGCGGAGCTCATCACCAATGGTCTTAACGCGCTGGCAGAACAGGTTCACCGGGGCGTCTCCTTGCACCATATTGCGAAGCTCGGTGTGGAGAGCGTTTTTCCGAGCGTCGGTGTTGCTTTGGAAGAGCTGACGGAGGGAGTGCCAGATGTTGGCAGCGGTGGCGCCATCGTGATCGAGCATGTTGAAGATCTCGGTGGTGAAGCGGGTGTAGAACCACTGGACGATCGCGAGATCGTCTTTCAACCATTGCGGATCGTCGGGGCGGGGAAGACAGTTGGCGGCGACATGCGAGCGCAGGTTCCAGCGGCCGAGGTGGAGATCGAAGAGATGTCTCCAATGGTAGTAGTTGTGGGCGGCGAGATCAAGAACTATGGGGATGTAGGGGCTGACGTCGGAGATTGTGTCAGCAAGAGATATTGGTGCGGCGAGGATGGGTGCAGGGTAGTTTTGTGGAGCTATGGTGAGGGACGAGAGAGAAGCGGCCGCGGCGTTGGCAGCCTTGGCGATGAGTGCGGCCCGGCGCTCGAAGTAGCCGGGCGGCGGCCGCGTTGGCGGAGCCATACCCTAAACCCTGGGACCGGTATCTGATACCATGAAAGCTGAATAAAACTATTGCTTATTGATGATTTGGTGCGGCATACAAGAGTATATAAGAGGGTACAAACCGACTTGGGGTAGGGGTACAAAACTGACTTGGACTAGAAGTCGTATACCATAATGACTACTCTAACAGCGACTACAAAATGGATGAAGGAATATGTTGTTTTCATTTCCTTGAGGGCCTAAATAGCATAAGTTCCTTACCTACCCAAAACACGCCACATGCTCTGTTCTCGCACTATTTCCCACATGACACAAACAAACACTCGAATCAGATGCACACTTAAATAGTTCTATCTGCCACTATTTTCCCACATTGATGTCTGGTTGTCTGTGCTTAGAGCTCGTGAGTTGGTCTGATGTAATTTCTCCCCATCTCTCTATAATTCTCTCCATCTCTCTGTAATCTGACCTCAGGGGTTGTGCCTCTTTACGTAATATATTCAGGTGGCGGAGGGGCTCCCCCCGGTAAAAATTCAAAAAAAATAAGAATTTAGTACTATCAATTTTTCCATCCTAGATTTTTTTGACATTTTTTGCCGCTGCATGAAATTCAAAATTCTACTATATGGCAAGAAGAAATGAATCGTATGTGCGATGAAGCGAAACATGAGAAATAACAATAATCCACCTCAGCTATCTCAGTTAGAAGCCCTTTCCCCCCCACTTTTCCTCCATTTTGTGTTTTGTACAGAATTTTTCCGAGCTCCTAGTGTGCTATATGTATTGACCCTCCTCTAGTGGCCGGAGAAACCAGAACACGCGTGGGCCCACCGGCAACGCCTTTTTGCGGGTGCATGCCTCCCTGTTGCGGATGTCGAGGTGACAGCATAGGCAGATGCATTGCTGCTGGTGCGACGTGAGCGTCGACTTGGCGGGTGGTGCTGTCTTGGGAAGCAAGCACGACAGGCTCATGGACAGGTCCAGGTCAACGTTCAGGTCGGGGCAGCGGGGCACGTCCCTGCTCTTGCCGCCGCTACTGTGCCCATCATAGAACAAAGACAACCCGGCTGCCTCGTCGAGCCCCGACCCGAGCGAGCAAACCCTAGCCGTTGTTCCACTTCCTATCATCTCCTCCTCGCCGGCTGCCATAGGGTGGCATTGGATCGGCAAGGGGAAGCATGACCATGAGGCCGGGTCATCCTCCGATCGTCGGCGCTCCACCAGCACCGTGCGGCCAACGGCCCCATAGCGCAAACGACCCTACGTTGACGTTGACATCTGCCAACACCATTGGGAAACAGTGACGCCACTCCCGTTGAGCGAGGCCCACCTCCCCAACATTTGGCATCTCTCCGCGGATCGGGTGCTAATCCCACCGGTGCTGGAGCACGGCCGCGCCAGCCATGAGGAGATCAACCAGCGCCGCGCTCGCGTACCACCAGATCTGCTCTACGACTGCAGGTACACCATATATTCGCCACTATGGGATACTTGGCTCCGCGACGAGCATGACCTACGGCGACAATCATTTTTTGTCGGTCGTCCTCCGAGCACGCGGCGGCACGCCATATATTCGCCACTACGTGGGTGTGTGGCCTCATCTGACACCATCTACGACCCCGTCCCTGTCCCCACCACCACCACCTCTGATAACCCACAAGTATAGGGGATCATTTGTAGCCTTTTATGATAAATAAGAGTGTCGAACCCAACGAGGAGTTAAAGGTAGAACAAATATTCCCTCAAGTTCTATCGACCACCGATACAACTCTACGCACACTTAACGTTCGCTTTACCTAGAACAAGAATAAAACTAGAAGTACTTTGCGAGAATAAAACTATGAATGAATTGCAAGATAATAAATTTAGTTGTTTAGTAGAAAGCTTTTTCACACAAGAAAGTTAGTTGTCCCTAGGCAATTGATAACTAGACCGGTAATCACTATTGCAATTTTATATGAGGGAGAGGCATGAGCTAACATAATTTTCATACATGGATCATATGCACTTATGATTGGAACTCTATCAAGCATCCGCAACAACCAAAGATCATTAAGATAAAACCCAACCATACCGTTAAGTATCAAGTCCTCTTTACTCCCATACGCAACAACCCACCTACTCGGGTATGTGTTTCACTCACTCACGCTACCCACCATAAGCGAATCATGAACGTTTGAAACACCCTACAACGGGGATCCCTCACATTTGCGCGACACGGGGGGCACCATAGGACAGCACCAGAATAAAATATACAACTCAAACCAATCAAGATCATCAATCAACCCATAGGACAAAACAGATCTACTCAAACATCATAGGATAACCACATATCATTGGATAATATTATATAGTGTTGAGCACCATGTTTAAGTAGAGAATTACTGCGGCAATAGAGAGGTTACACCACTGCATAGAGGGGGAGAAGGTTGGTGTTTAGGGTAGCAAGGTTGTTGGTGTAGATCGCCGTCACGATCCTTGCCCCGGCGGCACTCCGGCGCCACCGGGAGAGAGGGGGAGAGAGCCCCCCTCATTCTTCTTCTTCCTATGCCTCCCCCTAGATGGGAGGAGGGTTTCCCCTCTGGTCCATGGCCTCCACGGCGGCGGAGGGATGAGAACCCTTGGAACTATCTCTCTGTTCTCTTCCGTTTCGCGTTCTCATTTTCTGGCCTTTCACCGTTTCTTAAGTATTCGAAGATGCATAACTCCGATTGCGATGATATTTTAACACGATTTTTTTTCCGGATATAAGCTTCCTTGCGCCCGAGGAAGAGCCCCTACCGACTTACACGGTGCCCACTAGGCACTGATACGTCTCCAACGTATCTATAATTTTTGATTGCTCCATGCTATATTATATTCTGTTTTGGACATTATTGGGCTTTATTATACACTTTTATATTATTTTTGGGACTAACCTATTAACCGGAGGCCCAGCCCAGACTTGCTGTTTTTTGCCTATTTCAGAGTTTCGCAGAAAAAGAATATCAAACAGAGTCCAAACAGAATGAAACCTTCGGGACATGATTTTCGGAACGAACGTGATCCAGAGGACTTGGACCCTACGTCAAGAAAGCATCCAGGAGGGCACGAGGTAGGGGGAAGCGCCTACCCCCCTGGGCGCGCCCTCCACCCTCGTGGGCCCCATGTTGCTCCACCGACGTACTTCTTCCTCCTATATATACCTACGTACCCCCAAACGATCAGATACGGAGCCAAAAGCCTAATTCCACCGCCGCAACCTTCTGTACCCGTGAGATCCCATCTTGGGGCCTTTTCCGGAGCTCCACCGGAGGGGGCATCGATCACGGAGGGCTTCTACATCAACACCATAGCCTCTCCGATGATGCGTGAGTAGTTTACCTCAGACCTTCGGGTCCATAGTTATTAGCTAGATGGCTTCTTCTCTCTTTTTGGATCTCAATACAATGTTCTCCCCCTCTCTCGTGGAGATCTATTCGATGTAATCTTCTTTTGCGGTGTGTTTGTTGAGACCGATGAATTGTGGGTTTATGATCAATTTTATCTATGAACAATATTTGAATCTTCTCTGAATTCTTTTATGTATGATTGGTTATCTTTGCAAGTCTCTTCGAATTATCAGTTTGGTTTGGCCTACTAGATTGATCTTTCTTGCAATGGGAGAAGTGCTTAGCTTTGGGTTCAATCTTACGGTGTCCTTTCCCAGTGATAGTAGGGGTAGCAAGGCACGTATTGTATTGTTGCCATCGAGGATAACAAGATGGGGTTTATATCATATTGCATGAGTTTATCCCTCTACATCATTTCATCTTGCTTAAAGCGTTACTCTGTTCTTATGAACTTAATACTCTAGATGCATGCTGGATAGCGGTCGATGTGTGGAGTAATAGTAGTAGATGCAGGCAGGAGTCGGTCTACTTGTCTCGGACGTGATGCCTATATACATGATCATACCTAGATATTCTCATAACTATGCTCAATTCTGTCAATTGCTCAACAGTAATTTGTTCAGCCACCGTAATACGTATGCTCTTGAGAGAAGCCACTAGTCAAACCTATGGCCCCCGGGTCTATTTTCCATCATATTAATCTCCCGACAACAAGCTATTTCTGGCGCCGTTTTTATTTTGTTTTATTTACTTTGCATCTTTATCATAAAAATACCAAAAATATTATCTTATCATATCTATCGGATCTCACTCTCGTAAGTGACCGTGAAGGGACTGACAACCCCTTATCGCGTTGGTTGCGAGGATTTATTTGTTTGTGTAGGTGCGAGGGACTCGTGCGTGGCCTCCTACTGGATTGATACCTTGGTTCTCAAAAACTGAGGGAAATACTTACGCTACTTTGCTGCATCACCCTTTCCTCTTCAATGGAAAACCAACGCAGTGCTCAAGAGGTAGCAAGAAGGATTTCTGGCGCCATTGCCGGGGAGTCTACGCAAAAGTTAACATACCAAGTACCCATCACAAACCCTTATCTCCCGCATTTACATTATTTGCCATTTTCCTCTCGTTTTCCTCTCCCCCACTTCACCCTTGCCGATTTATTCGCCCTCTCTTTTCCGTTTGCCTCTTTTTGCCCGTCTCTTGTTTGCTCGTGTGTTGGACTGCTTGTTTGTCACGATGGCTCAAGATAATACTAAATTGTGTGACTTCACCAATACCAACAACAATGATTTCCTTAGCACTCCGGTTGCTCCTCTTACCGATACTGAATCTTGTGAAATCAATGCTGCTTTGTTGAATCTTGTCATGAAAGATCAATTCGCCGGCCTTCCTAGTGAAGAAACCGCTACCCATCTAACTAGCTTCGTTGATTTGTGTGATATGCAAAAGAAGAAAGATGTGGATAATGATATTGTTAAACTGAAGCTATTTCCCTTTTCGCTTAGAGATCGTGCTAAAACTTGGTTTTCATCTTTGCCTAAAAATAGTATTGATTCTTGGAATAAGTGCAAAGATGCTTTTATCTCTAAATATTTTCCTCCCGCTAAGATCATCTCTCTTAGAAACGATATTATGAATTTTAAGCAACTTGATCATGAACATGTTGCACAAGCTTGGGAGAGGATGAAATTAATGATACGTAATTGCCCTACGCATGGTTTGAATTTGTGGATGATTATACAAATTTTTTATGCCGGATTGAATTTTGCTTCTAGAAATCTTTTAGATTCAGCCGTGGGATGTACTTTTATGGAAATCACTTTAGGAGAAGCTACTAAACTCCTAGATAATATTATGGTTAATTATTCTCAATGGCACACTGAAAGATCTACTAGTAAAAAAGTGCATGCGATAGAAGAAATTAATGTTTTGAGTGGAAAGATGGATGAACTTATGAAATTATTTGCTAATAAGAGTGTTTCTTATTATCCTAATGATATGCCTTTGTCTACTTTTATTGAGAATAATAATGAATCTATGGATGTAAATGTTGTTGGTAGGAATAATTTTGGTAACAACGCGTATAGAGGAAACATTAATCCTAGGCCATATCCTAGCAATTCCTCTAATAATTATGGTAATTCCTACAACAAATCTTATGGAAATTTCAGTAAGATGCCCTCTGAATTTGAGACAAGTGTTAAGGAGTTTATGAATTCACAAAAGAATTTCAATGCTTTGCTTGAAGAAAAATTGCTCAAGGTTGATGAATTGGCTAGGAACGTTGATAGAATTTCTCTTGATGTTGATTCTTTGAAACTTAGATCAATTCCACCTAAGCATGATATCAATGAGCCTCTCAAAGCCATGAGAATTTCCATTGATGAGTGCAAAGAAAGAACCGCTAGGACGCGTGCTAAGAAAGATTGCTTTGTAAAAGCGTGTTCTTCCAGTTTCTACGAAAATAAAGATGAAGATCTAAAAGTTATTGATGTGTCTCCTATTAAATCTTTGTTTTGCCATATGAATCCACCTTTACCTAGAAGGCGTCCCAAAAATTCGGAGTTTTTAGATCTTGATGCAAAAATTGGTAAAAGTGGGATTGAAGAGATTAAAACATTAGATATTAATGAACCCACTATTTTGGATTTCAAGGAATTTAATTATGATAATTTCTCTTTGATAGATTGTATTTCCTTGTTGCAATCCGTGCTAAATTCTCCACATGCTTATACTCAACATAAAGCTTTTACCAAACATATCGTTGATGCTTTGATGCAATCTTATGAAGAAAAACTTGAGTTGGAAGCTTCTATCCCTAGAAAACTTTATGATGAGTGGGAACCTACTATTAAGATTAAAATTAAAGATCATGAATGCTATTCTTTGTGTGATTTGGGTGCTAGTGTTTTCACGATTCCAAAAACTTTATGTGATTTGTTAGGTTTCCGTGATTTTGATGATTGCTCTTTAAACTTGCACCTTGCGGATTCCAATATTAAGAAACCTATGGGAAGAATTAATGACATTCTTATTGTTGCAAATAGGAACTATGTGCCCATAGATTTTATTGTTCTTGATATAGATTGCAATCCTTCATGTCCTATTATTCTTGGTAGACCTTTCCTTAGAACGATTGGTGCAATTATTGATATGAAGGAAGGGAATATTAGATTCCAATTTCCATTAAGGAAAGGCATGGAACACTTCCCTAAAAAGAAAATAAAATTACCTTATGAATCTATTATGAGAAACACTTATGGATTGCCTACCAAAGATGGCAATACCTAGATCTATCCTTGCTATTATGCCTAGCTAGGGGCGTTAAACGATAGCGCTTGTTGGGCGGCAACCCAATTTTTATTTTTAGTTTTTTGCTTTTTGCGTCTGTTTAGGAATAAATCTTTGATCTAGCCTCTGGTTATATTTATTTTTATGTTTTAATTAGTGTTTGTGCCAAGTTTAACCTATAGGATCTTCTTGGATGATAGTTATTTGATCTTGCTGAAAATTCCAGAAACTTTCTGTTCACGAAAATAATTGTTAAAAATCACCAGAACGTGATAAAATATTGATACCAATTGCTGCCGATCAATAAACAAATTTTCTAGTTCGTCCTATTTTTGTAGATTTTTTGGAGTTCCATAAGTTTGCGTTAGTTACAGATTACTATATACTGTTCTGTTTTTGACAGATTCTGTTTTTCGAGTGTTGTTTGCTTATTTTGATGAATCTATGGCTAGTAAAATAGTTTATAAACCATAGAGAAGTTGGAATACAGTAGGTTTAACACCAATATAAATAAAGAATGAGTTCATTACAGTATCTTGAAGTGGTCTTTTGTTTTCTTTCGCTAACGGAGCTCACGAGATTTTCTGCTGAGTTTTGTGTTGTGAAGTTTTCAAGTTTTGGGTGAAAGATTTGATGGATTATGGAACAAGGATTGGCAAGAGCCTAAGCTTGGGGATGCCCATGGCACCCCCAAGATAATCTAAGGACACCTAAAAGCCAAAGCTTGGGGATGCCCCGGAAGGCATCCCCTCTTTCATCTACTTCCATCGGAAACTTTACTTGGAGCTATATTTTTATTCACCACATGATATGTGTTTTGCTTGGAGCGTCTTGTATTATTTGAGTCTTTGATTTTTAGTTTACCACAATCATCCTTACTGTACACACCTTTTGAGAGAGTCACACTTGATTTGGAGTTTATTAGAATATTCCATGTGCTTCACTTATATTTTTTGAGCTATATAGTTTTGCTCTAGTGCTTCACTTATATCTTTTAGAGCACGGTGGTGGAATTGTTTCATAGAAACTATTGATCTCTCATGCTTCACTTATATTATTTTGAGAGTCTTAAAATAGCATGGAAATTTTCTTTAATTGATATCATGAGAAATTTGATGCTTGAGATATAAAAATAGTAATATCATAGTTGTGCTAGTTGAGTAATTGTGGAATTGAAAAATACATGTGTTGGAGTTTGTGATTCCCGTAGCATGCACGTATGGTGAACCGTTATGTAACGAAGTCGGAGCATGAAGTATTTGTTGATTGTCTTCCTTTGTGTGGCGGTCGGGATCGCGCGATGGTTAACTCCTACCAACCCTTCCCCTAGGAGCATGCGTAGTAGTACTTTGCTTCGAGGGCTAATACATTTTTGCAATAAGTATATGAGTTCTTTATGACTAATGTGAATCCATGGATTATACGCACACTTACCTTTCCGCAATTTTCTAGCCTCTTCGGTACGGCGCATTGCCCTTTCTCACCTTGAGAGTTGGTCCAAACTTCGCCGGTGCATCCAAACCCCGTGATATGATACGCTCTATCACACATAAACCTTCTTATATCTTCCTCAAAACAGCCACCATACCTACCTATCATGGCATTTCCATAGCCATTTCGAGATACAGTGCCATGCAACTTTCCACCATTTCATTTATCATGACACGCTCCATCATTGTCATATTGCTTTGCATGATCATGTAGTTGACATTGTATTTGTGGCAAAGGTACCGTTCATAATTCTTTCATACATGTTGCTCTTGATTCATTGCATATCCTGGTACACCGCGGGAGGCATTCATATAGAGTCATATTTTGTTCTAAGTATTGAGTTGTAATTCATGAGTTGTAAGTAAATAAAAGTGTGATGATCATCATTATTAGAGCATTGTCCCAAGTGAGGAAAGTATGATGGAGTCTATGATTCCCCCACAAGTCCGGATGAGACTCCGGACGAAAAAAAGAAGAAGAAAGAAAAAAAGAGGCCATAAAAAAGAGAAAAGGCCCGAAAAAAATGATGAGAGAACAAGAGAGAAGGGACAATGTTACTATCCTTTTACCGCACTTGTGCTTCAAAGTAGCACCGTGATCTTCATAATAGAGAGTCTCTCATTTTGTCACTTTCATATACTAGTGGGAAATTTCATGATAGAACTTGGCTTGTATATTCCAATGATGGGCTTCCTCAAATGCCTGAGGTCTTCGTGAGCAAGCAAGCTGGATGCACACCCACTTAGTTTCTTTTTGAGCTTTCATATGCTTATAGCTCTAGTGCATCCGTTGCATGGCAATCCCTACTCCTTGCATCAACATCAATTGATGGGCATCTCCATAGCCCGTTGATTAGCCTCGTTGATGTGAGACTTTCTCCTTTTTTGTCTTCCCACATAACCCCTACCATTATACCTTATTCCACCATAGTGCTATATCCATGGCTTGCGCTCATGTATTGCGTAAGAGTTGAAAAGGCTGAAGCGCGTTAAAAGTCTGAACCAATTGCTTGGCTAAAACTGGGGTCGTACATGATATGAATATTTTGTGTGGGGAAGATGGAGCATAGCCAGACTATATGATTTTGTAGGGATAACTTGCTTTGGCCATGTTATTTTGATAAGACATAATTGCTTAGTTAGTATGCTTGAAGTATTATCGTTTTTATGTCAACATTAAACTTTTATCTTGAATCATATCAAATCTGAACATTCATGCCACAATAAGAAGAATTATATTGAAATTATGCCAAGTAGCATTCCACATCAAAAATTCTGTTTTTTATCATTTACCTACTCGAGAACGAGCAGGAATTAAGCTTGGGGATGCTTGATACGTCTCCAACGTATCTATAATTTTTGATTGCTCCATGCTATATTATATTCTGTTTTGGACATTATTGAGCTTTAGTATACACTTTTATATTATTTTTGGGACTAACCTATTGTAACATCCCAAATTTTCAATTTGGAATGTTATACATTAGATCATCATTGCATAGCATATTTTATTGCATTTTGGCAAAATCCTCGAAAATCCTAAGCAACTCAAGGACCCTCGGAGAGAGTTGGGGATTTTTCGCGGTTTTCATATTTGATTTTTATCAAATAATGAAACGAGGATTTTTGGTTTAATTTATTTTTCTCTCCTAAAAATATTTCATATTAAAATATATGAGAGGAGAAAATATGACTTCTCCAAAATAACTGAAATTGGAGGAAAAATATTAAAATCAAATATTTGATTTTATTCGGATTTTATTTGCAATTTTATTTGCATTAGAAAAATTGCACGTTTTCAAAACTGCATTTGGGCCAAGAAAATGTTCATCTCGTTCTAGTTATTTTAATTAGACGGTGAAAATTTGTTTTGGCATTTTTGGATTTTTATTTATTTTTCTATGATTTTTCTTAGGTTCAGGAAAATTATTTTTAAAAAAAATCCTGAGCGCGCCGACTGGGCTGAAGCCCAGCCGACAGCCCAGCCCACCGCCCCAGCCGTCTCCCTCCCGGAGACCTAGCTCCCGCCGCCGCCCGAGTCTCGGTCGGGGACGACGCCGCCGCCTTACCCCTTCCCCACGGCACCCCCCTCCTTAAGTACCCCAGCCCCGCCGCCCTCTCCTCACCTCATCCTGACCCCGCCCCGCACCCGACGCCGCCCGGAGGAGCCGCGCTGGAGCCGCCTATCGCCGCCGCCTCGGGAAGCCCCGACGCCGCCGCCCGCCGCCCCTCGCCGTCGCCCGTCGCCTCCCCGAGCCCCGCCGCCCCTCACCGCACCCCACCCCCGAGCCCCGCCGGAGTTGCCCCGCCGAGGTAGCCGCAGCCGCCGCCGCCGTGCCGGTTTTTTTTTAAACCGCCTCGGTTTTTTTTGAAACCCTAGATTTTTTTATATAGATCGGTTTATTTTTTTCGTTTAGTTCGTGAACGTTCACCGATCAGTTCGTTTTAACGAACGTGTTCACCGGTTAGCCGCAGTTAACAAACGTCCGTTCGTTTGACTGTTCGTCAGTTTTCTTTTTCGTCGGATTTTCCGCGATTTCCCAGATCGCGATTTCTGATGTGTTTTTCGTTTTAGTTTATCTTTTAGCTCGTTTATCGGAATCAGGCGATTCAAGCGCCTAGAGTTTCGTCTTGAAATTCTCTTTCCGTTTAACCTATTCAAACAAGTTTTTGCTACTGTAAAATTTGACTTAGATCCAGATTAGTAAACGAAGCTTGTTTCTTTCGCCGTTTGACTTTCGTTGCTTCGTTTGATTCGATTCTTTTTGCAAACCGGAGTTCTTAAGTTGAACTTTCTGGTTAGGTCTTTATTTGAGTTTTACCTGTGCATTAGATGAGTGCTTATTGTTTGCTTGTTTTTTTGCGATAGAGTACCCGGAGTGCGCCGCTTGCTACTTCGAATCTCTAGGTTTCACGGATCATCAGCAAGGCAAGTAACACTTTGATCATACCTCTTTTACTACCCAGTTTTATTGCATTAGACCAATCCTCAAACAATTGCATGATTAGGAACTAATTAAATTGTGGGTATTGGGAAGTAGTTGAGGTAGTACCTATTACCTGTTTTGTTATCAAACCTTGGGAGTTACTTCTACGTTTGCTCATATTGCTATGCTATGCTAGTAGACGTGGATTGGGTTTGAGTGTTACCATGACAGATGTGAGATTGTTAATTAATGGTCAACCTTAAGGTGGCAACTAAAACTCACATCTGGGTGGATTGAGGTACCTGGGTATTCCAGGATTGCCTGTTTTTCTTTTGGACCGCCACCCAGGTTCAAAGGGATCATGAGATTATTCATGCTAGAAACTTCCGTTTGCAGCCACAAGCTATTATGGGCTCTAGCATAGTTGAGTAGGTTACATGATCTCTTGAAGAGGTGGGCTAGCAGATGTAGGGGAAAGTAGGTGTAACTGTCCACCCGGTGTAAAGAGTTATTGTTTCTGAAAGACTGTGTCTCGGTCATCCGTTTTTCAAACATCATGTAGTGCGAGAATCAAGCGGAGGCGATCGAGTCTTGTGGGGAAAAGTGCGCAAACCTCTGTAGAGTGTACAAACTAATCATGATTAGCCGTGTCCCCGGTTATGGATATCTTGAGTATCTAGTATTTGGATTATCATGTGAATCTCATCATGTTACTTTAATTAATTTTGTTGGGTTAATGATGACACTTAATTGGGATTGAGATGCTGTCAACCATCTCAATGTTTAACAACCACCATGATAGTTAAATAAAATTTATTCCTTTGCAGTAGGGAAAAATTAGCTTTTCGCAAAACTGTAACCATAGAGCCTTCTACCAGCCATATATGCATGTAGTATAGCATTATTATATTCATTACTCTCTATGTGTTACATTGCCAGCATATTCCATGTGCTGACCCATTTTCGGGCTGCAACGTTTCATGTTGCAGACTTTTCAGACGACGAGTAAGGTGCCTTAGGTCGTGGTCTTATACTCAGTGATGCCGTTGGAGTTGATGGACTCACTTATCTTCCAAGTCTTCCGCCGTTATCGTTTTTAGATGGCCTTAAGCCATATTTGTCATACTTATTTCTCTCTTGAGATACTCGTTGTAATAAGTGTGTGATTGCTACTCTGTTATAAATCCTCCATTTGTACTGCGCGTGTTAGCATTACTGATCCAGGGATGACACTGGTGCACAGCAGCATAGACTGTTTGAGGTCTGGTCGCTACACCTATTAACCGGAGGCCCAGCCCAGAATTGCTGTTTTTTGCCTATTTCAGAGTTTCACAGAAAAAGAATATCAAACGGAGTCCAAACGGTATGAAACCTTCGGGAACGTGATTTTCGAAACGAACGTGATCCAGAGGACTTGGACCCTACGTCAAGAAAGCATCCAGGAGGGCACGAGGTAGGGGGAAGCGCCTACCCCCCTGGGCGCGCCCTCCACCCTCGTGGGCCCCATGTTGCTCCACCGACGTACTTCTTCCTCCTATATATACCTACGTACCCCCAAACGATTAGATACGGAGCCAAAAGCCTAATTCCACCGCCGCAACCTTCTGTACCCGTGAGATCCCATCTTGGGGCCTTTTCCGGAGCTCCGCCGGAGGGGGCATCGATCACGGAGGGCTTCTACATCAACACCATAGCCTCTCCGATGATGCGTGAGTAGTTTACCTCAGACCTTCGGGTCCATAGTTATTAGCTAGATGGCCTCTTCTCTCTTTTTGGATCTCAATACAATGTTCTCCCCCTCTCTCGTGGAGATCTATTCGATGTAATCTTCTTTTGCGGTGTGTTTGTTGAGACCGATGAATTGTGGGTTTATGATCAATTTTATCTATGAACAATATTTGAATCTTCTCTGAATTCTTTTATGTATGATTGGTTATCTTTGCAAGTCTCTTCGAATTATCAGTTTGGTTTGGCCTACTAGATTGATCTTTCTTGCAATGGGAGAAGTGCTTAGCTTTGGGTTCAATCTTGCGGTGTCCTTTCCCAGTGACAGTAGGGGTAGCAAGGCACGTATTGTATTGTTGCCATCGAGGATAACAAGATGGGGTTTATATCATATTGCATGAGTTTATCCCTCTACATCATTTCATCTTGCTTAAAACGTTACTCTGTTCTTATGAACTTAATACTCTAGATGCATGCTGGATAGCGGTCGATGTGTGGAGTAATAGTAGTAGATGCAGGCAGGAGTCGGTCTACTTGTCTCGGACGTGATGCCTATATACATGATCATACATAGATATTCTCATAACTATGCTCAATTCTGTCAATTGCTCAACAGTAATTTGTTCACCCACCGTAATACGTATGCTCTTGAGAGAAGCCACTAGTCAAACCTATGGCCCCCGGGTCTATTTTCCATCATATTAATCTCCCGACAACAAGCTATTTCTGGCGCCGTTTTTATTTTGTTTTATTTACTTTGCATCTTTATCATAAAAATACCAAAAATATTATCTTATCATATCTATCGGATCTCACTCTCGTAAGTGACCGTGAAGGGACTGACAACCCCTTATCGCGTTGGTTGCGAGGATTTATTTGTTTGTGTAGGTGCGAGGGACTCGTGCGTGGCCTCCTACTGGATTGATACCTTGGTTCTCAAAAACTGAGGGACATACTTACGCTACTTTGCCGCATCACCCTTTCCTCTTCAAGGGAAAACCAATGTAGTGCTCAAGAGGTAGCAGGCACCACCGCACGCCAGGGGGGCAGGTCGCTCCCTGGTGGGTACTGGAGGTCGCCGGCCTCCGTTTGTGTTGATTCCACCTCCCAAAAATCACATATATTCCAAAATGATTCTCTGTAATTTTTTATCGCATTTGGACTTCGTTAGATATGGATATTCCGCAAAACAAATAACATGCAACAAACAGGAACTGGCACTGGGCACTGAATCAATATGTTAGTCCCAAAAAGTAATATAAAATGTTCCAAAAAGTATATATAAAAGTTTTATAATATTGACATGGATCGATCAAAAATTATAGATACGACAGAGACGTATCAACATCGCCAAGCTTAATTCTTGCTCGTCCTCGAGTAGGTAAATGATAAAAAAGATAAATTTTGATGTGGAATGCTACCTAGCATAATCTTGATCATATATCTAATCATGGCATGAATATTAAGACACGAGTGATTGAAAGCAATAGTCTATAATTTGACATAAAGACATCAATACTCAGGCATCCCAACAAACAATCGTGTCTTTCAAAATATCAATGCTAAATAATGCTATCCTTACAAAATCATATAGTCTTGTCATGCTCCATCTTCTCAACACAAAGTACTTATCATGCACAACCCTGATGACAAGCCGAGCAATTGGTTCATACTTTTTAACGCATTCAACTTTTTCAACCCCCACGCAATACATGAGCGCAAGCCATGGATATAGCACTATGGGTGGAATAGAATATGGTGGTAGATATTAATATGGACAAGACAGAAAGGAAGAAAGTCTCACGTCGACACATCTAATCAACGGGCAATAGAGATGCCCATCAATTGATATCAATGTGAGGAGTAGGGATTGCCATGCAACGGATGCACTAAGAGCTATAAGTGTATGAAATCTCAATATCATAACTAAGTTGGTGTGCATCCAACTTGCTTGCTCAAGACCTCGGACAATTGACGAAGCCCATCATCGGAATATACAAGCCAAGTTCTATAATGAAAAATTCCCACTCGTATATGAAATTGACTACATAGCACTACAAAAAAAATACACTTCCGTGATGATACGTGTTTGTCACAGTAGGTCACGTTTTTTTGTCATGCATGTACATCCAAGACGATTTTATGATAGAATCAAGATAGTCATACCTGTGTTGTCGTAGAAGTGTTCCTTGACAATACCAAAATTATCATCACGGAAGTGTCCACTTCCATGACGATAAATGGCGCGTCATGGAAGTGCTTTCGTCAAGGGTAACCGACACGTGGCATCCACTGTAACGGGTCGCCGTTAAGCTATAGGGTTCCGGTTTGGATCCGATAACCCGTTAACATCCCGGACCAATGGGGATTTTCCCCGTGTAAAATCATCATTGGCTGGAGGAAACACGTGTCGGCTCACCGTTGGGACAGATGTCATCCACTCATTGGACAGAAGGCGCCTATGATACGTCGACATGTGGCACGGCCCAACAGAGGCCCATTCCTGTGAAAAGGCCGGCCCATTTGACTTGGTCAAAAGGTAGAGGGCCGGCCCACGGAAAGCCTCTTAACGAACTGTTCGCATATAGCCCATTTACAGCCCGCTAACTCAGGGCCTGTTACGGCCTATCCGAATTTGGCCCAGCAGCGTCATCTGGGCTGTCCAATATGATTCCAGCCCATTGTAACTTCCGGCCCATGTATGGCCCATGACGTCTTTCAGCCCACATGAGGCCCTTTGTAACTCTTGGCCCATTAGCGGCCCGTGGTGAAACTGGCCCGTAATGAACAGTGTATCGCTTTATACCCATTAACATCCCATTATTCCATTGGGCCGTTTCCAGCCCATGTTATCTTTCAGCCTTCTCAGGGCCCATTTATTCTTGGGCCCATTTCCAGCATTCGGTTACTTATGGCCCGTTACAGGCCTTTTCTGCGTGTGGGCCAAATTCATCCCGTGGTTACAGTTGGCCCGTTAATCTGTTGGGTGGTTTTCATAGCGTCATCAAATATGACCGATTAACGACGGCATGTTATGGTCGGCCCATGAACGGACGATTCCAACTCTAGCCCGTTTATGGCCCATAATGCGGTCCGTTATTGGCCCATGTTTGGCCAATCGATCATACGGCCTGTAGAAGGCCTATTAATGCTACGCCCCGTAGAAGGCCCATTGTTTCTACGGCCCGTAGGAGGCCCAAGCTCACTACAGTAAATATGTAGCCCATGGTTATTGTGGCCTAGTTTTAAGAAATAGGTTATTGCGGCCACTAGCAAACCGCGGAAAAAGAACTGCACTGACTACAAGCAAACAAATAAACAAGACAACAAAGAAATAAATAAGCAAGCAACTTACGCTAGGCTACCACGACTATTACACATATGACATCCACTAGGCATCAAAGTTCGCCACCAGTGCAAATAGGGAACAAAGCAGCATATCACATACACTGGTTGTCAAAGTTGGCGACCAGTGCAAATAAACGCCGCAGCAAAACAAGTCCAGAACTGAAACCACTTCAGAAGAGCTCAAGAAATAATATCCTGGGTACCCATAATGCTGGCAAGATGCTTAGCAAGCTTATTAACTTTCTCTTGTTTGGCGCTTAAATCCTCCAGCGCTTGTTGTTGCAACAGAAAGTATGCATCTGAATTCTGCAGGGACTTCCTCAGTCCTTCGGCTTCCTGTTGCAGAACATATGATCGATGTCTTTCAACTTGAAGTTGAGACTCAAGAAGCCGAGCAGATTCAGGCAGCGAGTTCGAAGAGCTGGTGCCAGCAGTAGTGGCCAGTAACTCGAACACTACAACAAGACATGACTTTGGGGTTGTCTCAGTGTCTTCAATATAGTTTTTATCAGCTTTCTTGGAGACCAACAGGGATGTCTCACTATCTTGAACCTTATCTGCATTACTTCCTTTACCACTGCATAACGGGGTACTCTTCTCCAATATTTTATCCGCATTCTAAAAGAGAAACAAACAGAAACATCACAGGTTTACCATGTTGTATATAAAACTCATTTTGGTAAACCAGTTCAGTCGTAAGGTGGATAGGATAACAGCATGAAACAAACATATATCTATGTAGTATGGTCATTATATGGTCTATATGATTCTAGTTTATGTTGCCAAATCAAGATAGAGACCGCTCAAATCATATCTATTTAAGACAAAGCAGCATAGACATAATATAAGTGTGGGAAACTACACAACGGTAACAACACTTGTAATGTGCATGGCATGAGAACATAACTGTTTATTCAATTGAAACTGAAATCAACATAGAGCAAGTTACAACAACAAACACGTTAAAGAAATAGGTTTAAAACATACCTATTGTGCCATTGGAGTTTCAATTGCATCCTTCAAATTTGAAATTAGTTAGTATGAGTAAATACAGTGATGCAAGAGCCAAGGAGTATGAACCATAGCTACGGAACCTGACCTAAGAACAATTCTTCTTCTGCTTTAAGCGTTGACTTGGGGTTCGGAGTGGTGGTCCTTGAGTTTTGGGCACTGTAGTTGCCTTTACTAACTACTCGTGTTTGGGTGCTCTGTGGTGGAGACAGTGTTGTGTTAACTGGAACTGGGTTACTATCTGCTCGGGTTGGGGTTAGAAGGGGTGTAGCTGGTTCCCTGTCCAACTGGGTAGGGGTACAATCTGCGTGAGTCTGGGTTATGTGTGGTGGGGCTGGTTCTTGGGCAAGTACAACCGTGGTTTTATCTGCATCAACAGGTAGCACGATCTTTTCCGAAGACCGTGTTTTTACTCCCACAGATACTGCCATCACCCCCTCCAATTCAAATGGCTGATAAACAAGAGAAGTTATTGAGTGTACAGACATTGTAAGATAGACAGGTGCAATAGATAGTAGGGAGAAAACATGGCATGAAATAATTCACATTTATGTTGTCTAACCAAACAGAATAGCATGACATAATTTCACATATATGATGGCTAATTAAGTAGGATAGCATGACACAATTTCACATGTATGATGGCTAATTAAACAAGATAGAATGACATACTTCAAAATATGATGACTATGTAAACAGGATGACATGATATAACTATATGATGTGCCTATTAAAATGGTTGGCATGCCATAATTCACAAACATTCCGTCGATGGAAACATGATGGCATGATATAATTCACGCATAGAGTGACATAATTCAAAATATGATGACTATGTAAACAGGATGAGATGATATAACTATATTATGTCTTTAGAAAATGGGTTGGCATGCCATAATTCAGGTACATGCTGTCTATGTAAACATCATGGCATGATATTGTGGCACCCCAGCTCAGAGAGACCGGAACGCCCCGTATTCCAGCCTAGAGATCGAGGTGAAGTATTCTGGAAAACGACACTGCTTGGCATAGAACACATTGGCTCTTATTACAAAGGATAATGATACAAGGGTCTGATGTTACAAAGGATCACATCAGCACGGGGACACTATGCTTGTGATACTACACTTGCTCTATGCTAGAAGCGGAACAACTCGTAGCAGCGGAAATCTTCTAGCAGCAGAAAAACGACGAAGGTGGTGAACTCCACTCCGCAGGGACTGGCTGGGACACGATCTAGCTCGCATGAATGGAAACCTCGACAAACAATCAATCACAGCATCACTTGCAATCTGGCATGACACGCCAGGTCAATACATTGAATGTACTTGCAAGCTCACAACAACCAAAAGCATCAAGGCAAAACAACAACATAGCATTAAACAGGTTAATTAATTTAACAACTACTATGATACGAAAGCAACTACTAAGCATGATAGGAAACTACTACAATGCTGATAAACCAACATATCAATCTCAACACCCATCTCACTCTTGGCTATCCAACCAAGCAATATACCATCTCGATCACCTCATGATCAAAACATCCACATGATCACCTCGTGACCACATCACAAACTGAATGATCATCCTTGAGATCATCCCAATATCCTCATCATCATCCTGCCAAACTGTACTGCTCAAATATATCAGCATATAAATCATCTATAAGTCATTCCGTCATGTGAGTGTTGATCGAATGGTGTGACCTAGTATGAACTTGTGCCCATGACCGAGGACGCGGCTATCGATAGATTAAACACACACACACTCTGTAGAGGTTAGCACACTGTACCCACACTACGGAACCCATGGCCTCGCCTCCCATTCGGGTGGACCAACAACGTTCCGACAAAACCGATCTACTGCCATGACACTCTCCCGGCCACTCCGACAAACTCCCCTTTGGGCTAAGTCATGGGTGCTCCAATGTCAACTCGTGACATCCGCCACCTAAGTGGCCAGCCACCGTCGTGGCAAAACTATAAACGGTCCCAAACGGGGACAAGAGATCTCAATACCAACCACGGGCACACAAGGTTATGTCTGCTTATCGGGCGAGGGTAACGCACGCCCAGAACCTTCCCTCGTTGGAGGCACCGGCGAGAGACATGACAATAGACCGCATTAGGGCCTTCCCATAAAGGCAAATGTGGTTGCACTGGAAAAGCCCGGTTCGGTGGCACCTGACCAATTTAATGACGGAATTTATCCCCAAAGTATAACTGATACTCCGATATCGGATATACACCTGTGATCCAAGTCATAGAAATATCCAGCAAATAATCCAAAGCATAACCTAGCCATAACATAATACTCCGAGGGTAACAAAATATTAAGAGCATGCTGAATCCAAGAACAATAAAAACTACAAATCCAATAGCAAGAACCGGATATTAATCAAAGATCCACATGCAATCCCATATCCAAAATCTTACTCCAAAACATAATATCAACTACCCTCATGATGAAAATAATACTAGCCACTAATAATCCAATGGCAACATGATATCCATCAACTGCAACATAAATCCTAGTAATCCAAACCGTAGCATGGTAATAGCAAGACAACAACAACTCCAGGAAATGCCATGCACAAAGTCATGTAGCTAAAGCAATATTTTAAATAAGTTCAAATAAAGAAAACCATGTCACTGCATTGCAATCATGCAAATGGAGGGTCTGGCTTGCCTGGGGTGGAGGGATACATCGGGAAAAAGTGCGAGAAGCTCGCGGAAAGAATCGCCGGAAAACCTTCTCTCTCGGAGGGGGCTGAATAAGGGCAAGGGCATAATGGTCATTTTCAGAATGTGACAACATCATGAAGATGATACCAACGGAACGGGCTCGACGAGACGAAGAAGTGGGCTTGGAATCACCTGAATCGGAGTTGATGAGTGAAAAGGTACGACCGTTCATTCGTTAGGCAGAAAACAAATAAAAACTTATTCATTTCTGCTCTTAACTAAATAACGTTCACAATATAGAGAGTTCGGCCGGCGGCTGGAAAAAGAGAAAGCGCCTTTTCAGAAATACGCCTTCAGATCAGGGAAAACATATTTTCGTCTAAAGGCACAAGGGAGTATGCTTTCTAACCTGGAAAACACATTTTGGCGGATACGTCTCCACTTATCCACATCATCAGCGTCGGGTCAACGCATGTGCGGCTAACTGGTGGGGCCACGAGGCCCACTGGCCAGCTGGCGGGGGGGGGGGGGGTTGAGGCGTCGTCGTCTTCTTCCTTCAGATCGAAGCAGGGAGGGCGAAGCAGAGGCGCGGCCGGCGCTGGCCCCCGGCGCCACCGGCCACCGGAGGGATCAGGGAGGGACGCCGTGATGTATACTACGCAAATTTATTCTTGCAGACACGTGTTGGGCCACCAAGCGCAGAGTTTTGTAGGACAGTAGCAATTTTCCCTCAAGTGGATGACCTAAGGTTTATCAATCCGTGAGAGGTTTAGGATGAAGATGGTCTCTCTCAAACGACCCTGCAACCAAATACAAGAAATCTCTTGTGTCCCCAACACACCCAATACAATGGCAAATTGTATAGGTGCACTAGTTCGGCGAAGAGATGGTGATAAAAGTGTAATATTGATGGTAGAAATATATTTTTATAATTTGAATAAATAAAAACAGCAAGGTAGCAAATAGTAAACGGGCACAAAAACGGTATTGCAATGCTTGAAAATGAGGCCTAGGGTCCGTACTTTCGCTAGTGCAATCTCTCAACAATGCTAATATAATTGGATCATATAACCACCCCTCAAAGTGCGATGAAGAATCACTCCAAAGTTCCTATCTAGCGGAGAACATAAGAATACATTGTTTGTAGGGTACGAAACCACCTCAAAGTTATTCTTTCCGTTCGATCTATTCAAGAGTTCGTACTAAAATAACACAAAGCTATTCTTTCCGTTCGATCTATCCTAGAGTTCATACTAAAATAACACCAAAGGAAATTCATATTCATAATACTCAATCCAACAAAAAGAACTTCAAAGAGTGCCCCAAGATTTCTACCGGAGAAACAAAGACAAGAACGTGCATCAACCCCTATGCATAGATTACCGCAATGTCACCTTGGGGACCCGCGAGTTGAGTGCCAAAACATACATCAACTGAATCAATACGATACCCCATTGTCACCACGAGTATTCAATTGCAAGACATATATCAAGTGTTCTCAAATCCATAAAAGTATTCAATCCGATAACAACGAAATCTCAAAGGGAAAAACTCAATTCATCACAAGAAGATAGAGAGGGGAAAACACCATATGATCCGACTATATCAAGAAAGCCCGCGATACATCAAGATCGTGAAGTCTCAAGAACATGAGAGAGAGAGAAATTAAACACATATCTACTAGTACAAACCCTCATCCCCGAGGGTGGACTACTCCCTCCTCATCGTGGTGGCCGCCGGGGTGATGAAGATGACCACCGGAGATGATTCCCCCCTCCGACACGGTGCCGGAACGGGGTCTAGAGTGATTTTTTGTGGCTACAGAGCCTTGCGGCGACGGAACTTCTGATCTAGGTTAACCCCGATGGGTTTTGGAATATTTGTGATATTATAGGGTAAATAGGGGGTGCGGTAGGCCATTGAGGTGGGCACAAACCACCTGGGCGCGCCTGGGCCCCCAGGCGCGCCCTGATGGCTTGTGCCCCCCTCGGGGCACCCCCAGGTGCTTCTTTGGCCCACTGTTGGTCTTGTGGTCCATAAAAGATCTCCGTGAAGTTTTGTTGCATTTGGACTCCGTTTGATATTGATTTCCTATGATGTAAAAAACAAGCAAAAAACAGCAACTGGCACTGGATCAATAGGTTAGTCCCAAAAAATGATATAAAGTTGCTATAAAATGATTGTAAAATATCCAAGAATGATAAAATAACAGCATGAATACTTCATAAATTATAGATACGTTGGAGACGTATCAGCATCCCCAAGCTTAATTCCTACTCGTCCTCGAGTAGGTAAATGATAAAATAAATAATTTATGAAGTCTGAATGCTAGCAAATTGCACAAGTTTGATCAATGACAATTTCAATCACTTTTCCTAGCATCATAACAACGATTCTTTCTTATAAAACTTCTCATGTTATAGTAGCAACCAATTCACATGTTAAGGTTCAAACAATGAACTCTCCTGAAACTCAATAACCTATGTTCTTAGTCACCAAGCAATTGCAATTCAACTTATTCAATAGAGTTTAAGTAAGAGCTCCACATACTCAACTATCATATAGTCTTCTATGAATGCTAACACTCACCGCATACACATGAGCAAAACGTTTCAAACGGACACATAGAAAGATAGGGGCTTATTGTTTTGCCTCCCAACGTATTCACCTCAAGGGTGATGTGAACAATAATAACTCATGCTACCCATATTCAACTGGACATATGTGCCTAGATCTTTCCTCACCACATGATGCTTGCCAAAGGAGAAAAATAAAAAAGGAGTAGAGAGAAAACTTTGACTCTTTGCATAAAATTAAATACTGAAAAGTAAAAGATAGGCCCTTCGCAGAGGGAAGCAGAGGTTGCCATGCGCCTATTTGTTTGTATGCTCAACCACTTAGTGCAAAAGAATGTCATGTTATATTGCCCCTTATGATATCAACCTTTATTATGCAGTCCGTCGCTTTTATTGCTTTGCCATCACCAGTTCGTACAACGCTCAATTTTCTCTTACACTAAATGGTCTAACACTTCTAGAAGCAATTTTTATTGCCTTATTGCACCGATGACAACTTACTTGAATAATCTTATTCAATGCTTAGGTAGGTATGGTGGACTCTTGAAAATAAGATTTGGGTTTAAGGGTTTTTTGGATGCACAAGTAGTATCTCTACTTGGTGCAGAATTTTTGGTTAGCAAAGATAGGGGGCAAGCACCATATGTTGAAGGATCAATGACAATATAACTTCTATGTGAATATGAACAAACATAAATCATTACGTTGTCTTCCTTGTCCAACGTCAACAATTTTGGCATATAATATTTTGATGGGGGCTCACAATCACAAAAGATTTCTAGGATAGTGTATTTGCATGTGAAAGTTCTCTTCCTTATACCAATTATTCGTGAATTTCTTGTATGACCAAAATTGTGATTGTCAAGCCTCAAAAGATTTCACTTTCTAAACCCAATGTAAAGTTACCACTAGGCATGATAAAATTTCAACTTCATGATATTCAATTCATTCAACAATTTACTCATAGGATATAAGTGAAGCACAAGAGTAATTCCATAGAAAAGAGCTTCATTGACGGGATGTGAATGCCGCTTACTTAGCCTCCTTGGCAACTATTTGAGGGCTCTATTTTATTTAAAACCTTTCAGATCTAAGTACTTTATTAAAACAGTAAGCAAAACAAAATAAAATGACATTCCAAGGATAACACATATCATGTGAAGAAGCAAAAACTTAGCTCAACCGGTACTAACCGATAATTGTTGAAGGAAGAAAGGTGGGATGCCTACCGGGGCATCCCCAAACTTAGATGCTCGAAACTTATTCAAATATTATCTTGAGGTTCCTTGGGCATCCCCAAGCTTGAGCTTTTGTGTCTCCTTAATTCCTTTTATATCACGGTTTCCCTAAATCTCAAAAGCTTCATCCACACAAAACTCAACAAGAACTCGTGAGATAAGTTAGTATAAACTAATCAAAAACCTTATCATCCTCTACTATAGCAAATCACTAAAACTATTATTCAACATTGCATACTAAATGCCTCTGCATATTTAATACTCATATCCTTAAATAGGATCATTAAACAAGCAAACATGTGCAAACAATGCAAACATAACAGTAATATGCCAAAACAGTACAGTCTGTAAAGAATATAAGAGTATCAATACTTCCCTAACTCCAAACATTATGAAATTCTACCAAACTGTAGAAAATTTATTAGAGCTTATTATGCAAAAAAATTCAACATTTTATCACATTCTGACTTTCCTCGGGAATTCTTGCAACATCGATAATCTTTCTGTTTTCAAACAGCAACATGTATACTTGCAAGATAAGCGTGTCAAAGGCTATCAATGCCACTTTTATTGAAATAAAAGATGCAAAACATCATTCTAAATAACAAAAAGCAATTCCTAGCAAAATAAATTGACGCTCCAAGCAAAACACATATCATGTGACGAATGAAAACATAGCTCCAAGTGAGGTTACCGATAATGTTGGAGATGAAAGAGGGGATGCCTTTCGGGGCATCCCCAAGCTTAGTTGCTTGGATATTCCTTGAATATTAAATTGGGGTGCCTTGGGCATCCCCAAGCTTAGGGTCTTGTCACTCCTTATTCTCCTCATATCGTCATCTCACCCAAAACTTGAAAACTTCAATCACACAAAACTCAATGGAACTTTGTGAGATAGGTTAGTATGATAAAGAGCAAACCATTTCACTTTTCGTACCGTCAAAGACAAGATTCATAATTGTTCTCACACAATGCCTACTATAGCATATCATTTCCACAATTTATATTGAGCAATATAAGCCATAAAAACTAGAAAACAAGCAAACTATGCATTGAAAACAGAATCTGTCAAAAACAGAACAGTCTGTAATGATCTGGATAACTACCATAATTCTGCTACTCCAAAAATTATAAAACAATTAGGACCACGTGAGAAATTTTTATATTAAACTTATGCAAAAATAATCAACTCAAAAGCACTCTTCTGTTAAAAATGAGACTTATTTTCGTGAGCGCAAAAGTTTTTGTTTTTCAGCGGGGTAAAATCAACTATCACCCAACATGATCCCAAAGGCCTTACTTGGCACTTTATTGAAACAAAAGCTATAAAACATGATTATTACAGTAGCATAATCATGTGAACACACAAAAACAGTAGGTAAAATTGTTGGGTTGTCTCCCAACAAGCGTTTTTCTTTAATGCCTTTTAAGCTAGGCATGATGATTTCAATGATGCTCGCATAAGAGATAAGATTTGAAACACAAAGAGAGCATCATGAAGCACATGACTAGCACATTTAAGTCTAACATACTTCCTATGCATAGGGATTTTGTGAGCAAACAACTTATGGGAACAAGAATCAACTAGCATAGGAAGGCAAAACATGCATAACTTCAAAACTTTCAACACATAGAGAGGAAACTTGATATTATTGCAATTCCTACAAGCATAAGTTCCTCCCCCATAACAATTTTCAGTAGCATCATGAAAAAATTCAACAATATAGCAGTCACATAAAGCATTCTTTTCATGATCCACAAGCATAGAGATTTTATTACTCTCCACAAGCAAATTTCTTCTCATCAATAGTAGTGGGAGCAAACTCAACAAAATAACTATCATGAGAGTGAAAATTAAAATCATGATGACAAGTTTCATGGTTATCATGATTCTTTATAGAATACATGTCATCATCATAATCATCATAGATAGCAACTTTGTTCTCATAATCAATTGAAACCTCTTCCAACATAGTGGATTCATCATTAAATAAAGTCATGACCTCTCCAAATCCACTTTCACCAATATAATTGTTGGGGAACGTAGTAATTTCAAAAAAATTCCTATGCACACGCAAGATCATGGTGATGCATAGCAACGAGAGGGGAGAGTGTTGTCCACGTACCCTCGTAGACCGATAGCGGAAGCGTTATCACAACACGGTTGATGTAGTCGTACGTCTTCACGATCCGACCGATCAAGTACCGAACGTACGGCACCTCCGAGTTCTACACACGTTCAGCTCGATGACGTCCCTCGAACTCCGATCTAGCCGAGTGTTGAGGGATAGTTTCGTCAGCACGACGGCGTGGTGACGATGATGATGTTCCACCGACGCAGGGCTTCGCCTAAGCTCCGCAACGGCATTATTGAAGTGTAATATGGTGGAGGGGGGCACCGCACACGGCTAAGAGATCTCAAGGATCAATTGTTGTGTGTCTGGGGTGCCCCCCTGCCCCCGTATATAAAGGAGCAAGGGGGAGGCAGCCGGCCAAGGGGACAGGCGTGCCATAGGGGGGAGTCCTACTGCCACCGGGAGTAGGACTCCTCCTTTCCTTGTGGGAGTAGGAGAAGGGAAGGGGGAAGGAGAAAGAAGGAAGGGTGCGCCCCCCTTCCCTAGTCCAATTCGGACCAGACCATGGGGAGGGGTGCGGCCACCTTTTGAGGCCTTTCTCTCCTTTCCCGTATGGCCCATTAAGGCCCAATACGAATTCCCGTAACTCTCCGGTACTCCGAAAAATACCCGAATCACTCGGAACCTTTCCGAAGTCCGAATATAGTCGTCCAATATATCGATTTTTACGTCTCGACCATTTCGAGACTCCTCGTCATATCCCCGATCTCATCTGGGACTTCGAACTCCTTCGGTACATCAAAACTCAATAAAACTGTCATCGTAACGTTAAGCGTGCGGACCCTACGGGTTCGAGAACTATGTAGAGATGACGGAGACACGTCTCCGGTCAATAACCAATAGCGGGACCTGGATGCCCATATTGGCTCCCACATATTCTACGAAGATCTTTATCGGTCAGACCGCATAACAACATACGTTGTTCCCTTTGTCACCGGTATGTTACTTGCCCGAGATTTGATCGTCGGTATCTCGATACCTAGTTCAATCTCGTTACCGGCAAGTCTCTTTACTCGTTCCGTAACACATCATCCCGCAACTAACTCATTAGTCACAATGCTTGCAAGGCTTATAGTGATGTGCATTACCGAGTGGGCCCAGAGATACCTCTTCGACAATTGAAGTGACAAATCCTAATCTCGAAATACGCCAACCCAACAAGTACCTTTGGAGACACCTCTAGAGCACCTTTATAATCACCTATTTACGTTGTGACGTTTGGTAGCACACAAAGTGTTCCTCCGGTAAACGGGAGTTGCATAATCTCATAGTCATAGGAACATGTATAAGTCATGAAGAAAGCAATAGCAACATACTAAACGATCGAGTGCTAAGCTAACGGAATGGTTCAAGTCAATCACGTCATTCTCCTAATGAGGTGATCTCGTTAATCAAATGACAACTTATGTCTATGGCTAGGAAACATAACCATCTTTGATTAACGAGCTAGTCAAGTACAGGCATACTAGTGACACTCTGTTTGTCTATATATTCACACATGTATTATGTTTCCGGTTAATACAATTCTAGCATGAATAATAAACATTTATCATGATACAAGGAAATAAATAATACTTTATTATTGCCTCTAGGGCATATTTCCTTCAGTCTCCCACTTGCACTAGAGTCAATAATCTAGATTACACAGTAATGATTCTTACACCCATGGAGCCTTGGTGCTGATCATGTTTTGCTCATGGAAGAGGCTTAGTCAACGGGTCTGCAACATTCAGATCCGTATGTATCTTGCAAATTTCTATGTCTCCCACCTGGACTAAATCCCGGATGGAATTGAAGCGTCTTTTGATGTGCTTGGTTCTCTTGTGAAATCTGGATTACTTTGCCAAGGCAATTGCAGCAGTATTGTCACAAAAAAAATTCATAGGACCCGATGCACTAGGTATGACACCTAGATCGGATATGAACTCATTCATCCAGACTCCTTCATTTGCTGCTTCCGAAGCAGCTATGTACTCCGCTTCACATGTAGATCCCGCCACGACGCTTTGTTTAGAACTGCACCAACTGACAGCTCCACCGTTCAATGTAAATACGTATCCGGTTTGCGATTTAGAATCGTCCGGATCAGTGTCAAAGCTTGCATCAACATAACCATTTACGATGAGCTCTTTGTCACCTCCATATATGAGAAACATATCCTTAGTCCTTTTCAGGTATTTCAGGATGTTCTTGACCGCTGTCCAGTGATCCACTCCTGGATTACTTTGGTACCTTCCTGCTAGACTTATAGCAAGGCATACATCAGGTCTGGTACACAGCATTGCATACATGATAGAGCCTATGGCTGAAGCATAGGGGACATCTTTCATCTTCTCCCTATCTTCTGCAGTGGTCGGGCATTGAGTCTTACTCAACTTCACACCTTGCAACACAGGCAAGAACCCTTTCTTTGCTTGATCCATTTTGAACTTCTTCAAAACTTTGTCAAGGTATGTGCTTTGTGAAAGTCCAATTAAGCGTCTTGATCTATCTCTATAGATCCTGATGCCCAATATATACGCAGCTTCACCGAGGTCTTTCATTGAAAAACTCTTATTCAAGTATCCCTTTATGCTATCCAGAAATTCTATATCATCTCCAATCAGTAATATGTCATCCACATATAATATCAGAAATGCTACAGAGCTCCCACTCACTTTCTTGTAAATACAGGCTTCTCCAAAAGTCTGTATAAAACCAAATGCTTTGATCACACTATCAAAGCATTTATTCCAACTCTGAGAGGCTTGCACCAGTCCATAAATGGATCGCTGGAGCTTGCACACTTTGTTAGCTCCCTTTGGATCGACAAAACCTTCTGGTTGCATCATATACAACTCTTCTTCCAGAAATCCATTCAGGAATGCAGTTTTGACATCCATTTGCCAAATTTCATAATCATAAAATGCGGCAATTGCTAACATGATTCGGACAGACTTAAGCATCGCTACGGGTGAGAAGGTCTTATCGTAGTCAATCCCTTGAACTTGTTGAAAACCTTTCGCAACAAGTTGAGCTTTATAGATAGTAACATTACCATCAGCGTCAGTCTTCTTCTTGAAGATCCATTTATTTTCAATGGCTTGCCGATCATTGGGCAAGTCAACCAAAGTCCATACTTTGTTCTCATACATGGATCCCATCTCAGATTTCATGGCCTCAAGCCATTTTGCGGAATCTGGGCTCACCATCGCTTCTTCATAGTTCGTAGGTTCGTCATGGTCTAGTAACATAACTTCCAGAACAGGATTACCGTACCACTCTGGTGCGGATCTTACTCTGGTTGATCTACGAGGTTCAGTAATAACTTGATCTGAAGTTTCATGATCATCATCATTAACTTCCTCACTAATTGGTGTAGGTGTCTTAGAAACTGGTTTCTGTGATGAACTACTTTCCAATAAGGGAGCAGGTATAGTTACCTCATCAAGTTCTACTTTCCTCCCACTCACTTCTTTCGAGAGAAACTCCTTCTCTAGAAAATTTCCGAATTTAGCAACAAAAGTTTTTCCTTCGGATCTGTGATAGAAGGTATACCCAACAGTCTCCTTTGGGTATCCTATGAAGACACATTTCTCCGATTTGGGTTCGAGCTTATCAGGTTGAAGTTTCTTCACATAAGCATCGCAGCCCCAAACTTTAAGAAACGACAACTTTGGTTTCTTGCCAAACCACAGTTCATAAGGCGTCGTCTCAACGGATTTTGATGGTGCCCAATTTAACGTGAATGCAGCCGTCTCTAAAGCATAACCCCAAAACGATAGCGGTAAATCAGTAAGAGACATCATAGATCGCACCATATCTAGTAAAGTGCGATTACGACGTTCAGACACACCATTACGCTGTGGTGTTCCGGGTGGCGTGAGTTGCGAAACTATTCCGCATTGTTTCAAATGTAGACCAAACTCGTAACTCAAATATTCTCCTCCACGATCTGATCGTAGAAACTTTATTTTCTTGTTACGATGATTTTCAACTTCACTCTGAAATTCTTTGAACTTCTCAAATGTTTCAGACTTATGTTTCATTAAGTAGATATACCCATATCTGCTTAAATCATCTATGAAGGTGAGAAAATAACGATATCTGCCACGAGCCTCAACATTCATCGGACCACATACATCTGTATGTATGATTTCCAACAAATCTGTTGCTCTCTCCATAGTTCCGGAGAACGGTGTTTTAGTCATCTTGCCCATGAGGCACGGTTCGCAAGTACCAAGTGATTCATAATCAGGTGGTTCCAAAAGTCCATCAGTATGGAGTTTCTTCATGCGCTTTACACCGATATGACCTAAACGGCAGTGCCACAAATAAGTTGCACTATCATTATCAACTCTGCATCTTTTGGTTTCAATATTATGAATATGTGTATCACTACTATCGAGATTCAACAAAAATAGACCACTCTTCAAGGGTGCATGACCATAAAAGATATTACTCATATAAATAGAACAACCATTATTCTCTGATTTAAATGAATAACCGTCTCGCATCAAACAAGATCCAGATATAATCTTCATGCTCAACGCTGGCACCAAATAACAATTATTTAGGTCTAAAACTAATCGCGAAGGTAGATGTAGAGGTAGCGTGCCGACCGCGATCACATCGACTTTGGAACCATTTCCCACGCGCATCGTCACCTCGTCCTTAGCCAATCTTCGCTTAATCCGTAGCCCCTGTTTCGAGTTGCAAATATTAGCAACAGAACCAGTATCAAATACCCAGGTGCTACTGCGAGCATTAGTAAGGTACACATCAATAACATGTATATCACATATACCTTTGTTCACCTTGCCATCCTTCTTATCCGCCAAATACTTTGGGCAGTTCCGCTTCCAGTGACCAGTTTGCTTGCAGTAGAAGCACTCAGTTTCAGGCTTAGGTCCAGACTTGGGTTTCTTCTCCTGAGCAGCAACTTGTTTGCTGTTCTTCTTGAAGTTCCCTTTCTTCTTCCCTTTACCCTTTTTCTTGAAACTGGTGGTCTTATTGACCATCAACACTTGATGCTCCTTTTTGATTTCTACCTCCGCAGCCTTTAGCATTGCGAAGAGCTCGGGAATTGTCTTACTCATCCCTTGCATATTATAGTTCATCACGAAGCTCTTGTAGCTTGGTGGCAGTGATTGAAGAATTCTGTCAATAACGCTATCATCCGGAAGATTAACTCCCAGTTGAATCAAGTGATTGTTATACCCAGACATTCTGAGTATATGCTCACTGACAGAACTGTTCTCTTCCATCTTGCAGCTGAAGAACTTATTGGAGACTTCATATCTCTCAATTCGGGCATTTGCTTGAAATATTAACTTCAACTCCTGGAACATCTCATATGCTCCATGACGTTCAAAACGTCGTTGAAGACCCGGTTCTAAGCCGTAAAGCATGGCACACTGAACTATCGAGTAGTCATCAGCTTTGCTCTGCCAGACGTTCATAACATCTGGTGTTGCTCCTGCAGTAGGCCTGGCACCCAGCGGTGCTTCTAGGACATAATTCTTCTGTGCAGCAATGAGGATAATCCTCAAGTTACGGACCCAGTCCGTGTAATTGCTACCATCATCTTTCAACTTTGCTTTCTCAAGAAACGCATTAAAATTCAACGGAACAACAGCACGGGCCATCTATCTACAATTAACATAGACAAGGAAAATACTATCAGGTACTAAGTTCATGATAAATTCAAGTTCAATTAATCATATTACTTAAGAACTCCCACTTAGATAGACATCCCTCTAATCCTCTAAGTGATCACGTGATCCATATCAACTAAACCATGTCCGATCGTCACGTGAGGTGGAGTAGTTTCAATGGTGAACATCACTATGTTGATCATATCTACTATATGATTCACGCTCGACCTTTCGGTCTCCGTGTTCCGAGGCCATATCTGTTATATGCTAGGCTCATCAAGTTTAACCTGAGTATTCCGCGTGTGCAACTGTTTTGCACCCGTTGTATTTGAACGTAGAGCCTATCACACCCGATCATCACGTGGTGTCTCAGCACGAAGAACTTTTGCAACGGTGCATACTCAGGGAGAACACTTATACTTTGATAATTTAGTGAAGGATCATCTTATAATGCTACCGTCAAACAAAGCAAGATAAGATGCATAAAGGATTAACATCACATGCAATCAATATAAGTGATATGATATGGCCATCATCATCTTGTGCTTGCGATCTCCATCTCCGAAGCACCGTGCTTGTGATCTCCATCTCCGAAGCACCGTCATGATCACCATCATCACCGGCGCGACACCTTGATCTCCATCGTAGCATCGTTGTCGTCTCGCCACTTTATTGCTTTTACGACTATCGCTACCGCTTAGGGATAAAGTAAAACTATTACATGGCGATTGCATCTCATACAATAAAGCGACAACCATATGGCTCCTGCCAGTTGCCGATAACTCGGTTACAAAACATGATCATCTCATGCAACACATTATATCACATCATGTCTTGACCATATCACATCACAACATGCCCTGCAAAAACAAGTTAGACGTCCTCTACTTTGTTGTTGCATGTTTTACGTGGCTGCTACGGGCTTAGCAAGAACCGTTCTTACCTACGCATCAAAACCACAACGATAGTTTGTCAAGTTGGTGCTGTTTTAACCTTCGCAAGGACCGGGCGTAGCCACACTCGGTTCAACTAAAGTGAGAGACAGACACCCGCTGGTCACCTTTAAGCAACGAGTGCTCGCAACGGTGAAACCAGTCTCGCGTAAGCGTACGCGTAATGTCGGTCCGGGCCGCTTCATCTCACAATACCGCTGAACCAAAGTATGACATGCTGGTAAGCAGTATGACTTATATCGCCCACAACTCACTTGTGTTCTACTCGTGCATAGCATCAACGCATAAAACCAGGCTCGGATGCCACTGTTGGGGAACGTAGTAATTTCAAAAAATTTCCTACGCACACGCAAGATCATGGTGATGCATAGCAACGAGAGGGGAGAGTGTTGTCCACGTACCCTCGTAGACCGATAGCGGAAGTGTTATCACAACGCGGTTGATGTAGTCGTACGTCTTCACGATCCGACTGATCAAGTACCGAACGTACGGCACCTCCGAGTTCTACACACGTTCAGCTCGATGACGTCCCTCGAACTCCGATCCAGCCGAGTGTTGAGGGAGAGTTTCGTCAGCACGACGGCGTGGTGACGATGATGATGTTCCACCGTCGCAGGGCCTCGCCTAAGCTCCGCAACGGTATTATCGAGGTGTAATATGGCGGAGGGGGCACCGCACACAGCTAAGAGATCTCAAGGATCAATTGTTGTGTCTCTGGGGTGCTCCCCTGCCCCCGTATATAAAGGAGCAAGGGGGAGGCAGTCGGCCAAGGGGAGAGGCGCGCCATAGGGGGGAGCCCTACTCCCACCGGGAGTAGGACTCCTCCTTTCCTTGTGGGAATAGGAGAAGGGAAGGGGGAAGGAGAAAGAAGGAATGGTGCGCCCCCCTTCCCTAGTCCAATTCGGACCAGACCATGGGGAGGGGTGCGGCCACCTTTTGAGGCCTTTCTCTCCTTTCCCGTATGGCCCATTAAGGCCCAATACGAATTCCCGTAACTCTCCGGTACTCCGAAAAATACCCGAATCACTCGGAACCTTTCCGAAGTCCGAATATAGTCGTCCTATATATCGATTTTTACGTCTCGACCATTTCGAGACTCCTCGTCATATCCCCGATCTCATCCGGGACTCCGAACTCCTTCGGTACATCAAAACTCAATAAAACTGTCATCGTAACGTTAAGCGTGCGGACCCTACGGGTTCGAGAACTATGTAGACATGACCGAGACATGTCTCCGGTCAATAACCAATAGCGGGACCTGGATGCCCATATTGGCTCCCACATATTCTACGAAGATCTTTATCGGTCAGACCGCATAACAACATACGTTGTTCTCTTTGTCACCGGTATGTTACTTGCCCGAGATTTGATCGTCGGTATCTCGATACCTAGTTCAATCTCGTTACCGGCAAGTCTCTTTACTCGTTCCGTAACACATCATCCCGCAACTAACTCATTAGTCACAATGCTTGCAAGGCTTATAGTGATGTGCATTACCGAGTGGGCCCAGAGATACCTCTCCGACAATTGGAGTGACAAATCCTAATCTCGAAATACGCCAACCCAACAAGTACCTTTGGAGACACCTGTAGAGCACCTTTATAATCACCCATTTACGTTGTGACGTTTGGTAGCACACAAAGTGTTCCTCCGGTAAACGGGAGTTGCATAATCTCATAGTCATAGGAACATGTATAAGTCATGAAGAAAGCAATAGCAACATACTAAACGATCGAGTGCTAAGCTAACGGAATGGGTCAAGTCAATCACGTCATTCTCCTAATGAGGTGATCTCGTTAATCAAATGACAACTTATGTCTATGGCTAGGAAACATAACCATCTTTGATTAACGAGCTAGTCAAGTAGAGGCATACTAGTGACACTCTGTTTGTCTATATATTCACACATGTATTATGTTTCCGGTTAATACAATTCTAGCATGAATAATAAAAATTTATCATGATACAAGGAAATAAATAATACTTTATTATTGCCTCTAGGGCATATTTCCTTCAATAATCATCATAAATAGGAGGCATGCTTTCATCATAATAAATTTTCTAATCAAAACTTGGGGGACTAAAAACATCATTTTCAACAAACATAGCATCCCCAAGCTTACGGCTTTGCATATCGTTAGCATCATGGATATTCAAAAAATTCATACTAACAACATTGCAATCATGCTCATCATTCAAATATTTTGTGCCAAACATTTTATTGACGTCTTCTTCTAACAATTGAGCACAATTTTATGACCCATCATTTTCAAGAAAGATATTATAAAGATGATCAATAATATGATGCAACCTCAATTCCATTTTTTTGTAGTTTTCTTTTATAAACCAAACTAGTGATACAACAAGAAACTAAAATATTCGATTGCAAGATCTAAAGATATACATTCATGCACTCACCTCCCCGGCAACGGCGCCAGAAAAGAGCTTGATGTCTACTATGCAACTTTATTTTTGTAGACACGTGTTGGGCCTCCAAGCGCAGAGTTTTGTAGGACAGTAACAATTTTCCCTCAAGTGGATGACCTAAGGTTTATCAATCCGTGAGCGGTGTAGGATGAAGATGGTCTCTCTCAAACGACCCTGCAACCAAATACAAGAAATCTCTTGTGTCCCCAACACACCCAATACAATGGCAAATTGTATAGGTGCACTAATTCGGCAAAGAGATGGTGATAGAAGTGTAATATTGATGGTAGAAATATATTTTTATAATATGAATAAATAAAAACAACAAGGTAGCAAATAGTAAATGAGCACAAAAACGGTATTGCAATGATTGAAAATGACGCCTAGGGTCCGTACTTTCGCTAGTGCAATCTCTCAACAATGCTAATATAATTGGATCATATAACCACCCCTCAAAGTGCGATGAAGAATCACTCCATAATTCCTATCGAGCGGAGAACATAAGAATAAATTGTTTGTAGGGTACGAAACCACCTCAAAGCTATTCTTTCGTTCGATCTATTCAAGAGTTCGTACTAAAATAACACAAAGCTATTATTTCGTTCGATCTATCCTAGAGTTCGTACTAAAATAACACCAAAGCAAATTCACATTCATAATACTCAATCCAACACAAAGAACTTCAAAGAGTGCCCCAAGATTTCTACCAGAGAAACAAAGACAAGAACGTGCATCAACCCCTATGCATAGATTACCCCAATGTCACCTCGGGAATCCGCGAGTTGAGTGCCAAAACATATATCAAGTGAATCAATACGATATCCCATTGTCACCACGAGTAGTCAATTGCAAGACATATATGAAGTGTTCTCAAATCCATAAAAGTATTCAATTCGATAACAAGGAAATCTCAAAGGGAAAAACTCAATTCATCACAAGAAGATAGAGAGGGGAAAACACCATATGATCCGACTATATTAACAAAGCCCGCGATACATCAAGATCGTGACATTTCAAGAATACGAGAGAGAGAGAGATTACACACATAGCTACTAGTACAAACCCTCAGCCCCGAGGGTGGACTACTCCCTCCTCATCGTGGTGGCCACCGGGATGATGAAGACGGCCACCGGAAATGATTCCCCCCTTCGGCAGGGTGTCAAAACGGGGTTTAGATTGGTTTTCGGTGGCTACAGAGACTTGCGGCGGCGAAACTTCTGATCTAGGTAACCCCGATGGGTTTTGGAATATTTGTGAATTTATAGGGTAAAGAGGGGGTGCGGGAGGCCACGAAGGTGGGCACAATCCACCTGGGCACGCCTGGGCCCCTAGGCGCGCCCTGGTGGGTTGTGCCCCCCTCGGGGCACCCCCCAGGTGCTTCTTTGGCCCACTGTTGGTCTTCTTGTCCATAAAAATCTCCGTGAAGTTTCGTTGCATTTGGACTCCGTTTGGTATTGATTTCCTGCGATTCAAAAAACAAGCAAAAAAGAGCAACAGACACTGGGCTCTGGGTCAATAGGTTAGTCCCAAAAAATGATATAAAGTTGCTATAAAATGATTGTAAAACATCCAAGCATGATAAAATAACAACATGAATACTTCATAAATTATAGATATGTTCGAGACGTATCAGCATCCCCAAGCTTAATTCCTACTCGGCCTCGGGGCTGCTTATATAGGCGAGGGGCGAGGAGACCGAGCTGGAGATCGCCGCGGACGCGTGGCCGGAGCCACGAACACGTGGGCGGACGAGCGAGCTTTGTGGTAGGCGACGGGGAGGCACAGGGGAGGGTTCACGGGGGCAGATGATGTCTACTACGCAACCTTCTTCTTGTAGACTCGTGTTGGGCCTCCAAGCGCAGAGTTTTGTAGGACAGTAGCAAATTTCCCTCAAGTGGATGACCTATGGTTTATCAATCCGTGGGAGGCGTAGGATGAAGATGGTCTCTCTCAAACAACCCTGCAACCAAATAACAAAGAGTCTCTTGTGTCCCCAACAGACGCAATACAACAGTAACTTGTATAGGTGCACTAGTTCGGCAAAGAGATGGTGATACAAGGGCAATATGGATGGTAGAGATATAGGTTTTTGTAATCTGAAAATGTAAAAACAGCAAGGTAACTAGTGATAAAAGCGAGCGAAAACGGTATTGCAATGCTTAGAAACAAGGCCTAGGGTTCATACTTTCACTAGTGCAAGTTCTCTCAACAATGATAATATAATTCGATCATATAACAATCCCTCAACGTGCAACAAAGACTCACTCCAAAGTCACTAATAGCGGAGAACAAACGAAGGGATTATTGTAGGGTACGAAACAACCTCAAAGTTATTCCTTCTGATCGATCTATTGGGCTATTCCTATAAGTGTCACAAACAGCCCTAGAGTTCGTACTAAAATAACACCTTAAGACACACATCTACCAAAACCCTAATGTCACCTAGATACTCCAATGTCACCACAAGTATCCGTGGGTTTGATTATACGATATGCATCACACAATCTCAGATTCATCTATTCAAACCAACACAAAGAACTTCAAAGTGCCCCAAAGTTTCTACCAGAGAGTCAAGACGAAAACGTGTGCAAACCCCTATGCATAAGTTCACAAGGTCACAGAACCCGCAAGTTGATCACCAAAACATACATCAAATAGATCACATGAATATCCCATTCTCACCATAGATAAGCACATGCAAGACATACATCAAGCGTTCTCAAATCCTTAAAGACTCAATCCGATGAGATAATTTCAAAGGGAAAACTCAATCCATTACAAGAAAGTAGAGGGGGAGAAACATCATAAGATCCAACTATAATAGGAAAGCTCGCGGTACATCAAGATCGTGCCAAATCAACAACACGAGAGAGAGAGCTCAAACACATAGCTACTGGTACATACCCTCAGCCCCGAGGGTGAACTACTCCCTCCTCGTCATGGGGAGCGCCGGGATGATGAAGATGGCCACCGGCGATGATTTCCCCCTCCGGCAGGGTGCCAGAACAGGATCCTGATTGGTTTTTGGTGGCTACAGAGGCTTGCGGCGACGGAACTCCCGATTTAGGTTCTGTTCTGGAGGTTTGGGGATATATAAGAGGTGTTGGCGTCGAGAACAAGTCAGGGGAGTCCACGAGGGGCCCACAAGGTTGGCGGGCACGCCCTAGGGGGGTGAGGGCGCCCTCCACCCTTGTGGAGGCCTCGTGGCTCTTCTGGCTACCAGCTTCTACGACGGATGCAGAAGCTTGCAAGCTTTGCATGCGTTGGTGGATCGATCGCAGGCAAGGCAAAGCGCGCAAGCAACCGGTGAAAGTTCCCAAATACGGGTGGGTTGCGAGCGTGAGCGTCGTGCCAATAACGACACGTCGGGGGGGGGGGGGGAGACGTACTGTGGCGTGGTATACAGGCACAGGGATCCGGGCCAGTGTGTGGAAATAGTGCCGGTATTTGTAACAGTATCAGTCGCTCTCGGGGGTATCTTGCTACGGTGCGTAGCATGGCGGAAAAATAGCGCCTGCGAAAACAACAGTTGCCGCCTTGTTTCAGCTACCGATGATAAGCTGTGGAGTAGGAGATACGGAAACCACAGAGAAAATGCACTGACCTGACAGGGAAATTCCGCTTGCTACAACTACAGAGTCATTACATGACGAGCAAGGAGGTCTCATATCGAAAAGTCCATTCTGCACCCGAGCTCATATGCTCCCGCATGAACAGTAAAATCGAAAAAAATAGAAAAAAATTCAAAAAATTCCAAATTATTTTTGAGAGAAACATTGACAAAAGTTCTAAGTGCCTGCAAAAATTCATCATGAAATCACATTCTTGTAAGGCATGGCAAAAAAAACAAATTCAGTGCTTCAAAATGCGTTTGAAAGTAGCTTTTTCAGAGTACTGTTTTTGTTTTTTTGCCACGCCTTCTAGGAATGTGATTTCATGACAAATTTTTGCAGGCACTTAGAACTTTTGTCAATGTTTCTCTCAAAAAAAAATTGGAATTTTTTAAATTTTTTTGATTTTTTTTATTTTACTGTTCACCCGAGCTCATTTGAGCTCGGGTGCAGATTAGCCGCGTCCGTCTTATATATACTATATACTAGTGTTAAAAATGCTCTTATATAACTGGAAAAAACGTCTTTTTTGCGCGCGCGTAGCCGGAATGGACGCGCCAGCGGACACGCAAAAATTGCGCGCGCGGTATAATTGGTTCAGGTGCGCGAAGCAAAATGGTATCGCGCACCGCTTATTTCGTGCGCCCGCGACCAACTGTCGCCACCCACTCTGGCCGCCCCGCCCCGCGCCGCTGCCGGCGAAATTCGACCGATGAAAGGCCGCGCCGACATCCCCCCAACCCCTGCCTACACCCGCGACCCCTCCGCCGCCGCAAAGCCTAGCGCGGGTTTGAGCTTCGGCTTTGCCGGCGGCGGCCCTCCTCCAACCACCGGTCTCGCGCGCGGCCTTTTCAGGGCGCCACAAACGAGCTCGTATGGTGGCGTTGCGCCGTCGCCCGCCGTGAAGCCATGGGCCGGCCTCTCCAAGCGACCGAATACGGCCGCGGCGACGTCGGGGAAGGTGTCCGGAAAGAAGAAGAAGACGGAAATGAAAAGGAGGAGGAAGAATCGTCTTCGGAACCGGAGGAAGAAGAGGACGATGACGATGCGGCATGATTGTTGATGTGCCATTTGTTTCTGTGAACTTTTATTTGTCATGAACTAGTTTGGGTGATTTTGAATTATGCCGTGCAATTGAACTATGCCATGTCTTTATTTTACACATTTGTTTAATGTTTGAAACATCTCATATTATCAAATGGACAACTAAAAAGCATATTTGCAAGCGCCGGCTGCTCGGGCGCGCTGTAAATTAGCGCGCCTGCTGGAGCTGCTCGCGCGCGCTTTTACAGCGGCCGCCGGAGCCAGCGCCCTGATGCCAGAAAAATATGTTATTTCAACGCTGTAAAAAGGTTTTAGCGCGCCGCGCGGTTGCGCGCCTGTTGGAGATGCTTTTACAGGACGGAGGGAGTAGAACAGTGCTATTAACCGTTTCTGTGCAAACTAGAGGGCCACGTGTACACTTAGCCGGCTCGATTATTCAAAGACCATTATAGACATCAGCTAATCGTGGTGCAAATACCCATTTTCCCCCATATTAGCTAATCAAAGAGTTCGCATGCCCTGGCAAATAATTGGTGGTCGACCGGGTGTGCGTACGTACGTGTTTGCATGCAACAAGCAAGGCAAAATGAGCGAGAACATGGCAGCACACCTGGTTGGTGAAACCGGGAGACTAAAACGTCCGACGTGTCGGCACGAACCCATGACTCATGATATGTGCTCTGACCTTGATCTTGTTTTGGGGCGATCAGAGCGAGTGGCGTCCGGCTTCAAATCTTCTCGTTTCAAACATGATGGCAGACGAAGCAAACGTTGACCTTATTATACTCAAACGATTGAGTAGCAAACCTGGAGTAGTACGTATGAGGATGCCGACACCTTCACCAACCATCGCTGCCTCAGGTGCCACACACTGGAAACCTCAAACCTCTCAGCATAATTCAGTAGTAAAAATAGTAATCAACTTGATTTTTCCTCCAAATCCTAAGCACTAAACAGAAATGAGGTACGTGGTGCATGCAAAAATGTGGAAAGCGTACAAGGAAGTACTCGATGATGACAGGCATAGCAAACCAAAGATTATTTGGTGTTATTAAGTCTTAATAAAACGTAATGTCGGCGTCCAACTTACTTGCAAGAAACCCCTTTCGTGGTTTGACAGAGGTTGATTATTTTTTGTGCAACAAGTGGCATTATAGTTAGACAAAAAAGCAAGGAAGGTTCCAATGATAGTTAACTCCCTCCAGGTGTAAAACGAAAATGGCATTCTACTCGCCAATGACATAATCAACAATACAAACTATAACCACCAACGACGTGTTAGATATATCCACTTGCACCAGAATCCAGAATTTGCTTCCAGTTTACACATTTTGTATGATGATGAAGCAGGCCCCACCATGAAGCTCCGAGTTAAATTCACTAAGTATTTCGTGACTACTCCAAGTGTCATTTCCACTTGTCCTTTTCGCGATTTTGAACACCTAGCTTACCACCATAAGTCCGTAACCCACACGATAGCTGATTTGCAACCTCATGTCATTTTCACACAAAAAATGAAGATGGCCAACTATAATTTCTTTTTCATGCCTGCCTCTATCAACCGATAGATGGTTTCGAAAGCGTATGTTCATTTTTTAAAATCAGATACCTTTTCCATTTCTAATTATCCATAGTTAACGAATGATTTTCTTATTTTTATACTTTCTTGCGAAAAAGCCAAAATGTATTTAGCAGGACAGACCCTTCAAAAACACCCTTACAAAAGATGAAAATTACATCCGAATTCTTGGGTGTTTCTAAGTCTACTTCCTCCTCATTCATCGACGGCGTGCCATGAGCATATCTTGTTGTCGTCTCTGAGCCTCGATCTTGCTGATACCCAGGAGCTTGTAGAAGCAGTGGCTAGAAATCATCGATGTAGATCAGAAGACGCGAGCGACAACAACATCCATAGCAGATCGCCGCTCGGAGAAGATAACGCCAGAGAGAGCATGTAGAACACCCCATGTCAAGCCACACATATCGGCCAATACACATCTCACACTCTCCTCGATGACGCCGAGATGGACTAGCCTTCGTCGGTCTTAAATGTACCGAAAGAATCAAGATGCATTGTGAGCTCCATGGGACAGAGCACCGGGACAAACATGTGGAATAAAACGCTAGACCCAAAGAGCCAGATCTCGACACACCTCCTAACCATACGAAGAAGCACCACAAAACGAGAGTGAAGCGAGGTGACCTTATTCCATACTGATGGCACTCCTTCATCTCACCACCGCCGATTGAAGACAAATTTAAATTTATTCCTAACCACCATCGAGGCGAAGCCGTGGGATTTCCGCCCCCTATTGTCGCTGGAGCAAACCTACAATAACTATAGTAGGTCTCTCGTGACTAATCGCTAATTGATCATGAAATAATGATAATATCTCTATGTCTAAAAATATATGTTTATCAAACCTGTGGTGTCTAAATTTAAAAAAGTTCGACCATATTTCACATATGCATGGATATAATATGAACAGGAACAATTCATGCATGCATGTTTTGATATTTTGAAACATACTGTAGCGAAGATTATTGAGTACTGCAGTGGTGACTACAAAATGGATGAAGGAGTATGTAGTTTTCATTTCCTTGAGGGCCTAAATAGCATAAGTTCCTTACCTACCCAAAACACGCCACATGCTCTGTTCTTGCACTATATCCCACATGATACAAAACAAACGCTCGAATCGGATGCACAATTAAACAGTTCTATCTGCCACTATTTTCTCACTTGTGTCTCTGTGTGTTCTACAAGAATTTAGTACTATCAATTTTTCCCATCCTAGATTTTTTGACATTTTTTGCCGCTGCATGAAAATCAAAATTCTACTATATGGCAAGAAGAAATGAATCGTATGTGCGATGAAGCAAAACATGAGAAATAACAATAATCCACGTCAGCTATCTCAGTTAGAAACATTCTCCCCCTCTTTTCCTCCATTTTGTGGTTTATACAGAGTTTTTCCGAGTGCCTAGTGTGCTATATGTATTGACCCTCCTCTAGTGGCCGGAGAAACCAGAACATGCGTGGGCCCACCAGCAACGCCTTTTTGCGGGTGCATGCCACCCTGTTGCGGACGACGAGATGGCAGCATAGGCAGATGCCTTGCTGCTGGTGCGATGTGAGCGTCGACTTGGCAGGTGGTGCTATCTTGGGCAGCGAACACGGCAGGCTCATGGACAGGTCCAGGTCAACGTTCAGGTCGGGGCAGCGGGGCGCGTCCCTGCTCCTGCCGCCACTACTATGCCCGTCGTTCGACAAAGACAACCTGGCTGCCTCGTCGAGCCCCGACCCGAGCGAGCAAACCCTAGCCGTTGTTCCACTTCCTCTCATCCCCTCCTCGCCGACTGCCATAGGGTGGCATTGGATCGGCAAGGGGAAGCACGACCATGAGGCCGGGTCGTCCTTCGATCGTCGGCGCTCCACCAACACCGCGCGGCCAGCTGCCCCGCAGCAAAAACGGCCCTACGTCGACGCTGACATCTGGTAGCACCATTGGGAAACAACGACGCCACGCCCGTGGAGCGATGCCCACCTCCCCAACATTTGGCATCTCTCCGCGGATCGGGTGCCAATCCCACCGGTGCCAGTAAGCGGCCGCGCCCGCCGTGAGGAGATCAACCAGCGCCGCGCCTGCGTACCACCAGATCTGCTCTACGACCGCAGGTACGCCATATATTCGCCACTATGGGATACTTGGCTCCGCGACGAGCATGACCTACGGCGACAATAATTTTTTGCCGGTCGTCCTCTGAGCACGCGGTGGCCGCGCCTTGCGCATGCTCTGAGCCCACCCCAAACACGTACGTGGGTCTGTGGCCTCATCCGACGCCATCTGCGACCCCGTCCCTGTCCCCACCACCACCAGATCTGATAACCCACAAGTATAGGGGATCGTTTGTAGCCTTTTATGATAAATAAGAGCGTTGAACCCCACGAGGATTTAAAGATAGAACAAATATTCCTCAAGGTCTATCGACCACTGATACAACTCTATGCACACTTAACGTTAGCTTTACCTAGAACAAGAATAAAACTAGAAGTACTTTGCGAGAATAAAACTACGAATAAATTGCAAGATAATAAATTTAGTTGTTTAGTAGAAAGCTTTTTTCACACAAGAAAGTTATTTGTCCCTAGGCAATTGATAAATAGACCGGTAATCACTATTGCAATTTTATATCAAGGAGAGGCATGAGCTAACATACTTTCCGTACATGGAACATATGCACTTATGATTGGAACTCTATCAAGCATCCGCAACAACCAAAGATCATTAAGGTAAAACCTAACCATAGTGTTAAGTATCAAGGCCTCTTTATTCCCATACGCAACACCCACCTACTCGGGTATGTGTTTCAGTCACTTACGCCACCCACCATAAGCGAACCATGAACGTATTGCAACACCCTACAGAGGGAATCCCTCACGTTTGGCGACAGGGGGGGCACCTTAGGACAGCATCAAAATAAAATATTACACTCAAACCAATCATGATCATCAATCAACCCATAGGACAAAACAGATCTACTCAAACATCATAGGATAACCACATATCATTGGATAATAATATATAGTGTTGAGCACGATGTTTAAGTAGAGAATTACAGCGGGAATAGAGAGGTTACACCGATGCATAGAGGGGGAGAAGGTTGGTGTTGACGGTAGCAAGGTTGTTGGTGTAGATCGCCGTCACGATCCTTGCCCCGGCGGCACTCCGGCGCCACCGGGAGAGAGGGGGAGAGAGCCCGCCTCCTTCTTCTTCTTCCTAGGCCTCCCCCTATATGGGAGGAGGGTTTCCCCTCTGCTCCATTGCCACCATGGCGGTGGAGGGGCAAGAGGCCCTCCTAGATTGGATCTATCTCTCTGTTCTCTTCTGTTTCGCATTCTCGTTTTCTTGTCTTTCACCGTTTCTTAAATATTCAGCGATGCGTAACTCCGATTGCGTTGAAATTTTAACATGTTTTTTTGGATATAAGCTTCCTTGCGCCCGAAGAAGAGCCCCAACCGACTTACGGGGTGCCCACTAGGCACCACCGCCCGCCAGGGGGCAGGCCGCTCCCTGGTGGGTACTGGAGGTCGTCGGCCTTCGTTTGTGTTGATTCCACCTCCCAAAAATCACATATATTCCAAAATGATTCTCCGTAAATTGTTATCGCATTCAGACTTCGTTAGATATGGATATTCTGCAAAACAAAAAACATGCAACAAACAGGAACTGGCACTAGATCAATATGTTAGTCCCAAAAAGTAATATAAAATGTTGCAAAAAGTATATAAAAGTTGTATAATATTGACATGGAACAATAAAAAATTGTAGATACGACAGAGGCGTATCTGCATCCCCAAGCTCAATTCTTGCTCGTCCTCGAGTAGGTAAATGATAAAAAGATAATTTTTGATGTGGAACACTACCTAGCATAATCTTGATCATATATCTAATCATGGCATGAATATTAAGACACGAGTGATTCAAAGCAATAGTGTATAATTTAACATAAAGACATCAATACTCAGGCATCCCAACAAACAACCGTGTCTTTCAAAATACCAATGCTAAATAACGCTATCCCTACAAAATCATATAGTCTTGTCATGCTCCATCTTCTCAACACAAAGTACTTATCATGCACAACCCCGATGACAAGCCGAGAAATTGGTTCATACTTTTTAACGCGCTTCAGCTTTTTCAACCCCCACGCAATACATGAACAAAAGCCATGGGTATAGCACTATGGGTGGAATAGAATATGGTGGTAGAGATTAATATGGACAAGACAAAAAGGAAGAAAGTTTCATATCGACGCGTCTAATAAACGAGCAATAGAGATGCCCATCAATTGATATCAATGCGAGGAGTAGGGATTGCCATGCAACGGATGCACTAAGAGCTATAAGTGTATGAAATTTCAATATGATAACTAAGTTGGTGTGCATCCAACTTGCTTGCTCAAGACCCCGGGCAATTGATGAAGCCCATCATCGGAATATACAAGCCAAGTTCTATAATGAAAAATTCCCACTCATATATGAAACTGACTACATAGGAGACTCTCTACATGAAAAACATGGTGCTACTCTGAAGCGCAAGTGTGGTAAAGGATAGTAACAATGCCCCTTCTCTCTTTTTCCCTCATGTTTTTCTTTTTCTTTTTCTTTTTCTTTTTTTCTTGGGTTCCTTTTGGACTCACTTTTTTTCCCCTTTTTTATTTTGCCCGGAGTCTCATCCCGACTTGTGGGGAATCATAGTCTCCATTATCCATTCCTCACTGGGACAATTCTCTAATAATGAATAATGATGATCATCACAGTTCTATTTACTTACAACTCAAAAGAAATAAAAATTACAACTCATTACCTAGAACAATATATGTCTATATGAATGCCTCTGGCGGTGTACTAGGATGTGCAATGATCTAGCGTAGCAAAGATATCAAAAAACGGACAAGCCATGAAAATATCATGCTAGCTATCTTACGATCATGCAAAGCAATATGACAATGAATACTCAAGTCATCAAAACGGAACGGTGAAAGTTGCATGGAAATATATCTCGGAATGGCTATGGAAATGCCATAATAGGTTGGTATGGTGGCTGTTTTGAGGAATATATAATAAGGCTTATGTGTGATAGAGCGTATCATATCACAGGGTTTGGATGCACTGGCAAAGTTTGCACCGACTCTAGAGGTGAGAAAGGGCAATGCATGGTACCGAAGAGGCTAGCAAATTGCGGACAGGTGAGTGCGTATAATCCATTGACTCACATTAGTCATAAAGAACTCGCATACTTATTGCGAAAGTTTATTACCCCTCGAAGCAAAGTACTACTACGCATGCCCCTTGGGGGTAGATTGGTAGGAAAAGACCATCGCTCGTCCCCGACCGCCTCTCATGAGGAAGACAATTAATAATAAATCATGCCCCAACTTCTTAGCATAACGAGAGACTATATGTGCATGCTTCGGGAATCACAAACCTTAACACCAATAGTCTTACTAACCACATTCATTCACTAGTACCTCCCACATATTATCATCTCTATGTCGCAAAACTATTGCAAGGAATCAAACATATCATATTCAGTGATGCACAAGATTTATGTAGGATTTTATGACTAACCTTGTGAATGAGCAATTCCCGTTGACTCTCTAAATAAATATAAGTGAAGCATGAGAGTTTAATTCTTTCTACAAAAGACCATGCTGTAATAAATATAAGTGAAGCAAAAGATCATTCTACAAATAACGGTTTTCTATATGTAGAGAAATAGGCAATCCAAACTTCAAATGATATAAGTGAAGCACATGAAGCATTCTATAAAGCCACACTCAAAAGATAAAAGTGAAGTGCAAAGAGCATTCTATAAATCAGCCAAGAACTATCTCATACCAGCATGGTGCATTATTAAAAGAAAAATAAAAAGCACACGATGCTCCAAGAATTTATGCATATCGTGAAGGAAATATGTCCTAGAGGCAATAATAAAGTTGTTATTTTATATTTCCTTATTCATGATAAAGGTTTATTATTCATGCTAGAATTGTATTGATCGGAAACTTAAATGCATGTGTGAATACATAAACAAATACCGTGTCCCTAATAAGCCTCTACTAGAGCTCGTTTATCAAAGATGGTTAAGGTTTCCTAACCATAGACATGTGTTGTCATTTGAAAACGGGATCACATCATTCGGAGAATGATGTGATGGACAGGACCCATCCGTTAGCTTATCATATTGATCGTTCAGTTTATTGCTATTGCTTTCTTCATGTCAAATACATATTCCTTTGACTATGAGATTGAGCAACTCCCGGATACCGGAGGAATACCTTGTGTGCTATCAAATGTCACAACGTAGCTGGGTGATCATAAAGATGCTCTATAGGTATCTTCGAAGGTGTTTTTTGAATTGGCAGAGATCAAGATTAGGATTTGTCACTCTGAGTATCGGAGAGGTATCTCTTGGCCCTCTCGGTAATACACATCATAAGCTTGCAAGCAAATGACTAAGGAGTTAGTCATGAGGTGATGTATTACGGAATGAGTAAAGAGACTTTCCGGTAACAAGATTGAACTAGGTATGAAGATATGTTGAGAAACATAGCATGCAATTTCAAAAATTGCCTACGCTCATGCAAGATCTATCTAGGAGATGCACAACAACGAGGGGGAGAGTGTGTCTACGTACCCTCATAGACCGTAAGCGGAAGCGTTTGACATCGCGGTTGATGTAGTTGAACTTCTTCTCGTTCCGACCGATCAAGCACCGAATGTACGACACCTCCGAGTTCTGCACATGTTCAGCTCAATGACGTCCGTCGAACTCTTGATCCAGCAAAGTGTCGAGGGAGTAGATGAGTTCCGTCAGCACGACGGCGTGGTGACGGTGATGGTGAAGTGATCCTCGCAGGGCTTCGCCTAAGCACCACGAAGATATGACCGAGGGTGTAAACTTTGGAGGGGGGCGCTGCACACGGCTAGGCAATTGTCTGTTGTGTGCTAGGCGCCCCCTCCTCATATATATAGGTGGGAGGGAGGGAGGAGCAGCCATAGGAGGCCCAAGTAGGAGGAATCCTACTTGGAGTCCCTCCCAAGCCGCGCGCCCCCTGCCATATATAACCGAGGGCGAAGGAAAGAGGAGGGGAGAGGGAAGGAAGTAGGAATCCTAATCCACACTTTCCTTGCCCTCCCCTCTTTCCTTCTCCTCCTGATAGGGCTGGCCTCTATAGGGGCGCACCAGGGCTGGAGTGTTCCCTCACTTGGCCCATAAGGCCCATATCTTTGTCGGGGGTGCCCGAAATTCCTTTCCGGTGACCCGATAAGTACCCGGTACCCTCCGGAACACTTTCGGTGTCCGAATACCATCGTCCTATATATCAGTCTTTACCTCTCGACCATTTCGAGACTCCTCGTCATGTCCGTGATCTCATCGAGGACTCCGAACAACATTCAGTCACCAAATCACATAACTCATATAATACTAAATCATCATTGAACGTTAAGCATGCGGACCCTACGGGTTCGAGAACTATGTAGACATGACCGAGATGCCTCTCCAGTCAATAACCAATAGCAGAACCTGGATGCTCATATTGGCTCCTACATATTCTATGAAGATCTTTATCGGTCGAACCATTATGACAACATACGTTATTACCTTTGTCCATCGGTATGTTACTTGCCCGAGATTCGATCGTTGGTATCTTCATACCTAGTTCAATCTCGTTACCCGCAAGTCTCTTTACTCGTTCCATATTACATCATCCTGCAACTAACTTATAAGTCACTTTGCTTGCAAGGCTTCTTATGATGTGCATTACCAAGAGGGCCCAGAGATACCTCTCCGATACTCGGAGTGACAAATCCTAATCTCGATCTATGCCAACCCAACAAACACCTTCAGAGATACCTGTAGAGCATCTTTATAATCACCCAGTTACGTTGTGACGTTTGATAGCACCCAAGGCATTCCTCCGGTATCCGGTAGTTGCATAATCTCATAGTCGAAGGAATATGTATTTGACATGAAGAAAGCAATAACAATAAAACTGAACGATCAATATGCTATGCTAACGGATGGGTCTTGTCCATCACATCATTCTCCTAATGATGTGATCCTGTTCATCAAATTACAACACATGTCTATGGTTAGGAAACTTAACCATCTTTGATTAATGAGCTAGTCTAGTAGAGGCTTACTAGGGACACGGTTTTTTGTCAATGTATCCACACATGTATCAAGTTTCCGGTTAATACAATTCTAGCATGAATAGTAAACATTTATCATGATATAAGGAAATATAAAATAACAACTTTATTATTGCCTCTAGGGCATATTTCCTTCAAGATACCGACGATCGAATCTTGGGCAAGTAACATACCGATGGACTAAGGGAATTACGCTTGTTGTCATTATAGTTCGGCCGATAAAGATCTTCGTAGAATATGTAGGAGCCAATATGTTATCCAGATTCCGCTATTGGTTATTGACCGGAGAGGTGTCTCGGTCATGTCTACATAGTTCTCGAACCCGTAGGGTCCGCACGCTTAACGTTCGTTGACGATATAGCACTACTGCAGGATGCTGCTAACGCGACAATACGATCAGAGACCCTTCGACGAAACTGTGTGCGATGCCATAATCGCAAACGGTGGTGTAAAAAACCGTCAAAAAAGGTGCAAAACATTTGTGATGGCGGAGCCATCAAACGCGGTTCAGATTTTAGTTGTGTGTGCGATGCAGGGCATACAGTTCAGTTCAATTAACTGTTTGCGATGAGCAGGAACAAAAGAAACAGGCAGCCAGATGGAGGTGTGTGCGATATACAGCATACGGTTCACTGAGATGAACTGTTTGTGATTAGGCAACACAAAAGAAACGGTCAGCCAGATGAAGGTGTGTGCGATATACGGCATGCAGTTCACTCGGATGAACTGTTTGCGTTGAGACATGAGAACATAAACGGTTCAACTTACAAGATGTGTGTGATACGCGGCAAACAGGTCTCTAATCAGAAATGTGTGTGAAGACCAATAATAACACAGACGGTTGCGGCTAATAAGACGTGTGTGCTGTGCGATGGGATTGCATACTTATAAGGACATGCTTGCATAACCAAATTAAACATCCACTTACATAGGTGGCTACTACAGCCATGGCATTTGCACACACCAAAGTAAACTATTACATGCATAATTACATAGGTGGCTACTACACACATGACATTTCCACACACCAATAAAGTAAACTATATATTACATGCATGATTAACTAGCATAAACGATCATATGATCATCATCTACTTCTTGTGACACTTGCTCTGCTTGTGGCTCGATCCGGGCTCGTCGATTTGGGTAACGAGGCACTTCCTCATGTCAATGATCTGCCTGTGCATCTTGTTGCATGTTTACACACTCTTGGCCACGAACATGAGGTGAGGTTCATCCAGTTGCCACATCTAGGCCAGGATAGGGGACTTGTTCTCTGGGCATTCTGCATCATCTTTTCGTAGTAGGGGTCGATGATGGCCGAGGCGAGTTCGACCAGGGAGTCCTTCTTCGTGCTGCCCAGACCCTATAGTGGTCACGGTTTCGACAAGGTTCTTGCAGGCCAAGCCCGTAACACTGAGCGCGTTTACATCGTCTTTGGTTTCCACCGTGGCGAACTTGTAGTCGGTGCTGTTGACAAACCTATTGAAACGGTCGCAAGGCTCTGTGGCCATGCAGTAGTGGTAGATGAGGACATGATGGCGCACGCACAACTGGGCGACGGCAACCTTCTGATCTATGCCGGGAATACCGGCGGTGTACTGGAGGTCGATGCCAACCACCTTGTACTTGTCTCGAGCAAGCAACTGCTCAACGCTGTTGATGTAGTCATCCACCACGGCCGGGTCGATGGTGTACACCACCGCGAGATCGGTCTCCCTCGCGTGGGTCTCCACTCTATGCTCGCCGAACTCCATTGGAGCGCTGTTGGACATCCCCTCTCTATGTGTCGTCGTGGGTGTGCTTGTTGTGTTGTGGGGCGCGATCGAAAGGTTTAAGAGACTAAGGTCATAATGGCCGCGGGAATTAAAGGGGAAGCCGGACGGCCAGGAATATCGGCAGGCCCTGATGGCAGCTCTAATTTGCAGCGCCTAACTCCATCGTGCCGCACGTAACTGCATCGCGTGGCAACGCGCGCGACGCAATCGCATGCATATGGGGCCCCAACATGATCGTGCGCACGCCGAACCGCTGGCAGAGCGCATGCGGAGGGACACGAGTAGAGCGCTCCGTGGTCTCCTTAACGGCGAGCAACCATATATATATATATATATATATATATATATATATATATATATATATATATATATGCATATAGCAGTTGAAGGCGCAAGGAAAAGCTGTCCACAAGCCGAGCGCGCCGACGAACGCGAGCAGAGCGCGCCAATGGACGCAAGCAGAGCGCGCCCCGGCGCCTAACGACGAGCACAGCGCGCTGCGGCACGTAACGCGAGCAGAGCTTGCCGAGGGACGCGAGCAGAGGCCGGCACAGTGATACATGGCAAATAAGACAAACTGTGCGAGCGATGTCGGAGACATCAAGCACGAATCAGAGAAGAGTTGCGTGTGCGATACGTGGTATGCAGTTGATCCATCCGAGCTGTTTGTGATGGAATAAGCCGTGTGTGTTGTGGGCAAACGCTTGCTGGTATATAATCTTAAATTTAACCAAAAAAGTGTTAATGCATCTTACAAAAATTGTATAGTTGGAAACTATGTTCAAATACGACTCCAACGATATAATCTTTGGCGACAGGCATTCGTATTTTATTAGTTAAATCCTACTTATAAACCAGGACGGGGGTATAGGAGGTAATAAAGTCACAAACGTTTTTTTGTATTAACCTTATGTGTACGTGTCCTTTCGTCCTCCTCTCACACGTCTTGTCACCCCGCTGCCGCAGACGGCTTACAGTGCAAGCTTGCGCAGCGCGCAGGGGTGTTCTTTTGGCCAAACGGTGGCGCCAATTAATCGTCGATGAGCCTGTTCCCGCGCAACCTCGCAGGTTCCCGAGCAAGCTTCCCGCCCGACTCGGTGAAATCCCCCAAAATCCCAATGCTTACCGGCCTGCTATAAAAACCCTCACGGCCGGCGAGTCTTGCGTCGCATTTTCCCCTCCCTCCCTGTAGCTTATCTCGTCTGCTTCTCCCACAATCGCCAATGGCACTGGTCCGTCGTCGTCCGCTCAGCCACTCCGCCGTCATCAGAGGACAGCTCCACCTGGGAGGCTACACCGTGGCGACGACGCAGTCCCCGGTGTAGTGTAGTGCGCGTGGCATCCCTGTTGCGTGTGCGCGGAACACCCCGCACACGTTCCGCCGCCGCTACCCGTCGGCAGCTGTTGCCGGCTGCCGTTGCCGCCACACTGATACGTCTCCAACGTATCTATAATTTATGAAGTATTCATGCCATGTTTACAATAGTTTTATATGAGTTTGGTATGAATTGATTAGAACTAACCCGGACTTACGCTGTTTTCAGCAGAACTACCGTGGTGTTGTTTTTGTGCAGAAATAAAAGTTCTCGGAAAGTCGGAATGCGATGAAAATCAACGGAGAATTTTTCTGGAAAATATAAAAAATACTGGAGCAAAAATCTACCAGAGGGGAGTCCCGTGGGCCCCACGAGGGTGGGGGAGCGCCCCCTGCCTCGTGCACTCCCCATGGGTCCCCCTGACGTGAAATCAACGCCAACTTCTCCTATAAATACGGAAACCTTTGGGAAATAACCTAGATCGGAAGTTCCGCCGCCGCAAGCCTCTGTAGCCACGAGAAATCAATCTAGGCCCTCTCTGGCACCCTGCCGGAGAGGGCCATCATCACCGGAGGCTATGGAGGAGGATCCCAGAGGGGCCATCATCGCCATGAAGGCCAAGGACCAGAGGGAGAACCTCTCCCCATCTAGGGGGAGGCCATGGAGGAGGAAGCACAAGGGGGAGAACCTTTCCCTCTCTCTCTCGGTGGTGCTGAAGTGCCATCGGGAGGGGAATCATCGCCGCGGTGATCGTCTTCATCGACATCACCATCATCATCACCATCCTCATCTCTTTTATGCGGTCCACTCTCCCGCACACTGCTGTAATCCCTACTTGATCATGGTGCTTTATGCCACATATTATGATCCAATGATGTGTTGCCATCCTATGATGTTTTGAGTAGATATCCTTTGTGTTTGGGTTGATTGATGATATAGATTGGTATGAGTTGTATGTTTTATTTTGGTGCTGTCCTATTGTGCCCTCCATGTCGCGCAAGCGTGAGGGATTCCCGCTATAGGGTGTTGCAATATGTCCATGGTTTGCTTATTGTCTACGTTGCGGGAGTGACTGAAACACAAACACGGATAAGCGGGACATGGCCTATGGGAATAAAGAGGACTTGATACTTTAATGCTATGGTGGGTTTTACCTTAATGATCTTTAGTAGTTGCGGATGCTTGCTAGAGTTCCAATCATAAGTGCATATGATCTAAGCCGAGAAAGTATGTTAGCTTATGCCTCTCCCTCATATGAAATTGCAATAGTGATTACCGGTCTTGTTAACAATTGCCTAGGACAATTCCGCACACCGACCCATCATTATTCCACACTCGCTATTTATAATATTTAGTAATATATTCTAACTTTATGATAACAACACCTACTTTTATATTTTAGCTCTCCGATATCATTCAAAGTTATCCTCTTCATACCCACAACGTAGTTTTATTTCTCGTTGCTAGTTGGAAGCAAACGTTCAGTGTACGTAGAGTCCTATTAGTGGCAGATAGGGCTTGAAAGAATATTGATCTTACCTTTAGCTCCTTGCGGGTTCGACACTCCATACTTATCACTTCCACCTTTGGAAATTTCTACGATGATTCCCTGCGCTTGGGGATTATCACACACCACCGTCGAAAGCCAGGGCCATCTCCCGCTCCGCCGTCGCGGCCCGAAGGCGGGAGGTGGCCGTCGTGGCCGCCACCCCATTGCCGGCCACCGTGGCCATCACCCGCTCCGCCACCGCGGCCCGAAGGCGGGAGGTGGTGGTCGTGGCCGCCACCCCATCTCCGACCGACGTGGCCGCCAGCCCATCGTCGACTGCCGGGATCATCACCCGCTCCGCCACCGCCGCTCTTGGTGAGACTGAAGTGCTTGCAACAAGCCACATAGAGCTGGCAAGGCCATCTTGGTGGGACCGAGATCCATATCGGTGGAACATAATTGTTAGGGTCTTGGCAGTGGCTAAGTCCAGATGAACTCGGTGGCTCCAGGTAGGAAATATCGGTGGGGACAAGTTGGGAATTAGGATTTGGACTTATTAGGGTAGAGAGAGTGGTTGAGGGTTTTTGAGTAGTATCACTAAGCACTTGAGGAAATAGATCATTAAGCAACATCTCATCCCCTTTTAATATTATTGGCTTTCCTATGGACTCAATGTGATCTTGGATCACTTAAACAAAAATGTAGAGTCTTGAGCTTTTGCCAATCCTTATCCTTAGCATTTTGAGGGGTCCACATCTCTACCCCATGCCATGCTAATCATTGGACATCCTGAAATATTTATCTTGAATGGACATTAGTTCAATGTGGTATATGTTATTATGGATTACCAAAACCACCACGGTAGTTGCACTTTCAGGTGTGTTTGTTGGGATTCGACGAATTGTGATTTCATGATCAGATATGTCCATGAATATTATGTGAGTTTTCTCTGAACTATTTTATGCATGATTACTATAGCTTTTGTATTTCTCTTCGATCTATTGATTTGGTTTGGCCAACTAGATTGATTTTTCTTGCAATGGGAGAGGTGCTTTGTAATAGGTTCGAGCTTGCGGTGCTCAATCCCAGTGACAGAAGGGGACATGACACGTATGTATCATTGCTATTAAGGGTAAAAAGATGGGGTTATTGTTACATGCTATTATAATATCAATCTTGGATGTTTTATATACATTTAAAAGCAACTATATATCATTTTTTGGGACTAACCTATTAACTTAGGGCCCAGTGCGAGTTGCTGTTTTTTGCCTGTTTTTGGTTTTCAGAATATCAGTGCCAAACGAAGTCCAAATGCCATGAAATTTTTGTAGATTTTTTCTATCAATAAGAGATCCTGAAAACTTTTGGAGGGGATGAGATGGAGCAATGGCCCACGAGGCACCAGGGCGAGCCCAAGGGGTAGGGCGCGCCCTGGTGGCTTGTGGGGCCCATGTAGCTCCGTTTGACCTAACTCTGCCTCTATAAATTCTCTAAAATCGGGAAACCAACAGAGGAGTCAACAAAATACTTTTTTGCCGCCGCAAGTTCCTGTTCTCGAGAGATCCCATCTAGAGGCCTTTTCTGGCACTCCGCCGGTGGGGAAATCACAGAGGGGCTCTACATAATCCTTGTTGCCCTTCCGATGATGCGTGAGTAGTTTACCACAGACCTATGAGACCATACTTAGTAGCTAGATGGCTTCTTCTCTCTCGATGTTCTTCAATACAATGTTCTCCTTGATGTTCTTGGAGTTCTATCCGAGGTAATTACTTTTTGCGGTGTGTTTATTGGGATCCGATGAATTCTGGGTTTATGATCAGATCTATCCATGAATATTATTTGAGTTTTCTCTGAACTCTTTTATGCATGATTACTATAGCTTCGTATTTCTCTCTGATCTATTGATTTGGTTTGGCCAACTAGATTGATTATTCTTGCAATGGGAGAGGTGCTTTGTAATGGGTTCGATCTTGTGTTGCTCAATCCTAGTGATAGAAGGGGACATGACACACACTGTATCATTGCTATTTAGGGTAAAAAGATGGGGTTTATTCATACGTGAGTTTATCTTGTCGACATAATGTCATCTTGCTTAAGGCGTTACTCCGTTCTTTATGAACTTATACTCTAGATGCATGCTGGATAGCGGTTGATGTGTGGAGTAATAGTAGTAGATGCAGGCAGGAGTCGGTCTACTTGTCTCGGACGTGATGCCTATATATGATCATTGCCTTGGATATCGTCATAATTATTTTGCTTTTCTATCAATTGCCCAACAGTAATGTGTGTACCCACCGTATGGAATTTTCAAGAGAGAAGCCGCTAGTGAAAACTATGGCCCCCGGGTCTACTTCTATCATATATTAAAAATCCAAAAAATACCTTGCTGCAATTTTCTTTCATTTATTTTATTTTATATTTTTGTCCGATCTGTCTATCAAACACCATACAATTTAATCTTGCTCGTAACCGTCGAGGGATTGACAACCCCTTGTTCGCGTTGGGTTGCAATGATTCATTGTTTGTGTGTGTAGGTGCTGCTAATGAGGTGTTGCTTGGTTCTCCTACTTGATTGATAACCTTGGTTCTTAACTGAGGTAAATACTTATCTCTACTGTACTGCATCATCCTCTCCTCTTCAGGGAAATCCCAATGCAGTTCACAAGTAGCAGGAAGAATTCCTGGCGCCGTTGCCGGGGAGACATCATCAACATCTATCAAGTACCTACACATAAACTTTCATCTCCTTGCATTTACATTATTTGCCATTTGCCTCTCATTTTCATCTCCCCCACTTCTAAAAGTTTTTAAAAAATTACAATAATATTTTATGTTTGCCTTTTGCTTGTTGCCTTCTTGTTTGCTCGTTTGAAACTGTTATCATGAGTGATTTTGGCATGGCAGAAACTGATGGTGATAGAACTCCTAAAATTGGAAGTTCTACCAATCTTGATGCTAAAACTTTTGTGTTGGGACAAGGAAATGTTATAGGGGAAAGTGTCATCCAATAATTATTTAATTGCATTGGGACCTTGGCTTGTGATGATGCTCCTATACTTAAAAGAACCAAAAATCATCCTCTCCTCTTCGCGGAAATCCCAATGTAGTTCACAAGTAGCACCTATCCATTTTGAAAATCAGATATCTTTTTCATTTCGAACTATCCATAGTTAATGAATGATTTTCCTAATTTAGTACAGTTTGCAAAAAAGCCAAATGTATTAACCAAGACAAACCCTTCAAACACCCTTATAAAAGATGAAAATTGAGGACGTGTTACATATATCTACTTACGCCAGATCCATAACTTGCTTCCAATTTATGAATTTTGTATGATGAAGTTGGACCACCAGGTGAAGGAGTCCTGGACTAGGGGGTCCTCAGGTGGCTGGCTCATCTCTCATGGGCCGAATTATTGGGCGGCATTGTGTCCAATCCGAAGACCTTTTTTGCCTTGGTGTTTGCTCCAAGTCAAGATGGAAGATCCGGTGTCTCCTTGATGTAACCGACTATCTGTAAACTCCAATACCCTTGGTGTCTATATAAACCATAAGGTTTGTCCATAGAAGAGAAGAGGAACCATTGCAATCCTACGAGTTAGAGTTTAGTTCGTCCGGTCTCGTGGCAGATCTACTCTGTAACCCCCTAATACACAAGCAATATAATCAAGCAGGATGTAGGGTTTTACCTCTTAGAGAGGGCCCGAACCTGGGTAAATATCATGTCCCACATCTACTATTCCCCATCGATCCAAGGTCCACAATTCGGGACCCCCTACCCGAGATCCGCCAGTTTTGACACCGACATTGGTGCTTTGTTGAAAGTTCCGCTTTCGGATCGCCGAAGGATCGATGGCTCGCCTGATCATCGGAGACGGTGTCAACTCCATAGACATCTTCGTCCCCGGACAACTGTTCGTGTTCGGAAGCATTGTTCTACACGCCAACTCAACCAGTCGTCTAGACCAGGTCGACAACTTCAGCCCCGAGCATCGCATCAGGTTCGGTAATGTGGAGTACGTCGCAGATGCTCAGGGCGATCTGATGTTCACGGGCTTCTCGGCTCTGTCCTGGACGCCCGACTATCCGTGAGCCTCGACTCCCGAATCCACCCTCGGCCCGATCATGAAATCGGCCATCAATGCACACCAGGATTCGTACCCGGACGCGGCTACCCCCGAAGACCCAGAGTTAGCTCTAGCTGCACACACACCCCCACCTCGGGTCAGGCTTCGAGCCTCAGCGTGATAACCTGAAGGAAATATGCCCTAGAGGAAATAATAAAGTTATTATTTATGATAAATGTTTATTATTCATGCTAGAATTGTATTAACCGGAAACATAATACATGTGTGAATACATAGACAAACATAGTGTCACTAGTATGCCTCTACTTGACTAGCTTGTCAATCAAAGATGGTTAAGTTTCCTAACCATAGACATGAGTTGTCATTTGATTAACGGAATCACATCATTAGGAGAATGATGTGATTGACTTGACCCATTCCGTGAGCTTAGCACTTGATCGTTTAGTATGTTGCTATTGCTTTCTTCATGACTTATACATGTTCCTATGACTATGAGATTATGCAACTCCCGTTTACCGGAGGAACACTTTGTGTGCTACCAAACGTCACAACGTAACTGGGTGATTATAAAGGTGCTCTACAGGTGTCTCTGAAGGTACTTGTTGAGTTGGCGTATTTCGAGATTAGGATTTGTCACTCCGATTGTCGGAGAGGTATCTTTGGCCCTCTCGGTAATGCACATCACTATAAGCCTTGCAAGCAATGTGACTAATGAGTTAGTTGCGGGATGATGCATTACATAACGAGTAAAGAGACTTGCCGGTAACGAGATTGAACTAGGTATTGAGATACCGACGATCGAATCTCGGGCAAGTAACATACCGATGACAAAGGGAACAACGTATGTTGTTATGCGGTTTGACCGATAAAGATCTTCGTAGAATATGTGGGAACCAATATGAGCATCTAGGTTCCGCTATTGGTTATTGACCGGAGACGTGTCTCGGTCATGTCTACATAGTTCTTGAACCCGTAGGGTCCGCACGCTTAAAGTTCCGTGACGATCGGTATTATGAGTGTCGGGGAAACGAGACCTATGGGATCACAAGAATCCCTAAGCCAAAGATGTCGGGGAAACGACACCTATGGGATCACAAGAATCCCTACTACGGTTGCCGGGGCGCGGTGTTGCGAGAAGAGCAGGGCTAGTAGACAGCACAAGGATCGTTTACCCAGGTTCGGGCCGCGAGGATGCGTAAAACCCTAGTCCTGCTTTGGTGGGTGTCAGAGAGTTCTTGAGCTCTTGAACTAGCTGTGGTCAGTGCGCAGTTCGAAAGAGCCAAATCCTCCTCCAGTATGCCATGGGACTCCTTTTATAGTCGGAAGGGGCTGCCACAGTGGCACACAGGAGGTGGAAAGGCGTATAGTGCCCTGAGCTTATCGCTCGTATTACAGGACAAGACGCATTTAATGCATAGTTTAGGTGTCCCCCTGCATTATCGGGGACGGGGGCGAGGCCCATCCTATCCGTCGCCGCTCCTCCTCGCTTCGACACGCGCCTTGGCCAGCGATGCGTGCGGTGCCATGTAGGCAGGCAGGCAGCTGAGGTGGCACGGTGGTAGAGCCTTCACAAAGATCTGCATGCCTTCACGCAAGCGCCCGATGAGTTGGCCTGGGAGCTGCATGTTACCACACAGGTGCCTGCCCAGCTGGTTGGGCTGGCAGCTGCATGTGAACGGCGGTGGAAGCTTGGTTGGCGTGGGCCTGGCGGTGGCCCCGCTGGCGTCCTTGGTGAGGGCCTTGCCGGGTGGCCCGGCAAGGGTCTTGCCGTGGCGCGCTGTCGTCCCCGGCATGGGCCTTGCCAGGGGTCTGGTGGCCTTCCTCGGCAAGGATCTTGCCGAGGATCGTCGTCTTCTAATCGTCATCTGATCTTGAATATGTCTTCACAAAGATCTGCATGCCACCACAGAGGTGCCTTCCCGAGCCCTGGCCCCACGTGGATGATGGTGTTTGGGGACCGTGGGCTCAAGGGTGGCTCGCTCTGTTGGTGTGGGGCGAGCTGCCCCGGCAAGGGTCTTGTCGGGGCTGCTGTGGCTGCCCCGGCAATGGTCTTGCCGGGGGAGCCTGCTTCGTCCCTCTGCTCCTTGTGGTCTCGGCCTTGGTGTTGCTCTGATTATCTTGGGCTTCGGTCTCACCTTGCCTCACCTCCCCTGTTCTGCTTGGTGCGACTGTGGGCGCGGCTCCGACTGCCTGTGCACAGGTAAAGGGGTACAAAAGCGTGCCCCTCTTTTTGTAAACCGACAGGAGCCCCCGGGCCTGGGCCACACATAAGCGCGACACGTTGTTGGACCAGGCCCAAAACGGTGCGCGAGCAGGCGGTGCGGTTTTTACCGTGGAAAGACTTTTTGCGCGCTGCGCTTCCCATGACCCGCGCGCGTGGCGCAGCGTGGTGGGTTGTGCGTGACGTGGGCGGCATGCATGGGGCGGTTTCCACACGCATGCGTCATATCGCAGTAAAGAGGCAGCTCGCGCCTTCCCCGTAAAAAGAGGGAGGCGTGGAGGCGCGGCTCATTTACTGAACGGGGCTGGGTCGCGGTCTTCAAGGCGTCCACTCCTCACGATCACGGGGTGGGGAGATGTCGCTTCACCCGTCCCCTCTGTTCTGCACGTCCGCAACGCGTCCTTCATGCGCCTGGGGTGGCAAGCGGTGGAGGTGGGAAACCGGGCCGTCGCTGGTTGGGGCAGCGGGTCGGTCCTGATTCCTTGCGCCTCCGGTGGCTGGATTGGCCGAGCGGGGCGGCCGAGCCCCTACCCCGCCCCTTTATAAAGAGGGGGAAGGGGGATGGCGCCCCGCATTCTTCTGTCATCTATCCCCTCTTGCTTCTGCTTCTTCCTTTCACTCGCCATGGAGAAAGGGAACCCGGGTCTGTCGACGGTGGCGGCGAGGGTCGCCGCTCGACAGCGCGTCCCACCTCCTCCCGAGCCTATGGTGGTGGAACCGGCCGCGAGGGGAAGGGGGAGGGGGCGAGGCCATGGGCGAGGCCGGGGCAGAGGTCATAGTGCTCGGGGAAGAGGAGGATGGGGCGGCGCGTCGGCTTCGCCCCCGCCAATGGTGCCTTTCCCGATGGAAGGCTGATGTCTACTACACAACGTTCTCCTTGTAGACGTTGTTGGGCCTCCAAGTGCAGAGGTTTGTAGGACAGTAGCAAATTTCCCTCAAGTGGATGATCTAAGGTTTATCAATCCGTGGGAGGCGTAGGATGAAGATGGTCTCTCTCAAACAACCCTGCAACCAAATAACAAAGAGTCTCTTGTGTCCCCAACACATCCAATACAATGGTAAATTGTATAGGTGCACTAGTTCGGCGAAGAGATGGTGATACAAGTGCAATATGGATGGTAGATATAGGTTTTTGTAATCTGAAAATATAAAAACAGCAAGGTAACAAGTGGTAAAAGTGAGCGTAAACGGCATTGCAATGCTAGGAAACAAGGCCTAGGGTTCATACTTTCACTAGTGCAAGTTCTCTCAACAATAATAACATAATTGGATCGTATAACTATCCCTCAACATGCAACAAAGAGTCACCCCAAAGTCACTAATAGCGGAGAACAAACAAAGAGATTATGGTAGGGTATGAAACCACCTCAAAGTTATTCTTTCCAATCAATCCGTTGGGCTATTCCTATAAGTGTCACAAACAGCCCTGGAGTTCGTACTAGAATAACACCTTAAGACATAAATCAACCAAAACCCTAATGTCACCTAGATACTCCAATGTCACCTCAAGTATCCGTGGGTATGATTATACGATATGCATCACACAATCTCAGATTCATCTAATTAACTAACACATAGAACCTCAAAGAGTGCCCCAAAGGTTCTATCAGAGAATCACGACGAAAACGTGTGCCAACCCCTATGCATAGGTTCATGGGCGGAACCCGCAAGTTGATCACCAAAACATACATCAAGTGAATCACGTGATATCCCATTGTCACCACAGATACGCACGGCAAGACATACATCAAGTGTTCTCAAGTCATTAAAGACTCAATCCGATAAGATTACTTCAAAAGGAAAACTCAATCCATTACAAGAGAGTAGAGGGGGAGAAGCAACATAAGATCCAACTATAATAGCAATGCTCGCGATATATCAAGACCGTGCCAAATCAAGAACACGAGAGAGAGAGATCAAACACATAGCAACTGGTACATACCCTCAGCCCCGAGGGTGAACTACTCCCTCCTCGTCATGGAGAGCGCCAGGATGATGAAGATGGCCACCGGTGAGGGTTCCCCCTTCCGGCAGGGTGCCGGAACAGGGTCCCGATTGGTTTTTGGTGGCTACAGAGGCTTGCGGCGGCAGAACTCCCGATCTATTATGTTCCCCGATTGTTTTAGGGTATATGGGTATATATAGGAGGAAGAAGTACGTCAGGGGAGCCACGAGGGGCCCATGAGGGTGGAGGGCGCGCCCCCTACCTCGTGGCTCCCTCGTTTCTTTCCTAACGTGCACTCCAAGTCTATCAGGTTGCTTTCCTTCCAAAAATAACTTCTCCAGAAGGTTTCATTCCGTTTTGACTCCGTTTGATATTCCTTTTCTTCGAAACACTGAAACAAGGGAAAAAACAGGAACTGGCACTGGGCTCTGGGTCAATAGGTTAGTCCGAAAAATAATATAAAAGTGCATAATAAAGCCCATAAACATCCAAAACAGATAATATAATAGCATGGAACAATAAAAAATTATAGATGCGTTGTAGATGTATCAGCATCCCAAGCTTAATTCCTGCTCGTCCTCGAGTAGGTAAATGGTAAAAACAGAATTTTTGATGTGGAATGCTACCTAACATATTTATCGATGTAGTATTCTTTATTGTGGGATGAATATTAAGATCCATAAGATTCAAAACAAAAGTTTAATATTGACATGAAAACAATAATACTTCAAGCATACTAACTAAGAAATTATGTCTTCTCGAAATAACATGGCCAAAGCCAGCTATCCCTACAAAATCATATAGTCTGGCTATGCTCTATCTTCATCACTTAAAATATTTAAATCATGCACAACCCCGATGACAAGCCAAGCAATTGTTTCATACTTTTGATGTTCTCAAACTTTTTTAATCTTCACGCAATACATGAGCGTGAGCCATGGACATAGCACTATAGGTGGAATAGAATGGTGGTTGTGTAGAAGACAAAAAAGAGAAGATAGTCTCACATCAACTAGGCGTATCAGCGGGCCATGGAGATGCCCATCAATAGATATCAATGTGAGTGAGTAGGGATTGCCATGCAACGGATGCACTAGAGCTATAAGTGTATGAAAGCTCAAAAAGAAACTAAGTGGGTGTGCATCCAACTCGCTTGCTCACGAAGACCTAGGGCATTTTGAGGAAGCCCATCATTGGAATATACAAGCCGAGTTCTATAATGAAAGATTCCCACTAGTATATGAAAGTGACAACATAGGAGATTCTCTATCATGAAGATCATGGTGCTACTTTGAAGCACAAGTGTGGTAAAAGGATAGTAGCATCGCCCCTTCTCTCTTTTTCTCTCATTTTTTATTTGGGCCTTTTTTATGGCCTCTTTTCTTTCCCCTTTTTTTAGTCCGGAGTCTCATCCCGACTTGTGGGGGAATCACAGTCTCCATCATCCTTTCCTCACTTGGGACAATGCTCTAATAATGATGATCATCACACTTTTATTTTCTTACAACTCAAGAATTACAACTCGATTCTTAGAACGAAATATGACTCTATATGAATGCCTCCGGCGGTGTACCGGGATGTGCAATGACTCATGAGTGACATGTATGAAAGAATTATGAACGGTGGCTTTGCCACAAATACGATGTCAACTACATGATCATGCAAAGCAATATGACAATGATGGAGCGTGTCATGATAAACGGAATGGTGGAAAGTTGGATGGCAATATATCTTGGAATGGCTATGGAAATGCCATAATATGTAGGTATGGCGGCTGTTTTGAGGAAGGTATATGGTGGGTGTATGATACCGGCGAAAAGTGCGCGGTATTAGAGAGGCTAGCAATGGTGGAAGGATGAGAGTGCGTATAATCCATGGACTCAGCATTAGTCATAAAGAACTCATATACTTATTGCAAAAATCTATTAGTTATCGAAACAAAGTACTACGCGCATGCTCCTAGGGGGATAGATTGGTAGGAAAAGACCATCGCTCGTCCCCGACCGCCACTCATAAGGAAGACAATCAATAAATAAATCATGCTCCGACTTCATCACATAACGGTTCACCATACGTGCATGCTACGGGAATCACAAACTTTAACACAAGTATCTCTCAAATTCACAACTACCCAACTAGCATGACTCTAATATCACCATCTTCATATCTCAAAACAATCATAAGGAATCAAACTTCTCATAGTATTCAATGCACTTTATATGAAAGTTTTTATTATATCCCTCTTGGATGCCCATCATATTAGGACTAAATTCATAACAAAAGCAAATTACCATGCTGTTTAAGACTCTCAAAATAATATAAGTGAAGCATGAGAGTTCATCTATTTCTACAAAATAAAACCACCGTCGTGCTCTAAAAGATATAAGTGAAGCACTAGAGCAAACGACAAACTACTCCGAAAGATATAAGTGAAGATCAATGAGTAGTCGAATAATTGTGCAACTATGTGAAGACTCTCTAACATTTAAGAATTTCAGATCTTGGTATTTTATTCAAACAGCAAGCAAAACAAAAGAAAATAAAATGACGCTCCAAGCAAAACACATATCATGTGGTGAATAAAAATATAGCTCCAAGTAAAGTTACCGATGAACGAAGACGAAAGAGGGGATGCCTTCCGGGGCATCCCCAAGATTAGACGCTTGGTTATGCTTGAACATTACCTTGGGGTGCCTTGGGCATCCCCAAGCTTAGGCTCTTTCCACTCCTTATTCCATAGTCCATTGAATCTTTACCCAAAACTTGAAAACTTCACAACACAAAACTTAACAGAAAATCTCGTGAGCTCCGTTAGCGAAAGAAAACAAAATAGCACTTCAAGGTACTGTAATGAACTCATTCTTTATTTATATTGGTGTTAAACCTACTGTATTCCAACCTCTCTATGGTTTATAAACTATTTTACTAGCCATAGATTCATCAAAATAAGCAAGCAACACAATGAAAACAGAATCTGTCAAAAACAGAACAGTCTGTAGTAATCTGTATCAAACGTATACTTCTGGAACTCCAAAAATTCTAAAATAAATTGGTGGACCTGAGGAATTTGTCTTGTAATCATCTGCAAAAATAATCAACTAAATATCACTCTCCAGTAAAATGTTGAAGCAAATCTCGTGAGCGCTAAAGTTTCTGTTTTTTTGCAGCATGATCATAAAGACTTTACCCAAGTCTTCCCAAAGGTTCTACTTGGCACAAACACTAACTAAAACACAAAAACACATCTAAACACAAGCTAGATGGATTATCAAAAATCAAGAAACTAAAATAAGATTGGTTTGCCTCCCAACAAGCGCTAACGTTTAACGCCCCTAGCTAGGCATGATGATTTCAATGATGCTCACATAAAAGATAAGAATTGAAACATAAAGAGAGCATCATGAAGAATATGACTAGCACATTTAAGTCTAACCCACTTCCTATGCATATGGATTTTGTGAGCAAACAACTTATGGGAACAATAATCAACTAGCATAGGAAGGCAAAACAAGCATAACTTCGAAACCTTAAGCACATAGAGAGGAAGCTTGATATTATTGCTATTCCTACAAGCATATACTCCTCCCTCATAATAATTTTCAGTAGCATCATGAATGAATTCAACAATATAACCAGCACCTAAAGCATTCTTTTCATGATCTACTTGCATAGAAAATTTACTACTCTCCACATAAGCAAAATTCTTCTCATTCGGAATAGTGGGAGTATCATAAGACACTTGAATACTATAAATTGTTTCCACATTAAAAGAGTAATGTTCAGAAAAAGGGTAATCATAATCATGACAAGTTTTATAAATATAATCATCACTACTTTTTATAGCATAAGTTTCATCACAATAATCATCATAAGTAGCAACTTTGTTCTCATCATAATCGATTGAAACCTCTTCCAAGATGGTGGACTCATCACTAAATAAAGTCATGACCTCTGCAAATCCACTTTCACAAATATTATAAGATTCAACATCCTCCAAAATAGTGGGATCATTACTTCCTAAAGTTGACACTCTTCCAAACCCACTTTCATCAATATAATCATCATAGGTAAAAGGCATGCTATCATCATAACAACTTTGCATATCAAAACTTGAGCGGCTAAAAATATCATCTTCATTAGACATAGCATCCCCAAGCTTGGGACAAACATTAATCGCAGAAAATATATTCTTAAAAACATCATCTTTATCAAACATAGCATCCCCAAGCTTGGGCCTTTTCATATCATAAGCATAATCACTCTCATCATTAATAGTATGGATAGCACCAATAGTATAGCAATTATCATATTCTTCCAAGAAAGTGCCAAAAATATTTTCAAGATCATAAGAAGTATCATTATCTTCCCAATCATAACCATCACAACAAGCAATAGGCACAACGAGATCATCATCAAGTGCATCATCTTCGACAATTATTTTTGATTCATTTTCATGGGGCACAACAATAATAGGAGCAACATTATTTGGGAGAGAGATATTTTTACCTCTCTTCCTTTTTCTTTTCTTCTTCTTCACCACATCATGTGTCGGTTCAATCCTCTTTTTGGAGCTCCTTATTAATGAGATTGGTTGAATAGAAGGCTCCTCCTCGTTACTTGATTCATCATAAGAAATAATTGGAGGATATTGGGAAGTCTCTTCCCTTTTGTTAGTATTATCTTCATCTTCTATTTGTTTTCTTTTCTTTATGTAATTGGCAATATAAGGATTTTCAATGCAATTCACCGCACAATACATATAAATTTCTTCTAGATCAAAACCAAGAAGTTTATAACGGGAAATTCTGGAAGATGCCTAGTTATATGTTTCATTTCTTCGCAACCCATACGCAAGCTAAGTTCATTATAATATGCAAGGGAAATCAACTCATCACAATTTCTGGACACGATTAGATCTTGAAACAATTTGCATCGGATAGCTAAATGACCACTTTCATTGCAAAGTCCACAAGTATGGCCAAGAAAATTTAAATCTTCAGCACAAACATCTAGCCTTTCTTGCAACAATTTAGTTTCTAAGTACTTATGCCTGCTGCAATATATATCTTCCCTATTTGGTGTGTACTCACAAACCCAATGCACTCCACAAAAATTGACATGTTTATAGGAGACATTTTGATCATAACTAGTGCAATCATCATTAGTACCATGGATATTAAAGGAGTTCATACTAACAACATTGCAATCATGCTCATCATTCAAAGATTTAGTGCCGAACATTTTAATGCATTCTTCTTCTAACAATTTGGCACAATTTTCTTTTCCATCATACTCACGAAAGATATTAAAAATATGAAGCGTATGAGGCAAACTCAATTCCATTTTTTGTAGTTTTCTTTTATAGACTAAACTAGTGATAAAACAAGAAACAAAAAGATTCGATTGCAAGACCTAAAGATATACCTTCAAGCACTCACCTCCCCGGCAACGGCGCCAGAAAAGAGCTTTATGTCTACTACACAACCTTCTCTTGGTAGACGTTGTTGGGCCTCCAAGTGCAGAGGTTTGTAGGACAGTAGCAAATTTCCCTCAAGTGGATGACCTAAGGTTTATCAATCTGTGGGAGGCGTAGGATGAAGATGGTCTCTCTCAAACAACCCTGCAACCAAATAACAAAGAGTCTCTTGTGTCCCCAACACACCCAATACAATGGTAAATTGTATAGGTGCACTAGTTCGGCGAAGAGATGGTGATACAAGTGCAATATGGATGGTAGATATAGGTTTTTGTAATCTGAAAATATAAAAACAGCAAGGTAACAAATGGTAAAAGTGAGCGTAAACGGTATTGCAATGCTAGGAAACAAGGCCTAGGGTTCATACTTTCACTAGTGCAAGTTCTCTCAACAATAATAACATAATTGGATCGTATAACTATCCCTCAACATGCAACAAAGAGTCAACCCAAAGTCACTAATAGCGGAGAACAAACAAAGAGATTATGGTAGGGTATGCAACCACCTCAATGTTATTCTTTCCAATCAATCCGTTGGGCTATTCCTATAAGTGTCACAAACGGCCCTGGAGTTCGTACTAGAATAACACCTTAAGGCACAAATCAACCAAAACCCTAATGTCACCTAGATACTCCAATGTCACCTCAAGTATCCGTATATGCATCACACAATCTCAGATTCATCTATTTAACAAACACATAGAACCTCAAAGAGTGGCCCAAAGTTTCTATCGGATAATCACGATGAAAACGTGTGCCAACCCCTATGCATAGGTTCATGGGCGGAACCCGCAAGTTGATCACCAAAACATACATCAAGTGAATCACGTGATATCCCATGGTCACCACAGATACGCACGGCAAGACATACATCAAGTGTTCTCAAGTCATTAAAGACTCAATCCGATAAGATTACTTCAAAGGGAAAAATCAATCCATTACAAGAGAGTAGAGGGGGAGAAGCAACATAAGATCCAACTATAATAGCAAAGCTCGCGATACATCAAGATCGTGCAAAATCAAGAACACGAGAGAGAGAGATTAAACACATAGCTACTGGTACATACCCTCAGCCCCGAGGGTGAACTACTCCCTCCTCGTCATGGAGAGCGCCGGGATGATGAAGATGGCCACCGGTGAGGGTTCCCCCCTCCGGCAGGGTGCCGGAACAGGGTCCCGATTGGTTTTTGGTGGCTACAGAGGCTTGTGGCGGCGGAACTCCCCATCTATTCTGTTCCTCGATCGTTTTAGGGTATATGGGTTTATATAGGAGGAAGAAGTACGCCAGGGAATCCACGAGGGGCATATGAGGGTGGAGGGCGCGCCCTAGGGGGTGGGCGCGCCCCCTACCTCGTGGCTCCCTCGTTTCTTTCCTGACGTGCACTCCAAGTCTATCAGGTTGCTTTCCTTCCAAAGATAACTTCTCCAGAAGGTTTCATTCCGTTTCGACTCCGTTTGATATTCCTTTTCTTCGAAACACTGAAACAAGGGAAAAAATAGGAACTGGCACTGGGCTCTGGGTCAATAGGTTAGTCCCAAAAATAATATAAAAGTGCATAATAAAGCCCATCAACATCCAAAACACATACTATAATAGCATGGAACAATAAAAAATTATAGACATGTTGGAGACGTATCAAAGGCCATGTCGGAGACCAGCCCCGCGAGTTCTTCATCAGGCTGCGCTGGCCTCCGCGTCGCCGTCTCCGTCTTCCCGCCCCGTTTGCTCGGGAGATGGAGCGTGACCGGCCCCAATCCCTCATATTGCACATGAGGGGTTGTGGGAATGGGGGCACGCGGGTCGACGTCGACTTCCTAGCTCCTCGGGTCATGTACCTCCGTCGTGGGTGGAAGACGTTCGCTCGCATCCACAGCCTGACGGCGGGGCTCATCCTCTACTTCAAATTAATGGAGGACGGCCTGCTCTCCGTCAAGGTCTTCGGAGAGTTCGGAAGTCGCCTAAAGTGCTGCGTGGAGAGCTCCTCCGACGGAGATTTCGACGATGGAAGCTCTTCCTCGAGCGAAAGTGATGAGGAGGACAGCGGGGCAGATGACGGGGACGAGTCCGACTAGGCGTCGGACGCCCTGCGCCTGGGCGGGTGCGGCAGCAGCAGCATCTGCACCTGGCCGCTCCTCCGGCAGAGGTTTGCCGGGGGTGGGGACAGCTTCTTGAACTTCTCGGGGCCGTCTCCTTGGGCGGCTGGTGTCGGGAGGCTGCCGAAGAGGAAGAGGGCGGGAGGCAAGGCCGTCAACTCGGAGTACGCGGGCACCGATGCCTTCATCTCGTATTGCCGGTCCTGCCGCCTCGTCTTCCAGCTCCTTTCCTGGCACCGTCATCACCGGCCCACCCGTGGGCGGCCACCGAGGTGTTCTCTTGGTGCTTTCTGTTGCTTGTAGCTCGCCTAGGCGCCCCTTTTGCCCTCTCGCCTCCTTGACATGCCTCCTGAGGAGAGGGACAAGAAAGGAATTACGGGCATCTTATCTCTTTTTTAGTTTGTAACCCTGCGGGCCTTCGTTAAATTTAGAACTTGTAATGCCCTTGCTCATGTTTTTCATTCCGTATGAGCTGTACATGTATGGGATGTTTTTAATGAAAAAGGGATGCTTGCCAGGTTTTTCGTGCATGGGTAGACCCCGCGACAAGGAGTGAATTCTTGTTATCATTGAAGATAAATGTTTTTCGCCCGGCAACAGGCCTTGCCGTCCCCCTCACTTCACTCGACCATTCTCGCGCTCTTGGCGGAGGCAGGGATGAAGTGGGCTTAGGCTCCTCGTTCTATCTCCTTCCCGCCGCGGCTACAACCAAATCCAGACCTAGGAGATAATCCTTAGGTATAGGAAAAAGGGGAGCACGGTAGCTGGAGAAAAAACGAGGTTTCACATGCCCCAGTTCCATTCCGAAATGCATGACAGAGGATGAAAGACTTATCTGGATCTGCAGCCCCCGGCAACCTCATCTTGCCGCGGTTGGATCCTTATGCTTGCAGCCCCCGGCAACTCTGGTTAGCCGGGGTCGGGACGCCGGTCCGTTTCCTTCTTTCCAAGTAGCTCAGCGGAAGTGCTCATGTGCCCTGCGAACCAAAGGAGGACAGAAAAGGAACAGATAGATGCGCACTCGACCTCTAGGCCAGGGGTTAGTCGCCGCTAAGCACTATCAACCCTAACCAAGGAAGAGACTCGACCTAGCATGCATGCTATTACTTAGGGTGCCAGCGCTTCATTTATTTATGCTCAGGGTCTGCGCCTCGCTTTGTACAAAGGGTTACATGCCTTGTCGGCAATGCTTATACAAAAGGTGGCTTGCCGGGAGGCCCGGCAAGCCGCACCTTACGGGTAAAACTTGTGAAGATGCTCGATGTTCCAGGAGTTGCTCACTGGGACAACATCTTCGGTCTCCAGGCGGACTGCGCCGGGCCTGGTGACTCGTATTACCCGATAAGGGCCTTCCCACTTTGGCATCAACTTGTTGGAATTCTTGGCCGACTGAACGCGCCGAAGAACAAGGTCACTTTTCTCAAAGCATTGGGCATGAACCTTGCGGCTATGGTAGCGGCGCAAGGCTTGCTGGTAGCGCGCTGCCCTCACAGCCGCCCGAAGACGATCTTCCTCAAGGAGCATTGCGTCATCTTGGCGCAACTGCTCTTGCTAAATCTCATCATAAGCGAGCACTCGAGGTGACCCGTATATGAGTTCCATGGGGAGAACTGCTTCTGCCCCGTATACCAGGGCAAAAGGTGTCTGGCTGGTGGCTCAATTTGGCGTCATCCTGATCGACCAAAGAACCGCCGGCAATTCATCAATCCAGCGCCTCCTGCTCTTGCGCAGCTTGTCAAAAGTCATTATCCTTAGGCCTCACAATATTTCAGCATTTGCCCTCTCCGCTTGGCCGTTGCTCCGTGGGTGTGCCACGAAAGCAAAACAGACCTTGCTGCCGAGGTCTTGAATGTACTGCATGAAGCCGTGGCTCGTGAACTGCGTGCCGTTGTCGGTGATGACTCTGTTTGGCACACCAAAACGGCAGACCAGTCCCTTGAAAAACTTGACAGCTAATTGAGCTGTCACCTTTCTCACTGCTTCCACCTTCGGCCACTTTGTGAACTTGTCCATCGCAACGTACAAGTACTCAAAGCCCCCGACAGCACGGGGGAAAGGGCCTAGTATATCGAGCCCCTAGACCGAGAATGGCCAGGAGAGAGGGATTGTTTGAAGGGCTTGAGCTGGTTGATGAAGCTTCTTTGAATGGAACTAACACGCTTCACACTTGGTTACTAGTGTCGTTGCATCCTGGAGGGCGGTGGGCCAGAAGAATCCTTGCCGGAACGCCTTCCCGGCAAGGGCCCTCGACCCTATGTGGGAGCCACATATGCCTCCGTGTATCTCCGCCAACAGCTCTAGTCCTTCCTCCCAGGGGATGCACTTCAATTTCACACCGTTTGGCCTTCTCCTGTACAGGACGTCATCGATGAACTGGTACAGCGCGGACCGACAGGCTACTTTTTCCGCTTCTTCCTGCTCCTCAGGAAGTTCCCCTGTTTGGAGGAATTGGACGGTACGCTCCGCCCATGCCGGAGCCTGGGGCTCCACGGCAAGGACAAGGCATTTCTTCCGCCATGCGAGCGGCTGTCTCTACGGCAAGGGCTTGACGCCCTGCCGGAGCCGCTTGCTCTTGGGCAGGCTAAGCGTCCGCGGCAGAACCCTTGCCAACAGCCCCAGGGGGCTCGGTAGGAAAGTACTTGCCGGGGCGGCCTCCTTGGTCGCCACGCTTCTTGCCGGATCCCTCAGCACCGTCCTCGTCCTTCTCCTTGTCCTGCCTCTCGTACTCAGCCTTTTGCTTCTCAGGAAGCAGCTCGACTTGTCGGCAGTTCTGGAGGTTGTGGCCCTTGGTGCGGTGGATCTTGCAGTATTGCTTGCCGGAGCTTCCTGGCTTGTCGGTAGCCGCCAAGGCCCGGTAGGCGGCGCACCCGGCAATCTCCTTGCCGGGGGTGTCTTCCTTGACCTTCTTGCTGGCACCGGTATCATCAGATCCCTCAACGGCAAGCACGACCTTGTCTTTGCGTTTCCTGTTGCGACGCCGGCCCTTCTTCGTCGGGGTGGCGGCGTCTTCAACGGTAGAGTCGGTTTCCGCGCCGGCGTCTTCGCCGGGGTAGTTCCTTCCCTCTTCAGCCCAGGCGCACCTATCGGCCAGAACGTAGAGCTCGGCCACATCCTTAACTTTGGTCATCGCCAGCTCTTCGCGCATCTTGCGGTTGCGCACGTTCTGGTGGAATGCGCTGATCACAGCGGCAGGATGAACGTCGGGGATGTTGTACTGCACCCGACTGAATCTCTGGATGTACTTGCGCAGGGTTTCCCCTTCCTTCTGGGGAATGATTTGCAGATCACTGGCCTGGCCATGAGATTGGTGGCCTCCTGTGAAGGCGCCAACGAACTCATGGCACAGATCCGACCAAGAAGAAATGGAATCCACCGGCAGGTGCATCAACCAGGACATCACATTGGGCTTCAGCGCCAGCGGGAAATAGTTGGCGAGCACCTTGTCGTCGCGAGCTCCAGCAGCCTGCATCGCGATGGTGTAGATGCTGAGGAACTCGGACGGATGGGTCTTGCCAGTGTACTTCTCGCCGACGTCGGGCTTGAACGTGCGGTGGGACGGCCAGTGGAACTGCCGCAGCTCACGGGTAAAGGCCGGGCAGCCCACCTCGTAAGGTAGGCCGCCGGGGCCCCCCGACTCCGGGTGGTCCATAGCGGGTCCCGCCCGCTTGTCTGATTGGCGGCACGTTTCGCGCCGGTACTCGACGATGGTTCGAGCGTCTTTGTGAGCTCGCTCCCGAAGGACTTGGCGGTGGTCGCGGAGGGTTCACAGGTCGGACGACGCTATGGTGATGTTATCACAAGCGTCGTCGTGACGGGCCGACGCCCGCGGCGGCTGGCGAGGAGGAGGAGAGTGCACCATGGCCGCAGCTCCCCCGGTCCTCCCAGCACCAGCATGTGGTGGCTCGGTGGAGCGCCGACCTGAGGGCCCTGCCGGTCGTGGATCGTCTTTGTTTGCGACAACGACGAGGCTCCGGATGGTGGCCCTCCACTCCTCGAGCTTCTCCGCAGCAGGAGGGAAGTCGAGGAGCAGCTGCGCGCACGCCAAAACTTCCGCTGGCGTGGGCGGCCGCGACAGCTGCGTGGATCGCGGCGCGCTTCGACTTCTAACCATGTTAGAAGGAGCTCCGTTACGACCCAGCGGCCGCGTGCCATTTTTGCCAGCGCTTCGGTGAGCGTGTTGAACCCCTTCATCTTGCGGATGACGCACATGGCTCTTCCCACGGCGGTGCCCAGGGTCACCAACGTGGTGACGCTGCTCGGCGCGCACACCATGTGAAGAGCGCGCGGTGGTCGCCGGTGTGGGCCTCTTGGAGGTCGCTGCGCCGGCGGAGGTGGCACAACGACACCCCTGGAGGGCCCCGCACCGCCTGCGGGGGGCCCGGCTCTGTCTTTGGATCTGGCGATGTGCAGCCGGTCATCTGGTGCGGGAACGACGCCGCTCGCCAGGCTCTGACTGCCTGGGCGATGCTGGTGCTCACGGACCGCGGCCCGGGTCCTGTCCGCGACCGGTCCACTGCTCGTCCGCACCGGCACGGGCCGTTGGGCTCCCAACGAGCCGATCGCTGTGGCCGTCTTCTTCTTAGGAGCCATGGTGACGAAGAACTGCTAGGCTAACTACTAGAACAGATTCTCACAATTGCGCCCCCTACCTGGCGCGCCAAAGATGTCGGGGAAACGACACCTATGGGATCACAAGAATCCCTAAGCCAAAGATGTTGGGGAAACGACACCTATGGGATCACAAGAATCCCTACTATGGTTGCCGGGGCGCGGGGTTGCGAGAAGAGCAGGGCTAGTAGACAACACAAGGATCGTTTACCCAGGTTCGGGCCGCGAGGATGCGTAAAACCCTAGTCCTGCTTTGGTGGGTGTATTTCAGTGAGTTCTTGAGCTCTCGAACTAACTGTGGTCAGTGCGTAGTTCGAAAGAGCCGAATCCTCCTCCAGTATGCCATGGGCCTCCTTTTATAGTCGGAAGGGGCTGCCACAGTGGCACACAGGAGGTGGAAAGGCGTATAGTGCCCTGAGCTTATCGCTCGTATTACAGGACAAGACACATTTAAGGCGTAGCTTAGGTGTCCCCCTGCTTTATCGGGGACGGGGGCGAGGCCCGTCCCGTCCGTCGCCGCTCCTCTTTGCTTCGACACGCGCCTTGGCCTGCAATGCGTGCGGCGCCATGTAGGCAGGCAGGCAGCTGAGGTGGCGCGGTGGTGGAGCCTTCACGAAGATCTGCATGCCGCCACGCACCCGCTCGATGAGTTGGCCTGGGAGCTGCATGTTGCCACGCAGGTGCCTGCCCAGCTGGTTGGGCTGGCAGCTACATGTGAACGGTGGTGGAATCTTGGTTGGCGTGGGCCTGGCGGTGGCCCCGCTAGCGTCCTTGGTGAGGGCCTTGCCGGGTGGCCCGGCAAGGGTCTTGCCATGTGGCCCGGCAAGGGTCTTGGCGTGGCGCGCTGTCGTCCCCGGCAAGGGCCTTGTCGGGGGTCTGGTGGCCTTCCTCGGCAAGGATCTTGCCGAGGATCGTCGACTTCTAATCATCATCTGATCTTGAATATGTCTTCACAAAGAACTGCATGCCACCACAAAGGTGCCTTCCCGAGCCCTGGCCCCACGTGGATGATGGTGTTTGGGGACCGTGGGCTCAAGGGTTGCTCGCTCTGTTGGTGTGGGGCGAGCTGCCCCGGCAAGGGTCTTGCCGGGGGAGCCTGCTTCATCCCTCTGCTCCTTGTGGTCTCGGCCTTGGTGTTTCTCTGATTATCTTGGGCTTCGGTCTCACCTTGGCTCACCTCCCCTGTTCTTCTTGGTGCGACCGTGGACGCGGCTCCGACTGCCCGTGCACAGGTAAAGGGGTACAAAAGCGTGCCCCTCTTTTTGTACACCGACAATGAGTTTTTGGGTTTTGATGTACCGAAGGTAGTTCGGAGTCCCGGATATGATCATGGACATGACGAGGAGTCTCGAAATGGCCGAGACGTAAAGATCGATATATTGGACGACTATGTTCGGACACCGGAAGTGTTTCGGGAGGTTTCAGACATTTACCGGAGTACCGGGGGGTTACCGAAACCCCCCGGGGAGTATATTAGGCCTAATGGGCCTTAGTGGGAGAAGAGGAGGGGCGGCCAGTGATGAAGCCATGTACCTAGGGTAGGCATAGGCCTGACCGAGACACCCTCCCCTAGGACTTCACCCTAAAAGCAGAAAGCAGTCAAAGAGGAGTCACCATCCACTCGACCATGGAGCATTCCACTCGGAAGACTCGAAGTCACTCGACCATGGATACCGTCACTCGACCGCTAGAAGATCTAAAGCCACTCTGCACTGCAACGGTCAGACATTACACCATAGCTTTAATGATCATTATGTCTCTTTATTACTAGCGTTACCAGTACCGCCCCTCTCTTGATGTACCTTAAATCCCTTGTAACGTGGGCTGGCTGGGGTCCTGGCGCACTCTATATAAGCCACCCCCCTTCACATGCACAAGGGTTCGCACCCCTGTAAACACACATACGCATAATTCAGTCGACCGCCTCCGGGCTCCGAGACGTAGGGTTGTTACTTCTTCTGAGAAGGGCCTGAACTCGTAAAACTCGCTTGTACAACTTCGCCATAGCTAGGATCTTGCCTCTCCATACTACCCCCCTATTCTACTGTCAGTCTTACTACCACGACAGTTGGCGCTGACCGTGGGGCAGGTGTCTTAGCGACTTATTGGAGAAGTTGCAATTTTTCCGATACCCATCATCATGGTTTCTGGCGGAGGGTTGGCCGAGGGCCGCGAGATCCGTCTCGGCGCGCTCGTGTTCGTCGCCGACGACTCCGCTTGGCTCCAAGAGGCTCCACTCGACGTCGAGGCGCTCCCCGTGCGTGGGGCAACGCACTTTCGCAAGTGCGTCCACGGCGTCCTTCTGCGGCAGCCGGCGACTTAGTATCGGTCGGCTCCTGTGGCGTCCTCGCTCCCTGCCGCTCGCCGGCGCAACCGTTCCGGTCGGTCGCGGCTCCAGCGGTGGGTGAGGCACGCGGTGGCTCGCCAGTCGGCCACCCTGCAAGTCGCGGCAATCGAACCGGACGAAACTCTTTACGGCCTGTTCGACCTGTCGAGTGGCTCCATCGAGACTGCATCCGAGTGCGACAGCAGCGACCCCGCGGCAGAAGTCTTGATGGTCAACGGACCGCGCAGTCCTCCTGGCTTCCCCCGCGACGACGGTGGCGATGGCAGAGGCGATCCGTCGCACGCCCACGAGGAATACCGCCCTGAGCCCCTCTCTTCGCAGTAGAGGGAGGAACTTCGTCGGCGTAACATCGATGCGCTTCACACTCCTATCGTTGGAGAAACCCCCGAGGCCCGGGCCTTGGAGGAGGCGCGCCTGGCCAACTTGGTTGAGCGCACTCGACTGGAGAACCTCCAGCACGCACTCGACAAGCGTGCTCGGCAGCGGATTCCTGAGTCCAATCAATGACAGCTTTTTCCGCCTCCAACTCAGGTATACCGAACTCCGATTCAGAATCTCACAGCTGTAGCCCGAATAGCAGAGTCGATTCAGCCCTCCCAGTCAGAAGCTGGCAGAGGTTTGATGCAGATCAGGGCTTTACTACGGTCAGCGTGAGAACAAAACACAGCAGTTTCTCAGTCGCGGAATAGGATCCATAGCAGATCCGTTGTAGCAGACACAGTCCAGTCGGCTCATAGCCCAAGATCGCCCCCGAGGCGTGAGGGACGTGGAGACCGATGAGATCAGTACAGAAACTGTGAGCAGTATGATCACCGACTCGACCACGACAATCGTCGTCGAGTGCCCATGCCTTCCCCAAGCAGTGGGTCATACGCGCCTCGGCAACACGATGATAGACGCCCCAAAGTGGTGGGCGAAGGATTCCAGTCGACCCCCGGGAGCCGGGCTTTGATGCGAGATCTATTCTCATTCACGGTCTGGTTGACAGGAACAGAGCGCACAGAGAAGGCCATGACAGAGATTACCCGACCGGCAACAGACTACACGTTTCAGGTCCCGAGTGTTTCAGCAGAGCCATCTGGGCTGCAGTGATTCCTCCCAACTTCAGATTAGCGACTGGAGTCAGCAAGTTCACTGGTGAGTCCAAGCCTGACACTTGGCTCGAGGACTACCGAGTGGCAGTGCAGATCGGTGGTGGCAATGATGAAGTGGCCATGAAGCACCTTCCTTTGATGTTGGAAGGCTCGGCCAGAGCGTGGTTGAATCAGTTGGCACCGAGCAGCATATATAGTTGGGAGAAACTCGCCCGAGTGTTTGTTAGGACCTTTGAAGGTACTCGCAAATGACCAGCAGGGTTAACAGAGTTGCAGTCTGGTGTGCAGAAACCGAATGAAACCTTGAGAGATTATATCCAGAGATGGATCACGTTGCACCACACGGTAGAGAATGTGTCAGATCACCAAGCAGTTTGTGCCTTCAAGGAAGGCGTCAAGTATCGAGAATTGAATCTAAAGTTCGGTCGGACTGGAGATATGTCTCTGAGTCGGATGATGGAAATTGTCACCAAGTATGCTAATGGTGAAGAGGAGGATTGGCTCCGGAGTGGCAAGCACAAAACAGTCGCCCACGAAACCGGAGGAGGGAACTCCAGTCGGAAGCAGAAGTGAAAAGCCGAGCCAGCTGCTCCTGGTGAGGCCTTAGCCATGACTCAAGGAAAGTTCAAGGGGAAGCCCAAAGGGCCGTGGAATCCCAAGAAAGTGAAAGATCAAGATGGAAATGATGTGCTGGATTTTCCCCTGTCACATTCATACCAAGAAAGATGAGGAGGGTAACCTAGTTTACCCCAAACACACCACTCGACAATGTCGGCTCCTGATTCAACAGTTCCGAGAGAAACAGCCCAAGGAAAAGGAAAAGGAGTCGGATAAGGGTGAGGATAAAGAAGAAGATGATGATGGTTTCCCAACGTCAATTCCACTCTGATGATTTTTGCTAATGTTGAAAGCAAAAGTCAATTAAAAGTTATAAACAGAGAGGTGAATATGGTTGCTCCGGCGACACCCAGTTATCTGAAGTGGTCCTAGACTGCCATCACATTCGACCAGTCTGACCACCCAGCAGATATAGCCACCCCTGGGAGGCAAGCGCTGGTGGTCGACCTAGTTGTTGAAGGCACTCGACTGACAAAGTGATGATGGATGGTGGTAGTGGCCTAAATATCCTGTATGCGGAGACCTTGAAAGGAATGGGCATTCCGATGTCCAAGCTCAGTGAAAGCAATATGAGTTTCCATGGCGTTATACCTGGCAAGAAGGCTGAATCACTCGGCCAGATCGCCCTTGACGTGGTTTTCGGTGATTCCAAAAATTACCGCAAGGAAAAGTTGATGTTTGAAGTTGTGGATTTCCAGAGTGCTTATCACGCTATTCTGGGTAGGCCTGCTTATGCATGTTTTATGGCTCGACCATGTTACGTGTACCTCAAACTGCAGATGCCTGGTCCCACAGGAGTGATAACTATCACTGGCAATCGGCAGAAGGCGGAAGAGTGCTTCCAGAAGGGCTGAAAGATCGCCGATGCACAAATGGCAGTGGTAGAATATCAAGAGTATCAGAAAAATGCAGTTCCGAGTGATTTGTTACGAGCCAAGAAGCCTGCCACAGACTCTGCATTTCAGTCGTCTGGTGAAACGAAGCCGATTCATATTCACCCGACCGATCCCAATGCTGCTCTGACTCACATTTCTACAACACTTGACTCCAAATAGGAAGAAGCGCTCATCCAGTTCCTCCGTGAGAACTGGGACATCTTTGCATGGAAACCTTCTGACATGTCGGGTGTTCCCAGTGGGCTGGCTGAGCACCGTTTGCGAGTCGACCCAAAAGTGAAACCAGTCAAGGAACATCTTCGACGGTCTGCCGTACAGAAGAGAAAAGCAATTGGTGAAGAAGTGGCTCAGCTCCTGGCAGCTGAGTTTATCCGAGAGATTTACCAGTCCGAGTGGCTCGCCAATGTTGTCATGGTCCCCAAGAAGGACAAATCATTTCACATGTGCATTAACTTCAAGCATATCAATCGGGCCTGCCCGAAAGATCATTTTCCTCTCCCCCGCATCGACCAAATAGTCGACTCGACTGCGGGGTGTGAGCATTTGTCCTTCTTGGACGCCTATTCCGGGTATCATCAGATCCGACTGTATGGACACGATGAGATAAAAACGGCTTTCATCACTCCATTCGGGTGCTTCTGTTATGTCACCATGCCATTCGGCCTGAAGAACACTGGAGCCACATTCATGAGGATGATTCAGAAGTGCTTGCTCACTCAAATCAATCAGAATGTGGAAGCATACATGGATGACATTGTGGTCAAGTCACATAAAGGTTCTGACCTGCTGGCTGACCTTGCTGAAACTTTTGCCAACCTCAGAAGGTATGATATCAAGCTTAATCCATCAAAGTGCACAATCGGAGTTCCTGGCGGAAAATTACTCGGTTTTCTCGTTTTCGAACGAGGGATCGACGCTAACCCAGAGAAAGTTGGTGCTATACTCCGGATGAAACACCCTGTGCGTGTGCACGATGTCCAGAAGCTTACTGGTTGTTTGGCCGCCTTAAGTCGATTCATTTCTCGCCTCGGTGAAAAGGCATTGCCTCTTTACCGACTGATGAAGAAGTCTGATAAGTTCGAGTGGACTCCTGAAGCTGATGCAGCGTTTGAAGAGCTCAAAGCCCTGCTTTCCACCCAGCCGGTGCTTGCTGCCCCAATCAGGAAAGAGCCTTTACTGCTTTACATTGCAGCCATTGGACAAGTTGTCAGTACAGTACTTACGGTCGAGCGGGAAGAAGAAGGAAAAGCTTATAAAGTTCAGCGCCTAGTATATTATGTTTCTGAAGTTCTGACTCCATCCAAGCAAAGATATCCACATTATCAGAAGCTTGTCTATGGGATTTATATGACCACGAAGAAGGTTGCACACTATTTCTCTGACCACTCCAGTACAGTCGCCAGCGACGCTCCATTATCAGAGATTTTGAACAACAGAGATGCAACTGGCTGAGTGGCAAAGTGGGCGATTGAACTTCTTCCCTTGGATATCAAGTTTGAGGCAAAGAAAGCTATCAAGTCCCAAGCAATAGCAGATTTCCTCGCAGAGTGGACCGAACAGCAGCTGCCGACTCAAGTCCACTCAGAGCACTGGATCATGTTCTTTGATGGCTCCAAGATGCTGAATGGTTCCGGTGCTGGGGTGGTACTGGTATCCACCCGAGGAGACAAGCTTAGATATGTTCTCCAAATTCACTTTGATTCCTCCAATAATGAAGTTGAATATGAAGCACTCTTATATGGGTTACGTATGGCCATTTCACTCAGCGTCCGTCGCCTCATGGTCTACGGCGACTCAGATTTGGTAGTCAATCAAGTGATGAAGGAGTGGGACGTCAGAAGCCCAGCTATGACTGGTTACTGTAATGGAGTGAGGAAGTTGGAAAAGAAGTTTGAGGGGTTAGAGCTCCATCATATACCCCGACTAAAAAATCAAGCAGCCGATGATTTGGCAAAGATAGGTTCCAAGAGGGAAGCCATTCCCAGCAATGTGTTTTTGGAACACATTCATACACCTTCAGTTCAAGAAGATCCTTTCACTGAACAGCCCCCACAACCTAAAAGTGCCAAAGATCCGAATGAAGTCGAGGTCCCAGCCGTGGTCGACTTGATCATGGAGGTTTTGGTCATAACTCCTGACTGGACAATGCCATACATTGCGTATATCCTTAGGAAGGAACTCCCAAAGGATGAAGAGGAGGCCCGACAGATCGTCAGTCGATCCAAAGCCTTTACTATGAGAAGAGGACAACTGTTCAGAGAAAGTCTGACTGGAGTCAGCCAGAAATGCATAACACCAGAAGAAGGTCTAGTAATCCTCAACGACATCCACTCGGGGACCTATGGCCACCATGCGTCCTCTCGGACCATTGTGGCCAAAGCATACCGAGCTGGATTTTATTGGCCACGAGCAAATGAAATGGCGAAAGATATAGTCGACAAATGTGAAGGCTGCCAGTTTTACTCCAACATGTCCCACAAGCCTGCATCAGCCCCGAAGACCATTCCACTCGTCTGGCCTTTTGCTGTTTGGGGGCTAGATATGGTTGGGCCCCTGAGAACTGGTCGGAGCGGTTTCACTCATGTGCTTGTAGCAGTCGACAAGTTTACCAAATGGATTGAAGCCAAGCCTATCAAGAATCTTGAATCCAGTACTGCCGCCAGCTTCATCAGAGAGTTGTCATTCAGATATGGGGTTCCGCACAGCATCATCACTGACAACGGGTTGAACTTCGATTCTGATGAGTTCAGAGCCTTCTGTGCTTCCCAAGGCACTTGAGTCGACTATGCTTTAGTCGCCCACCCGCAGTCGAATGGACAAGCGGAAAGAGCAAATAGCTTGATTCTCAAAGGACTGAAACCCCGATTGATGCGAGATCTCAAGCATGCAGCAGGCGTTTGGGTCGATGAACTTCCATCAGTTCTTTGGGGATTAAGGACAACTCCCAATCGGTCGACTGGCCGAACTCCATTCTTCTTGGTCTATGGAGTTGAAGCTGTTCTACCGAGTGACTTGCTTCACAATGCACCCCGAGTCGAGCTTTTCTCTGAAGATGAAGCAGAACAGGCCCGACAAGACGCAGTTGATCTCCTAGAAGAGGAAAGAGAGATCGCCTTAATCCGGTCGACCATTTATCAGCAAGACTTGCGTCGATTCCACGCCAGAAATGTGAGGGGCCGAGCATTTCAAGAGGGAGACTTGGTTCTTCGAGTGGATCAGCAGAAACCACACAAGCTCGCCCCTGCTTGGGAAGGTCCCTTCATCGTCACCAGAGTGCTCCACAATGGGGCATACCATCTTTACAATGTCGAACATCAGAAAGACGAGTCACGGGCTTGGAATGCGGAGCTGCTCCGCCCCTTTTATACTTAAGCGCTCATTTTGTTGAGTTGTAATAAGAAAGACCTTTGTAGTTTGTTTATTAGAGACAACAGTTTTACAGTCTTCTAAAAAATGATTGTCGCTACTTATACTTGTGTCTGAAATCCCCTAGCAGGTGACTTAGCCGCGAATCCGTTTCGCCTAAGTTTAAAAAAAATCCTACCAAGTGGTGAGCAAGCCTCTCACTCGGGGGCTTAGCTGCGAATCCGTTTTGCCTAAGTTTGAAAAATCCTACCGAGTGGTGAGCAAGCCTCTCACTCGGGGGCTTAGCTGCAGTCTAGTACTCGCCTTAGTTTGAAAAATCCTACCGAGTGGTGAGCAAGCCTCTCACTCGGGGGCTTAGCTGCAGTCCAGTACTCGCCTAAGTTTAAAAAATCCTACCGACTAGAGAGCAACCCTCCCACTCGGGGGCTTAGCTGCAGTCCAGTACTCGCCTAAGTTTGAAAAATCCTACCGAGTGGTGAGCAAGCCTCTCACTCGGGGGCTTAGCTGCAGTCCAGTACTCGCCTAAGTTTGAAAAATCCTACCGAGTGGAGAGCAACCCTCCCACTCAGGGGCTTAGCTGCAGTCCAGTACTCGCCTAAGTTTGAAAAATCCTACCGAGTGGTGAGCAAGCCTCTCATTCGGGGGCTTAGCTCCAGTCCAGTACTCGCCTACGTTTAAAAAATCCTACCGAGTGGAAAGCAACCCTCCCACTCGGGGGCTTAGCTGCAGTCCAGTACTCGCCTAAGTTTAAAAAATCCTACCGAGTGGAAAGCAACCCTCCCACTCGGGGGCTTAGCTGCAGTCCAGTACTCGCCTAAGTTTGAAAAATCCTACCGAGTGGAGAGCAACCCTCCCACTCAGGGGCTTAGCTGCAGTCCAGTACTCGCCTAAGTTTAAAAAATCCTACCGAGTGGAGAGCAACCCTCCCACTCGGGGGCTTAGCTGCAGTCCAGTACTCGCCTAAGTTTAAAAAATCCTACCGAGTGGAGAGCAACCCTCCTACTCGGGTGCTTAGCTGCAGTCCAGTACTCGCCTAAGTTTGAAACACGCCCATATCCGCAAGGACGACAAGGTGCAGGTCGAATGCAACCTTCTCTTGCGGAGCTGCGCCACAAGTACAACGTGCGCTCCATCCCGATCCGCAAGGACGATGAGGTGCAGGTCGACTGCAACCTTCTCCTGCGGAGCTGCGCCACAAGTACAACGTGCGCTCCATCCCGATCCGGAAGGACGAAGAGGTGTAGGTCGACTGCAACCTTCTCCTTTGGAGCTGGGCCACAAGTACAACGTGCGCTCCATCCCGATCCGCAAGGATGACGAGGTGCAGGTCGACTGCAACCTTCTTCCGCGGAGCTACGCCACAAGTACAACGTGTGCTCCATCCCGATCCGCAAGGACAATGAGGTGCAGGTCGACTGGAACCTCCTCCCCAGAGCTGCATCTCAAGTACAAAAATGTTCCGAGTGAAGAATAAGTTCCACTCGAAGGCAAGCAGAAGCATATTCGGAGATAAACCAAACGCAGATAAATCCTAAAGTTCCGACCACGGGTTAAAGTACTCGGGCATCAAGCCCGAAGGAGTTTAACGGTTACAAAAATCACTCGGCATCCCGAGGCAAATTTAAGGTGGAGCACAAAAGTTTGTTCACTCTGCAGGAGGAGGGCTGGCAGGCTCGACGAATTCGTCCAGGTCAATTCCGTTGACAATCCGAGTGGCGGCAGCAATGAAGGTCTCCATGAAGGATTGGAAGTCATGCTTCTTGGTGTTGGCAACCTTGATCGCTGCCAGCTTCTCTTCTCGCGCTTCCTTGCAGTGGACACGAACCAAAGAGAGAGCCACATCAGCGCCGCACCGGGCAGAAGATTTCTTCCATTCTAGCACCCGACCAGGAATCTCATTAAGTCGAGTCATTAGAGACTCGAGGTCATTCTAGAGCGCTGCCCCTGGCCAAAGTGCTGTGTCGATCCGCGACATTGCGACCTTCAGTCGAGCAAGGTAATCAACAACACCCGCAACACGAGATTCCAATCGGAGTACATTCATGGCAGCCTCGTCTTTAACTGGAGAATGGATGGGGTCCAAGCCTGTCTCGACTCGCCCAGTTTCTTCTTGGAAGTTCCGGCAAAATTGTGCACGTACAATTCAAAGAGGGTCAGTGATTGAATGTCGAGTCAACAGTAACGAGTCAGTCGGGTCAAAGAGAATACCTTCAAGCATGACGAACAGCTTCTTGGCAAGACCTCCCAGATAATTCTGCAAGTCGTCCCTCCTGCGAGCAATACCTTCCATCTTCTCATTCAGATTGTTCTTGTCCTTCTTCAGGCGGGTCGCTTCCGTATTGGCTTCATCAAGAGCAGTTTTCAGCCTGGTGTTTTCTTCCTCCAATTTGCCGACTGAAGCTAGTTTCTGTTCGGCGAGTGCAGTTTTCTCGTCAGCTGCTTTCTATGCGGCCGCAAGATCTTGGTCCTTCTTCGCCAGAGCTTGATTCATTTTCTCTGAAAATAAACAATGTTCGGTTCAAAAAAAGTAAAATAAGATCGGGCACAGAAACGAGTCAGTCGGCGAGTTTTCTCTTACCAGTAGCTTCATCCTTGGCCTTCTACAGATTTGTCTTGGCCAGTTCCAGATCGAGATTGAGCTGAATCTGTTTTTTCTCGAATTCAGCAAAACGAATTCTGAGTTCGCGAGATTCGTGTAATCAAGGGTCAGTCAATCGACAGATGGAAAGATCAATCACTTCAGAACAATAGTTTGATAAATTCAAGTTGTTTTCAGACCGTAGTCGACTGCCCGCAGTCAACCACGGTCTCGGGGACTACACCCAGTGGGTGCACTTAGCGTGCCCCCACTGGTTCAGATTCCAGTCGACGTGGTCCGTCCAGGTTGAGTGTAAAAAAAGAGAGATCTAAGACCATAATCGACTGCCTGCAGTCGACCACGGTCTCGGGAACTACACCAAGTGGGTGCACTTAGCGTGCCCCCACTGGTTCAGATTCCAGTCGACGTGGTCCATCCAGGTTGAGTGTAAAAAAAGAGAGATCTAAGACCATAATCGACTGCCCGCAGTCGACCACGGTCTCGGGGACTACACCAAGTGGGTGCACTTAGCGTGCCCCCACTGGTTCAGATTCCACTCGACATGGTCCGCTCAGACCGAGTGGAAAATTCCTATTCTCAGACCACAGTCGACTGCCCGCAGTGGTTTCAGGGACTACACCCAGTGGGTGCACTCAGCGTGCCCCCACTGATTCAAAGATTCAATCAACAACAACATCGTTAGCTCAAAGTGCGAGTTTGCTCAGTAGCAAATCAAAACACCCTATGGGTGTACAGATGCGAATCGCGGACAGATGAAAAGATTCTTTGAAAGAAAGTATTCAGGTACCATATCCTAACAGTACAAACCAAAAGAGTCAGTCGACAATCTGCTAACCTAGACGTTGCTCTGGAGAGCGGAGCTGGCATCATAAGTAGCTTGGCTGGCTTCCCGCACCATCTTCATCTTCTCCATCATAATGCCCGCCTGGCATATAGCCTCTTTGGCAGTACCCACCTGGTCCTCTGGGACGTGATGTGCAGTAAAAAGTGATGGTGGATCGACGGGAGTCTGTGCGGCTGACGCCGAAGGCTGAGCACTCGACAGCGGTATGGCGAAGGAGACGGAAGTCCGATTGGTATCGCCGGCGTCCTGAACTACCGGTTCCGCCACCGGCGTCGACTGAGGTGTCTTGCCAGCAGACGTTTTCCTGTTTCTTCTGCCCAAGGGCCTCTGTGGCTCGTCCTCGTCGTCGTCAGGGAGGTCAATGACGTTGAGAAGAGCTGTAAAAAGATCAGTTGCCAAAAGATCATTTTCGATTGGTTACATCGCAGGTCAATCGACAAAGCAATGTCAGGATCGCAAATATTATACGTGGGTTTTAGGTGACCGCATCTTCCATGTCCTCATCCTCGTTTTTGTAAGCAGAGGTCCCAGTGGTAGCTGCACTGCTAGTTTCAAGATTCAATCGGTCAAACCAAGGAAAAATAGACAACACAGAATTCTGGGTAAAACTGAAGACAAGACACTTACGCAGAGGCAACAGGGATGTCGATTTTGATTCTAGGCAGCGCTTTCCGGGTCTTCTGCATTACAACCTTGGACTGCTTCGGGGCCTTTTCAGTCGGCGCCGGAGACGACGTTCGAGGACGCTTTGACGACTGCCCGGTCTGAATGGTCGCCTTGTCGCGGGCGCTTGCCGGATCGTGGGTGAGCTTGGACCGCCTTTCCCTGCGGGGAGGCGAGTCCACCTCTTCTTCATCACTCGGGTCATCGCTCTCCTCGTCCCCTTCACCATCAGAATGCCACTCGCCGCTTTCACCTCCGCTTGCCTCCCCTTCCGAGTCCTGCTCTTGCTCTCCGTTGGGCATCGAATACATCTTAGTAAGGGCCTAGAAGAAAACAAGCAGGACAAAATCAGTCAGTGGACTATAAACAATTGCATGATAAATCAAGATAACACTCGGTAATTCAGAGTTGGGACCTTGTGTGGTTCATAGGATTGGTCGAGTGGAGGGATTCTCCTGGCCCCTCTGGGGTTATCTTTGTTGCCAGTGATACACCTCAACCACTTCTCCACCGTGTCCGCATCGACTTCTTCCGGATGCACCCGAGTGGAATCTTCGATGCCCGAATACATCCACATCGGATGGTCACGGGCCTGAAGAGGCTGAATACGTCGTCTGAGGAAGACTTCCAGCAGATCCATACCGGTCACGCCCTCACGGATGAGGTAGACCACTCGCTCAACTACCACCTTCACCTCCGCTTTCTCCCCCGGGGTCACTTTTAAGGCGGAGGGCTTCTCCACGCGAGCCATGGAAAAGGGAGGAAGTCCAGTCGACTGTCCTGGAGTCGGCTTGTCTTTGCAGTAAAACCAGGTCAACTGCGACCCTCGGACTGACTCGGGAAGGATTATGGCTGGGAAAGAGCTCTTACCCCTCAGTTGGATTCCAAGACCCCCACACATCTGAATCACTTTTGTTTCCTCGTCACTCGGATTGGCCTTTTTGACCGACTGGGAGCGACACATGAAGATGTGCTTGAAGAGGCCCCAGTGTGGTCGACAACCCAAGAAATTTTCGCACAGCGACACGAAAGCAGCAAGATACACGATGGTGTTGGGGGAAAAGTGCTGAAGGTGCGCCCCAAAGAAGTTCAAGAAAGCTCGGAAAAAAGGGTGCGGAGGCAAAGAAAACCCGCGGTCGATGTGGGTGGCGAGGAGGACACACTCACCCTCCTGCGGTCGAGGCTCAGTCTCATTCCCCGGGAGCCGCGACCATCCATGGGGAATCAGTCCGTCCTCCGCCAAATCATCGATGTCGTCCTGGCAGATCGTCGACCGGATCCAGTCGCCCTGGATCCAGCCGCGCGGCAGACCGGACCTCGACGAGGATCCGCCCCGGCTGGATTTCTTCCCCTTCGTCTTCGCCGTCGTCTTCTTCGCGTGCTCCAGGGCCTCCGTCTTCTCTTTCCCCATCGCAGCGGACAGAGCTCGAACGGAGCGGCAGCGCTAGAGCAGGAACGGACGCGGTGGAGAAAACTGAGAAGAAGGAAGAAGAATGAGGGCGCACTATTCAAAAAACCCCAGTCCGGCGCCTTATATGTGGTTGCTTCCGAGTGACTGACCTGTAGGACCGGGCGATCTTATCAAATCCCGCAACAGTCGCGCGCGCGATATGTGGCGACAAAGGTGGCGTGGAAATCGAGGCGACCTTGCCTTATCCAGCCCGATTACTGCGGCCTCCTCCGCCCCGCGCCCTTCCCAAAAATCGAATCCCACGAGATCCGCGGATAGGAGAACAACCTGTCAGGCGGAAGATCTTCTCCATATTAACACTCGAAGTTCTTTCAGCAAAAGTTCACTCGACAAAACCAAGAATGGATCAAGGCGAATGAACAAGAAGTTGAAGTCATCATGATTGATCATTTAATCCCAGGACAAGGCGTTTCCGAAGCGCAAAAGTTGAGTCGGAAAGATTATCAACTCCTTCTCCATTCGAACCCTGAACCATTCGGGGGCTAATGATGAAGCCATGTAGCTGGGGTAGGGTCATAGGCCTGACCTAGACAACCTCCCCTAGGACTTCACCCTAAAACCAGAAGCAGTCGAAGAGGAGTCACCATCCACTCGACCATAGAGCATTCCACTCGGAAGACTCGAAGTCACTCGACCATGGATACCGTCACTCGACCGCCAGCAGATCTAAAGCCACTCTGCACTGCAAGGGTCGGACATTACACCATAGCTTTAATGATCATTATGTCTCTTTATTACTAGCGGTACCAGTAACGCCCCTCTCTTGATGTACCATAAATCCCTTGTAACGTGGGCTGGCCGGGGTCCTGGCGCACTCATATAAGCCACCCCCCTCCACATGCACAAGGGTTCGCACCCTTGTAAACACACATACGCATAATTCAGTCGACCGCTTCCGGGCTCCGAGACGTAGGGCTGTTACTTCTTCTTAGAAGGGCCTGAACTCATAAAACTCGTGTGTACAACTTCGCCATAGCTAGGATCTTGCCTCTCCATACTACCCCCCTATTCTACTGTTAGTCTTAGTACCACGACAGCCAGGGCAGCCGCGCGCCCCCTCCCCCTCTAGTCCGAATTGGACAAGGAGGGGGGTGGCGCCCCCCTTTTTCCTTCTCCTTCTCTCTCCTTTCCTTCCCTTCTCCTACTCCAAGGAAAAGGAGGAGTCCTACTCCCGGTGGGAGTAGGACTCCCCGCTTGGCGCACCCTCCTTGGCCGGCTGCCTCTCCCCCTTGATCCTTTATATACGGGGGCAGGGAGCACCTCTAGATATAGAAGGTGATCTGTTGATCTCTGCCAGCAATGTGTGGTGCCCCCCTCCACCATATTCCACCTCGGTCATAACGTAGCAGTGCTCAGGCGAAGCCCTGCGTCGGTAGCTACATCATCACCATCATCACGTCGTCGTGCTGACGAAACTCTCCCGTGAAGCTCTGCTGGAACGAAGTTTGCGGGACGTCATCGAGTTGAACGTGTGCTGAACTTGGAGGTGCCGTGCATTCGGTACTTGGATCGGTCGGATTGTGAAGACGTACGACTACATCGACCGCGTTGTCATAAAGCTTCGCTTACGGTCTACAAGGGTACGTGGACAACACTCTCTCCTCTCGTTGCTATGCATCACCATGATCTTGCGTGTGCGTAGGAAAATTTTGAAATTACTACGTTCCCCAACAATGGCATCCGAGCCAGGTTTATGCGTAGATGTTATATGCACGAGTAGAACACAACTGAGTTGTGGGGGATGCAAGTCATACTGCTTACCAGCATGTCATACTTTGGTTGGGCGGTATTGTTGGATGAAGCGGCCCGGACCAACATTATGCGTACGCTTACGCGAGACTGGTTCTACCGACGTGCTTTGCACACAGATGGCTGGCGGGTGTCAGTTTCTCCAACTTTAGTTGAACCGAGTGTGACTACGCCCGGTCCTTGAGAAGGTTAAAACAACACTAACTTGACGAACAACCGTTGTAGTTTTGATGCGTAGGTAAGAACAATTCTTGCTCAGCCCGTAGCAGCCACGTAAAACTTGCAACAACAAAGTAGAGGACGTCTAACTTGTTTTTGTAGGGCATGTTGTGATGTGATATGGTCAAGGCATGATGCTATATTTTATTGTATGAGATGATCATGTTTTGTAACCGAGTTATCGGCAACTGGCAGGAGCCATATGGTTTTCGCTTTATTGTATGCAATGCAATCGCCCTGTAATTGCTTTACTTTATCACTAAGCGGTAGCGATAGTCGTAGAAGAAATAGTTGGCGAGACGACAACGATGCTACGATGGAGATCAAGGTGTCGCGCCAATGACGATGGTGATCATGACGGTGCATCGGAGATGGAGATCACAAGCACAAGATGATGATGGCCATATCATATCACTTATATTGATTGCATGTGATGTTTATCCTTTATGCGTCTTATTTTGCTTCGATTGATGGTAGCATTATAAGATGATCTCTCACTAAAATTCAAGTTAAAAGTGTTCTCCCTGAGTATGCACCGTTGCCAAAGTTCGTCGTGCCGAGACACCACGTGATGATCAGGTGTGATAAGCTCAACGTTCATCTACAACGTGTGCAAGCCAGTTTTGCACACGCAGAATACTCGGATTAAACTTGACGAGCCTAGCATATGCAGATATGGCCTCGGATCACTGAGACCGAAAGGTCGAGCGTGAATCATATAGTAGATATGATCAACATAGTGATGTTCACCATTGAAAACTACTCCATTGCACGTGATGATCGGTTATGGTTTAGTTGATTTGGATCACGTGATCATTTAGATGATTAGAGAGATGTCTATCTAAGTGGGAGTTCTTAAGTAATATGATTAATTGAACTTAAATTTATCATGAACTTAGTACCTGATAGTATTTTTCTTGTCTATGTTGTTGTAGATAGATGGCCCGTGCTGTTGTTCCGTTGAATTTTAATGCGTTCCTTGAGAAAGAAAAGTTGAAACATGATGGTAGCAATTACACGGACTGGGTCCGTAACTTGAGGATTATCCTCACTGCTGCACAGAAGAATTACGTCCTGGAAGCACCGCTGGGTGCCAGGCCTGCTGCAGATGCAACTGACGACGTTAAGAACGTTTGGCAGAGCAAAGCTGATGACTACTCGATAGTTCAGTGTGCCATGCTTTACGGCTTAGAACCGAGACTTCAACGACGTTTTGAACGTCATGGAGCATATGAGATGTTCTAGGAGTTGATGTTAATATTTCATGCAAATGCCCGGATTGAGAGATATGAAGTCTCCAATAAGTTCTACAACTGTAAGATGGAGGAGAATAGTTCTGTCAGTGAACATATACTCAAAATGACTGGGGTATAACAATCACTTGATTCAACTGGGAGTTAATCTTCCGGATGATAGTGTCATTGACAAAATTCTTCAATCACTGCCACCAAGCTACAAGAGCTTCGTGATGAACTATAATATGCAAGGGATGGATAAGACAATTCCCGAGCTCTTCGCAATGCTAAAGGCTGCGGAGGTAGAAATCAAGAAGGAGCATCAAGTGTTGATGGTCAACAAGACCACCAGTTTCAAGAAAAAGGGAAAAGGGAAGAAGAAGGGGAACTTCAAGAAGAACAACAAACAAGTTGCTGCCCAAGAGAAGAAACCCAAGTCTGGACCTAAGCCTGAGACTGAGTGCTTCTACTGCAAGCAGACTGGTCACTGGAAGCGGAACTGCCCCAAGTATTTGGCGGATAAGAAAGATGGCAAGGTGAACAAAGGTATATGTGATATACATGTTATTGATGTGTACCTTACTAGAGCTCGCAGTAGCACCTGGGTATTTGATACTGCTTCTGTTGCTAATATTTGCAACTCGAAACATGGACTACGGATTAAGCGAAGACTGGCTAAGGACGAGGTGACGATGCGCGTGGGAAATGGTTCCAAAGTCGATGTGATCGCCGTCGGCACGCTACCTCTACATCTACCTTCGGGATTAGTTTTAGACCTAAATAATTGTTATTTGGTGCTAGTGTTGAGCATGAACATTATATCTGGATCTTGTTTGATGCAAAACGGTTATTCATTTAAATCTGAGAATAATGGTTGTTCTATGTATATGAGTAATATATTTTATGGTCATGCACCCTTGAAGAGTGGTCTATTTGTGTTAAATCTCGATAGTAGTGACACACATATTCATAAGGTTGAAGCCAAAAGATGCAGAGTTGATAATGATAGTGCAACTTATTTGTGGCACTACCGTTTGGGTCATATTGGTGTAAAGTGCATGAAGAAACTCCATACTGATGGAGTTTTGGAATCACTTGATTATGAATCACTTGGTACTTGCGAACCATGCCTCATGGGCAAGATGACTAAAACACCGTTCTCCGGAACAATGGAGCGAGCAACAGATCTGTTGGAAATCATACATACTGATGTATGTGGTTCGATGAATATTGAGGCTCGCGGCGGGTATCGTTATTTTATCACCTTCACAGATGATTTGAGCAGATATGGATATATCTACTTAATGAAACATAAGTCTGAAACGTTTGAAAAGTTCAAAGAATTTCAGAGTCAAGTGGAAAATCATCGTAACAAGAAAATACAGTTTCTACGATCTGATCATGGAGGAGAATATTTGAGTTACGAGTTTGGTCTACATTTGAAACAATGCGGAATAGTTTCGCAACTCACGCCACCTGGAACACCACAGCGTAATGGTGTGTCCGAATGTCGTAATCGTACTTTAATAGATATGGTATGATCTATGATGTCTCTTACTGATTTACCGCTATCGTTTTGGGGTTATGCTTTAGAGACGGCTGCATTCACGTTAAATAGGGCACCATCAAAATCCGTTGAGACGACGCCTTATGAACTGTGGTTTGGTAAGAAACCAAAGTTGTCGTTTCTTGAAGTTTGGGGCTGCGATGCTTATGTGAAAAAGCTTCAACCTGATAAGCTCGAACCCAAATCGGAGAAATGTGTCTTCATAGGATAGCCAAAGGAAACTGTTGGGTATACCTTCTATCACAGATCCGAAGGCAAGACATTCGTTGCTAAGAATGGATCCTTTCTAGAGAAGGAGTTTCTCTCGAAATAAGTGAGTGGGCGGAAAGTAGAACTTGATGAGGTAACTGTACCTGCTCCCTTATTGGAAAGTAGTTCATCACAGAAACCGGTTCCTGTGACACCTACACCAATTAGTGAGGAAGCTAATGATATTGATCATGAAACGTCAGATCAAGTTACTACCGAACCTCGTAGGTCAACCAGAGTAAGATCCGCCCCAGAGTGGTATGGTAATCCTATTCTGGAGGTCATGTTACTTGACCAAGGTGAACCTACGAACTATGAAGAAGTGATGGTGAGCCCAGATTCCACAAAATGGCTTGGGGCCATGAAATCTGAGATGGGATCCATGTATGAGAACAAAGTGTGGACTTTGGTTGACTTGCCCGATGATCAGCAAGCCATAGAGAATAAATGGATCTTCAAGAAGAAGACTGATGCTAACGGTAATGTTACTGTCTACAACGCTCGACTTGTTGCAAAAGTTTTCCGACAAGTTCAAGGAGTTGACTACAATGAGACTTTCTCACCCGTAGCGATGCTTAAGTCTGTCCGAATCATGTTAGCAATAGACGCATTTTATGATCATGAAATTTGGCAAATGGATGTCAAAACTGCATTCCTGAATGGATTTCTGGAAGAAGAGTTGTATATGATGCAACCGGAAGGTTTTTTCGATCCAAAGGGAGCTAACAAAGTGTGCAAGCTCCAGCGATCCATTTATGGACTGGTGCAAGCCTCTCGGAGTTGGAATAAACGTTTTGATAGTGTAATCAAAGCATATGGTTTTATACAGACTTTTGGAGAAGCCTGTATTTACAAGAAAGTGAGTGGGAGCTCTGTAGCATTTCTGATATTATATGTGGATGACATATTGCTGATTGGAAATGATATAGAATTTCTTGATAGCATAAAAGGATACTTGAATAAGAGTTTTTCAATGAAATACCTCGGTGAAGGTGCTTACATATTGGGCATCAAGATCTACAGAGATAGATCAAGACGCTTGATAGGACTTTCACAAAGCACATACCTTGACAAAGTTTTGAAGAAGTTCAAAATGGATCAAGCAAAGAAAGGGTTCTTGCCTGTGTTACAAGGTGTGAAGTTGAGTCAGACTCAACGCCCGACCACTGCAGAAGATAGAGAGAAAATGAAAGATGTTCCCTATGCTTCAGCCATAGGCTCTATCATGTATGCAATGCTGTGTACCAGACCTGATGTGTGTCTTGCTATTAGCCTAGCAGGGAGGTACCAAAGTAATCCAGGAGGGGATCACTGGACAACGGTCAAGAACATCCTGAAATACCTGAAAATGACTAAGGATATGTTTCTCATTTATGGAGGTGACAAAGAGCTAGTCGTAAATGGTTACGTCGATGCAAGCTTTGACACCGATCTAGATGATTCTAAATCGCAAACCGGATACGTGTTTACATTGAAGGGTGGAGCTGTCAGTTGGTGTAGTTCTAAACAAAGCATCGTGGCGGGATCTACGTGTGAAGCAGAGTACATAGCTTTGAAGGAGTCTGGATGAAGGAGTTCATATCCGATCTAGGTGTCATACCTAGTGCATCGGGACCAATGAAAATATTTTGTGACAATACTGGTGCAATTGCCTTGGCAAAGGAATCCAGATTTCACAAGAGAACCAAGCACATCAAGAGACGCTTCAATTCCATCCGGGATCAAGTCCAGGTGGGAGACATAGAAATTTGCAAGATACATACGGATCTGAATGTTGCAGACCTGTTGACTGAGCCTCTTCCACGAGCAAAACATGATCAACACCAAAACTCCATGGGTGTTAAAATCATTACTGTGTAATCTAGATTATTGACTCTAGTGCAAGTGGGAGACTGAAGGAAATATGCCCTAGAGGCAATAATAAAGTTATTATTTATTTCCTCATTTCATGATAAATGTTTATTATTGATGCTAGAATTGTATTAACCGGAAACATAATACATGTGTGAATACATAGACAAACATAGTGTCACTAGTATGCCTCTACTTGACTAGCTTGTTAATCAAAGATTTTTTAGTTTCCTAACCATAGACATGAGTTGTCATTTGATTAACGGGATCACATCATTAGGAGAATGATGTGATTGACTTGACCCATTCTGTTAGCTTGGCACTTGATCGTTTAATATGTTTCTATTGCTTTCTTCATGACTTATACATGTTCCTATGACTATGAGATTATGAAACTCCCGTTTACCGGAGGAACACTTTGTGTGCTACCAAACGTCACAACGTAACTGGGTGATTATAAACGTGCTCTACAGGTGTCTCCGAAGGTACTTGTTGAGTTGGCATATTTCGAGATTAGGATTTGTCACTCCGATTGTCGGAGAGGTATCTCTGGGCCCTCTTGGTAATGCACATCACTACAAGCCTTGCAAGCAATGTGACTAATGAGTTAGTTGCGGGATGCTGCATTACATAACGAGTAAAGAGACTTGCCGGTAACGAGATTGAACTAGGTATTGAGATACCGACGATCGAATCTCGGGCAAGTAACATACCGATGACAAAGGGAACAACGTATGTTGTTATGCGGTTTGATCGATAAAGATCTTCGTAGAATATGTGGGAACCAATATGTGCATCCAGGTTCCGCTATTGGTTATTGACCAAAGACGTGTCTCGGTCATGTGTACATAGTTCTCGAACCCGTAGGGTCCCCACGCTAAAAGTTCGGTGACGATCGGTATTATGAGTTTTTGTGTTTTGATGTACCGAAGGTAGTTTGGAGTCCCGGATATGATCACGAACATGACGAGGAGTCTCGAAATGGTCGAGGAGTAAAGATCGATATATTGGACGACTATGTTCGGACACCAGAAGTGTTTCGGGAGGGTACGGACATTTACCGGAGTACCGGGGGGTTACCGGAACCCCCCGGGGAGTATATTGGGCCTAATGGGCCTTAGTGGGAGAAGAGGAGGGGCGGCCAGGGCGGCCGCGCGCCCCCTCCCCCTCTAGTCCAAATTGGACAAGTAGGGGGGGGGGGCGCCCCCCTTTTTCCTTCTCCTCCTCTCTCCCTTCCTTCCCTTGTCCTACTCCTATAAGGAAAAGGAGGAGTCCTACTCCCGGTGGGAGTAGGACTCCCCCCTTGGCGCGCCCTCCTTGGCCGGCCGCCTCTCCCCCCTTGCTCCTTTATATACGGGGGCAGGGGGCACCTCTACACACAGAAGTTGATCTGTTGATCTCTCCCGGCCGTGTGCGGTGCCCCCTCCACCATATTCCACCTCCGTCATATCGTAGCGGTGCTTAGGCGAAGCCATGCGTCGGTAGCAACATCATCAGCGTCATCACGCCGTCGTGCTGACAAAACTCTCCCGTGAAGCTCTGCTGGATCGGAGTTCGCGGGACGTCATCGAGCTGAACGTGTGCTGAACTCGGAGGTGCCGTGCGTTCGGTACTTGGATCGGTCGGATCGTGAAGACGTACGACTACATCAACCGCGTTGTCATAACGCTTCCGCTTACGGTCTACGAGGGTACGTGGACAACACTCTCTCCTCTCGTTGCTATGCATTACCATGATCTTGAGTGTGCGTAGGAAAATTTTGAAATTACTACGTTCCCCAACATAACCCACAAGTATAGGGGATCGCAAAAGTTTTCGAGGGTGGAGTATTCAACCCAGATTTATTGATTTAAAAAAAGGGGAGCCAAAGAATATTATCAAGTATTAGCAGTTGAGTTGTCAATTCAACCACACCTGGAAAACTTAATATCTGCAGCAAAGTATTTAGTAGCAAAGTAGTATGGAAGTAACGGTAACAGTGGCAAAAGTAAGAGTAGCAGCTTTGTAGTAATTGTAATAGTGGCAACGGAAAAGTAACTAAGCAAAGATCAATATGTGAAAAGCTCGTAGGCATTGGATCCGTGATGGATAATTATGTCGGATGCGATTCCTCATGCAACAATTATAACATAGGGTGACACAGAACTAGCTCCAGTTCATCATGTAATGTAGGCATGTATTCCGAATATCGTCATACATGATTATGGAAAAGAACTTGCATGACATCTTTTGTCCTACCCTCCCGTGGCAGCAGGGTCCTATTGGAAACTAAGGGATATTAAGGCCTCCTTTTAATAGAGTACCGGACCAAAGCATTAACACTTAGTGAATACATGAACTCCTCAAACTATGGTCATCGCCGGGAGTGGTCCCGATTATTGTCACTTCGGGGTTGCCGGATCATAACAGATAGTGTGTGACTATTGACTTGCAAGATAGGATTAGGGCTCCAGAACGGACTCCAGATCAGCCCTCCCGAGAGAGATTAGGGCTTGGCGGCGGCTCCGTATCGTACAACGCGATGAATCCTTCTCTCTGATTATTTTCTCCACTAACGTGAATATATAGAGTTGGAGTTGATGTCGGTGGAGCCTCAGGGGGCCCACGAGACAGGGGGCGCGCCCAGGGGGTAGGCGCTCCCCACCCTCGTGGACAGGGTGTGGGCCCCCTGGTCTTGATTCTTTCGCTAGTATTTTGTATATATTCCAAAAATATTCTCCGTGAAGTTTCAGGTCATTCTGAGAACTTTTATTTCTGCACAAAAATAACACCATGGCAATTCTGCTGAAAACAGCGTCAGTCCGGGTTAGTTCCATTCAAATCATGGAAGTTAGAGTCCAAAACAAGGGCAAAAGTGTTTGGAAAAGTAGATACGATGGAGACGTATCACAACACCGTCTTGGCACCCGTAAATCAGGGGACCGTCCCGGCCGAACTCTCCCCCATTGCCACTGGTCCGGCCTCGTGCCCGGACACCAGTTCGGCATCCGAAGAGCAAGAGTCCATCATCGCCGGATCCTCCCCACCGCCTACTAGCCCTCCGGGGGTCTACTCCAAAGGAATCCCACATGTCGACCCGAACAGCCTCGCCCTGAGAAATGAGGCGCTAGATCGGATCCAAGAGATGAGCATCTCAGACGACGTATCTTCGGTTCATGAGATAGATCATAGGGAATTTTAGGTCCCACCCACCACCCACTTAGTATCCACTATCGAAGACTTAAACGATATGCTGGAATCCGCCTACGAGAAGGCCGAGGATGTGGACGATGGCATCGAATCACTAGTCCACACCCCTGCCACCGGCCGATGGACGGCCACCTCGACTTACAATGCGTACATGGTGGACACCCCCAAGGACAGTGGAGATGGTGCCAACACCGGCAATGGCTCCCCCAAACACAATAATAAGCAGGGCGAGGAGCCGCCTAAACACCGACGACAGCGCCACCGGTCCAATGGATGAAGAAGCAGGGAAACCCACACGGACATCGGGGAGGAACACACCCCAGACAACATCAAAGACCTCGGAGGCCCCATCCTCGATCAGCAGCCTGACGGCTTGGAGGAGCATGAGGATGATGTCGACCCCGAGGACCTCAACGACTCCAAGGACAGTAATACCTCCCTCTTTCCGAGGAGGAGGTCAGCCTTGGAGCCGAAGACTTCATAGTCCTAGAAGACCCGCTCGATCAGGAGCGGTTCAAAGCGGCAGCTTATTGCCACTGCCCGCAGCCTCAAGAAGAAGTAGCAGCAGCTCAAAGCCGATTAGGATACCCTCAACGACAAATGGGCAAATGTCCTTGCTGCCGAAGAGGGGTACGGCTACAAGCAGCAACATAAAAAGTTCCCCAAAAAGGAAGTTGCTAGCATAGTTCGATGACAAGGCTCTTGAGCCCGTACCACCCAAACGAATTCAAGGCGACCAGCTCGGTCGCCCCCTCGAAGAAGGGACACGCCGGCTGGCGAGGCCAACTACCCACCTGCACCGCTCATCATAAAGGCAAAGAGGCGGCGCAGCTTGCATATCAATACGATCTTTGGCACGAACTGGCCGTTAGAGCGGGTCAGTCAAGATCCATCTACGGATCGAGAGATTACCCTCCGAATAGAAGAGACGGATACTGTCGGGGATATACCCCGCGGCGTAACCCGGCCGGACTGGACGACTCACTGGTAACCCGCCCGGAGCTTGGCGATTCACGGGTAACCCGCCCGATCTTGGCGGTTCATTAGTAACCCGGCAGGCGGGTCAAATGGATGACGAGGCCCAAGGCCCAGAAGGCCGGTTCACGTTTAATGGTGTGGGCCGGTTTATGAGGAAAGCACAAGGAATATTCCCTTACAAAGGAAGTAAGACTAGGACTCCACTTGTAATAGAGAAATCCTAATCCAACTAGGATTAGTCATGTAAACCGCCCCTTCAACATATATAAGGAGGGGTAGGGCTCCCAAAAAGGGAGAGGGCAACAATCAATAATCTCTAGGGCTAGACACAATTAGAGGAGAGCTGGTTTATGGCGACTCCCTCATGAGCGTAATGAGATCTAGCCTCAAACAACATGTAACACCCTGCATGTAACTTGCCATGTTTGTAACTCCGACTCTTGCCATTTCCGGCTATGTGTCATGACTTTCCCTCCGTTGTCGGGTTTTGTCTTTCGTTTTGTATTTTGTCATGTCATGCATTTTCATATCATGTCATCATGTGCATTGCATTTGCATACATGTTTGTCTCATGCATCCGAGCATTTTCCCCGTTGTCCGTTTTCCAATCCGGCGCTCCTATCTCCTCCGGTGCACCCCTCTTATTTTCTTTCGTGTGCGTGTGTCAAACTTTCTCGGAATGGACCGAGGCTTGTCAAGTGGCCTTAATATACCACCCGGATACCACCGGTCAAGTTTCGTTCCATTTGGAGGTCGTTTGGTACTCCAACGGTTAACCGGGCATCCGCAAAGTCCATTTGAGTGTCCAGCAAAAACCCCCTCTAAAACCAGCCCAACACCCACCAAACTCTCTTCCATGCTCTAGTTCGTTCGATCACGATCGTGTGGGCGAAAACCGCACCTCATTTGGAGCCTCCTAGCTCCCTCTACCTATAAATATGTGGGCATCCCGAAATACTTTCGCAGTCTCCGGAAACCCTAAATCCTCTCTCCGCGGCGGACGCGTCCAGCGCCCGCCGGACAACCGCGCCGCCCACAGCAACCACTCCCGAGCCGCCACGTGGCACGCTCGCGCCGTCGCCGCCGCCGCGGCCCGCAGGCCCGACCGCGGCCCTCCCGGGCCCGAGCCGCCCGCCGCCTCCCGCACCAGCCCCGCCGCCCGCCGCCTCCCACGCCTGGCCCGCGCCACCGCCTTTGCGCCTCGCCGGCGCCACGGTTGCCCGCCGCCCGCCGTGCTCCGGCGCACGTCCCCACCGTCGCCGCCGTCCTCCGCGACTCCCCTCGCCGGAGCCGTGGCCCCGCCGCCCTTCGGCCTCGTCTCCTCCTCCGCCTCGCCGTCGCTTCCTCCTACCCTCCGGCAAGCTCCGGCGAGAGCTCCGGCCGCCGTGCCCCGAACCCTAGCGAGCTCCATCCTCAGATCCGATCGGTATAGCCCCATTGACTTTTCCCCCGAGCCCCCACTATTTTTTCCAAGTTCTGCAATTCTCTCAGCATGTGCACTTGTTCGTGATGCCATAACTCCTTGCATGTAGCTCCGATTCGCACGTGTAATATGTCAAATTGTTCGCCTCATGATGCTCTTCATTTTTCTCAATTGCACCATGTTCATTAGAGGTCATCTTGATGACCAAATCTCTGTTGGAAGAGGGCTAGTTGCTGTTATTCTCTGGTTCTTATTAGAACTTGGAGATTTGTTATTTTTTGTATCATTTAATCTATGCATCTTTTGGGCATGAGCTCTACATGTGTTTTGAAGTATGCCATGCCATCTTTCCAGTGGTGTAGTCCATGTATTTTTGTGATCTCTGTGGTGACTTGCACAAGCATGCAAAGTAGGCCCCGTAATATTTCTGATTTCAGGGACTTTGTGATTTCTCCAAGTCCTCGTGTGCTGTTATTTTGTTGCAATGTAAACTTGATGCTACAGAGAGATCCATGCATATTTTGGAGATGATCAGTAACGATGTTTTGTAGCTATAGTTGTAATTGATCCATTCCTGCCCTTGTTTGCAATTATGGAGTGCCATAGCATGACTCAATCTTGCTCTACTTTTGCTATAAAATATTTCTGGCAGATTCTTAACATGATATTCATTTTTGCCAAGCTTATTGTAGTTGATCATACATGCTATGCTTGTGTTCTTGCCATGGATAGCTTCATAAACATGCCATATTGCTGTAGGTATGCTTGGTTTGTCATGCGTTGCTCTGTAGTGAGTGCATCAAGCTCACAAAGAGGCCTTCATATTATAATTTCTGCCATGCTTGTTTTCTGCTAAATCTGAAACGTGATAACGAAACTTGCTATGTTTACATGCTTGCGATCATATCTTCTGGTCCTTTTTGGCTTATGGTCAGTAAGGGACTTTTGTCATGTGATTTTAGTAGAACACTTCCATGCCTTGTTTTGCTATGTTAAGTTCCTGTAGCCTGTTGATTTCGTGCTCCGAACATTGCTACCTGATGCTGTTTACTGCCATGCGGCTGTGAACCTGTTATCTTTTGCAGTTTTGCCATGCTTGTTTGAGCTTGATATGTTATGATCTAGCCGTAGCTCAGTGTTCATCTTTTGTCAAGCATATCCTGTAGGTTACTGCCATGTGCTTTGTTGCTATGTTGGAGTGCTGTAGCATTGTTGCTTGTTGCATTTTAAGTGCTATCATGCTGTTAATCGCAGTTTCGCGTCATTCTTGTTTTGCTTGCCATTTGCAAACCGTGCATCCGATTCCGGTGATCTTTATATCGATTTCGACCGAAATCATCTCACCTTTCCAGTGGCATGCTTGGTTTGCCAAGTTACTGCCATGTTCATCATTTTCCTTCCGGAGCACGCATATGCATCGCATATCATATCTTGCATATCATACATATTTTGCATCATGTTGCTTGTGCATTTCTCGTGGTTCATTGTGGTTCCGTTGCTTGTGTTCTTGTCTTGGGTAGAGCTGGGAGACGAGTTCATGAACGAGGAACCTGTTGAGTACGCTTACGAGGATCAAGCTTTCGACAACTCTGAGAACCTTGCAGGCAAGATGACCACCCCTCGAAATCACTTCTATCTTTGCTTTGCTAGTTGTTCGCTCTATTGCCATGCTCCGCTACCTATCACTTGCTATATCATGTGTCCCATTTTGCCATGTCAGCCTCTAACCATCCTTTCCTAGCAAACCGTTGTTTGGCTAAGTTACCGCTTTTGCTCAGCCCCTCTTATAGCGTTGCTAGTTGCAGGTGAAGTTGAAGTTTGTTCCATGTCGGAACATGGATATGTTGGGATATCACAATATCTCTTATTTAATTAATGCATCTATATATTTGGTAAAGGGTGGAAGGCTCGGCCTTATGCCTCGTGTTTTGTTCCACTCTTGTCGCCCTAGTTACTGTTATACCGGGATTATGTTCCTTGAGTTTGCGTTCCTTACGCGGTCGGGTGATTTATGGGACCCCCTTGACAGTTCGCCTTGATTAAAACTCCTCCAGCGAGGCCCAACTTTGGTTTTACCATTTGCCACCTAAGCCTTTTCCCCCGGGTTTTCGCGAGCCCGAGGGTCATCTTTATTTAAACCCCCGGGCCAGTGTTCCTCTGAGTGCTGGTCCAAACTAGAGCCACTTGCAGCGCCACCTTGGGGAAACTCGAGGATTGGTTTTAGCTGTACGTAGTGTTCATCCGGTGTGCCCTGAGAACGAGATATGTGCAGCTCCTATCGGGATTTGTCGGCACATTCGGGCGGCTTTGCTGGTCTTGTTTTACCATTGTCGAAATGTCTTGTAAACCGGGATTCCGAGACTGATCGGGTCTTTCCGGGAGAAGGTTTATCCTTCGTTGACCGTGAGAGCTTATGATGGGCTAAGTTGGGACACCCCTGCAGGGTATTATCTTTCGAAAGCCGTGCCCGCGGTTATGAGGCAGATGGGAATTTGTTAATGTCCGGTTGTAGAGAACTTGTCACTTGACCCCAAGTATAATACATCAACTGCGTGTGTAGCTGTGATGGTCTCTTCTCGGCGGAGTCCGGGAAGTGAACACGGTCTGAGTTATGTATGACGTAAGTAGGTGTTCAGGATCACTTCTTGGTCATTGCTAGATGACGACCGTTCCGTTGCTTCTCTTCTCGCTCTCTTTTGCGCAAGTTAGCCACCATATATGCTTTTGCCGCTGCAGCTCCACCTTATTACACCTCCCTTTCCTACAAGCTTAAATAGTTTTGATCTCGCGGGTGTGAGATTGCTGAGTCCCCGTGACTCACAGATCCTACCAAAACAGTTGCAGGTGCCGACGATGCCGGTGCAGATGATGGGGTCGATCTCAAGTGGGAGTTCGACGAGGAACGTGGTCGTTAGTATGTGTCTTTTCCTGATGATCAGTAGTGGAGTCCAGTTGGGACGATCGGGGATCTAGCTTTTGGGGTTATCTTATTTTTATCTGGATTTTGACCGTAGTCGGTCTATATGTTTGTATTTGGATGATGTATGAGTTATATTTATGTATTGTGCGAAGTGGCGATTGTAAGCCAACTCTTTATCCCATTCTTGTTCATTACATGGGATTGTGTGAAGATGACCCTTCTTGCGACAAAACCACTATGCGGTTATGCCTCTAAGTCGTGCCTCGACACGTGGGAGATATAGCCGCATCGTGGGCGTTACACAGCATGTAGGGTTATTACCGGATGATGTTTCCCGGGGCCCGAAGCTGTCTAAATCCTCGTCTTGTGTTGCGTCTCTCGATTCCGCTCTACCCCTCTCAAGCTACCACACAGATGCGTTGGCCTCGCGACCAAGTCCTCACCCTCAGGACATCGCCGTGACAAAACCACGACAGTTGGCGCCCACCGTGGGGCCTGTGCACGGTGGTGTTGAGTTCTTGGAGGGAGCTTTTCTAGGGTTCGAGAAGATTGCAATTGGTCAGATAACAAAAAGCTGGCACAGAAGGATCTACATCAACTTCAAATTCATAAGTTGGGATTAAAAAAGTTTCAGTGTCCGCATAAAACAGATCAAACGGAAAAAGTTTCTTTGATAGCGGCGTACATCAGATATGGGTGATCCATCGTATGGTTTCCGACTCACGGGTGTTCGTGAGAAATCTCGCAAAGTGATGAATCCCAACGCAATTTCCACATCAGCGCTGCCGCACTCAGCCAGCTGCAAAAGTTCAGAGTACAATACATCAATCATCGTTCTATGTGCCAAGGCAAATTGCTGCTGTCTACACATCAAATCATGGGCCAAATCTGCTATATATTACGTGAAGAGCACAAGCTGCAATCTGACAAAGCCGGAGTTGCAGAAGCAAGAAGTCTGAGTCGTCAACACAGTCGGCACGGAATCAAAATCAGATTCGTGCTCCGAATACCAAAAAAATATACAAGTCCAAGAATGACCAAATACATCAACGGGGACGGGGACGGGAGTACTTCATCCCAATGGACAGGTTCCTTTGCCAAGTGCTTGCACATTTTGGTCAAAGGGTCAACGACTTCAACGATTTAGAAAGAGAGGATGGTCAATCGGCCCGTGCGCTGCCTTGGTAGTGACAAGCCGACGTGCGCCTTCGCCGACTCGTCGCGGAGCACGTTTCCGTCTCAAACACGGTTCTCAACCGCAGGCCGTCGCCTTATCGCCCTGCCTCCTCCGGCCCTGAATCTGCAGCGGACCACCGCCAAGCCGGCCATAGTCACTAATGCTCACCTCCGTCAAGCTGCTTCCTCTGAGCTGCTTCCGGATCATCCCGCCGCCGTCATGGTTTGCGGCGTCACCGCCCTGTTGGGCCGAGGAGCCGACCCGCCATCGGCCGCAGCGCCCCGCGCGCCTGTCTTCGCCAAGCGCACCGTGGGTCACCTCTGCCGCACCGGTCTTGTCATGGCCTCCTCCGTCCTCGGCCTGCCAGACATCTCTGAGCTGCCGCCAGACGTCTCAAGCCTCGTTAAGACAGAATACACGTCTGGCAGGGCCAGAAAGGTATTTCCCAGATTAAGAAAACAGATCATACGGAGTCGGGTCTCGAACAAAACCTCAAAAGCTGTCTCGCCGTGAAGACTTAAGGATCATCTATCGTCTGGGCGAATCAGGTGCTATTTATCCTATTTATTTTTAAGCACATATTAATTCATTCGAGCAAAACTACTTTGCCCTGCTGTGTTTTATATGCAGGAGAATTATTCATTACAAAGTGGCATTATACTGCGGAGATGGAGGCGTGCCAACATCATTCGGCACAGGTGGTCGTCCTTACTCAACGGACTCCCGCACCGGCTTACAACGCCGTGGCCGACTCGCCCGTCCGCACCGGCTTACAATGCCGTGACCGATTCATCTCTTCGAGCCGCCTCTGATGCTGTGGTCGTTACTGTCCGCCCTGCGGTCCGACCTATCCAAAGTGTCAGGTTAACTAATGGGCTTTATGCACATATCATGGGTCGCTCACAAACATCAGCTTCACGGACGAGTGTGTTGCGGTCCAATTTGCATCAACATGTCGGCTGAATCGCCCGTCCGCGCCGCCTTACAACGCCACTGACGACTCGCCCGTCCGCCCTCACCGCCGGTTCATGTGTCCGCGCTCGTTTACAACGCGAAGGACAACTTGCTCGTCTGTACCATTGTACAAATGCCGCGGCCGATTAATCCGTCTGCTCGCATGGCCGACTCGCCCGTGATTGATTTCAGTTTCAACGTGGTGATCATCAACTCCGCGATGGATATTTTCTGGCTTAACATATCAGGTGAAATTCATCCATTATATTTTCATATTATGTATTGCTTTCTTTAAAAAGAGCAATTACTCTCGCTTGCAAGTTTTCCAATGCAGGACAAATTGTCTACTGCAAAAAGGGATTATTATATCGCAGAGCTATTGGATAACCCATGCCGGTTTATATCACGGTCCAGTCCGCATCAACTCGTCAGGACCGTGCGAATTACCCAATAAAGCGTGCACAGGTTGTCCGTCTCTCGCGGCCTGGTCCACATCAACATACTGGGCCGCACCTGTCAGCATGAGCTGTTTATTGATTATGAGCAAGTCACAGCTTGGGTAGCCCGGTTTTCTTTCAAATTGGAGGCAAATTATCATCAACCGTCGTTTGCACTGGACGACTCACTAGTAACCCGCCCGGAGCTTGGCGGTTCACGGGTAACCCGCCCGAACTTGGCGGTTCATTAGTAACCCGATGGGCGGGTCAAATGGATGATGAGGCCCAAGGCCCAGAAGGCCGGTTCACGTTTAATGGTGTGGGCCCGTTTATGAGGAAAGCACAAGGAATATTCCCTTAGAAAGGAAGCAAGACTAGGACTCCACATGTAATAGAGTAATCCTAATCCAACTAGGATTAGCCATGTAAACCGCCCCTTCAACATATATAAGGAGGGGCAGGGCTCCCCAAAAAGGGAGAGGGCAACAATCAATAATCTCTAGGGCTAGACACAATTAGAGGAGAGCCGGTTTATGGCGACTCCCTCATGAGCATAATGAGATCTAGCCTCAAACAGCATGTAGGGTTATTACCGATGATGTTTCCCGGGGCCCGAAGCTGTCTAAATCCTCGTCTTGTGTTGCGTCTCTCGATTCCGCTCAACCCCTCTCAAGCTACCACATAGATGCGTTGGCCTCGCGACCAAGTCCTCACCCTAAGGACATCGCCGTGACAAAACCACGACAGTTGGCGCCCACCGTGGGGCCTGCGCACGGTGGTGTTGAGTTCTTGGAGGGAGCTTTTCTAGGGTTCGAGAAGATTGCAATTGGTCAGATAACAAAAAGCGGGCACAGAAGGATCTACATCAACTTCAAATTCATAAGTTAAGATTAAAAAAGTTTCAGTGTCCGCATAAAACAGATCAAAGGGAAAAAGTTTCTTTGATAGCGGCGTACATCAGATATGGGTGATCCATCGTATGGTTTCCGACTCACGGGTGTTCGTGAGAAATCTCGCAAAGTGATTAATCCCAACGCAATTTCCACATCAGCGCTGCCGCACTCAGCCAGCTGCAAAAGTTCAGAGTACAATACATCAATCATCGTTCTATGTGCCAAGGCAAATTGCTGCTGTCTACACATCAAATCATGGGTCAAATCTGCTATATATTACGTGAAGAGCACAAGCTGCAATCTGACAAAGCCGGAGTTGCAGAAGCAAGAAGTCTGAGTCGTCAACACGGTCGGCACGGAATCAAAATCAGATTCGTGCTCCGCATACCAAATAAAATACAAGTCCAAGACTGACCAAATACATCAACGGGGACGGGGACGGGAGTACTTCATCCCAATGGACAGGTTCCTTTGCCAAGTGCTTGCACATTTTGGTCAAAGGGTCAACGACTTCAACGATTTAGAAAGAGAAGATGGTCAATCGGCCCGTGCGCTGCCTTGGTAGTGACAAGCCGACGTGCGCCTGTTGATGGCAAAATCGTTTGCACGGCAACACAACAGATCAACAATCTAGCTGGTCTTTTCTTTTGCTGTCTTTTGCTGTACGAGGAACAGAACGGCCTTGTTCTTACCGATCTCAAAGAAAACTTGATTCTTCTGGACGAATCTTCAACGGAACAACGGCAAACGGAACCTAAGCGACGTCTAGGTCCCGTTTTCTGGGTGCAGCAGCGTAGGATCGACCTACTGCCACAGCGATCTCTGAACTTGCAGGCAAGAACAGAGAAGTCGAAGGGGAAAAACGAACGAAAGAAAGAAAAACTATGTGTAGAAATAATAGACTTGTTTTTGTCGATGTTGGGTGTGTCCCTCTGCCGGCCTCTGACCCTACGTATATATAGGGCGATCTGGACTTTGATCCTTTGATCAATCAGGAGACCGATCTGGTTACAACTCTGTTTTACAAGATTTGGTCCTTATCTCTAGATTTTGAACAGGAACCTGGTTTCCTTGATAATAAAAACAGTATAAGCAGCGACGTCCGCTCCTCTCCGTGCTCCAAATAGTCAAGCATATCTCAACCGTAGCCCCGTCTTCATGTTATACCTGATGGTGATTGTACGTGAACAAAACTGGAGTCTAAATCTTCAACTTCCTGTACTCTTACCTCCCCAACTCCATCAGCGTGTGTATATCTTCAGTTAAAAAACAATCTTCAGCTTAGCACATTAGCATCACGATCCATATTTTTCATCTGCCAAATTTGACTATCAACACATGCCCCCCTGTTTTTTGGTAAAGCTTGCTTACCAAAAATCATTTGTACCTCGCATCATAATCATTAATCAACACGTTAATCATTTAGCTCTGACTTTGGGCGATGACTAGCATCGGCCATTTGAATTCATTTTCCTCAGGACGATGGTAATTATGCACCGGCCGCATAATACTATCATTCAGGCATCTTGCCAAACGCTTGGATAATATTTTTTTCAAGTACTTCCCATTAAGAGCTCTGGGCAATTTTTCTCCTTGCAAACCTTGCACTAAATAGGAATTTCCAGGGACGACTTCTAAAATTTTATATGGTCCTTCCCAATTTGGTGACCACTTTCCAAACCTATTATCTTTGGACCCAACAGGCAAAATCATTTTCCAAACCAAGTCCCCAATCTGAAACGATTTTTCTTTTACTTTCTTATTATAAGCCTTGGCTACTCTCAATTTATCTCTCTCAATCTCTCTTAAAGCTTTCATCCTCTCATCTGACACTTCATCTATTCTATCCATCATGAGGTTATGATAATCTACGGCCGACAAATCATTTTGTTTGGCCAACCTAAGTGCGTCCAGATTTACCTCAATAGGTAAAACGGCCTCTTGCCCATATACTAATTCAAACGGTGTCACTTTCGTAGCACCATGTTGAGATATTCGGTGAGCCCATAATGCTTCATGCAACACCTCATGCCACTTTTTTGGATGTTCCTCTATTTTCTTTTTGATAAGCTTAATCAAAATCTTGTTACTGGACTCGGCCTGACCATTGGCCTGAGCATAATATGGTGATGAATTCAAGAGCTTGATCTTAAGTGATTCGGCAAATTCGCGTACTTGATGCGATATAAAAGATGAACCTTGATCTGTGGTTAAAGTTTGTGGTATGCCGAATCGATAAACAATATGCTCTAAAATAAATTTAATAACCTCCTTATGAGTCATATTTTTAAGAGGAACAGCCTTTGTCCACTTTGTAAAATAATCAGTAGCAACCAAAACAAAACGGTGACCTTTGGATGACTTAGGGTGTATTTGGCCAATAAAATCCAAACCCCATCCACGAAACGGCCATGGCTTAATTATAGGATGCAACATAGAAGCAGGTGCTAACTGTATATCCCCAAATTTTTGGCATGAATCACACCCTTTATAGTATCTAAAACTATCTTCTAACATAGTCGGCCAATAAAACCCAGCTCTTCTTAACAACCACTTCATCTTATGAGCCGACTGATGTGTACCACACATCCCCTCATGTACTTCACCCATAGCAACTTTGGACTGGTCTGGACCTAGGCATTTTAAAAGCAATCCTTCTGGTGTCCGGCGATATAATTCACCATCTAATAATGTATATTTCAATGCTTGGCGTCGAACCTTTCTGTCTACTGATTGGCCAGGATCTTCTAAATATCTAATTATGAGTCTTCTCCAATCATTAGGTTCAGCCATAGAAATTTCAGCACACTGTAACACCGGCTGTCCCAGGACATATAATTTTCCTCTACTAACTTGATAACCTGATGCTTGCTGTGCTAGATCATTAGCTTTAACATTCTCTTCTCTAGATATATGGCTAATGGCAAAATCATCCAGGACTGCTATGATTTCCAAACACTTCTCCAAATAGTTATTTAGTAACCCATCAAAGCATTGATAATTCCCACGAATTTGCTGTACGACTAATAGTGAATCACCAAAAGCTCGTACACTCCTCACACCCATGGATTCTAAAATTTGCAAACCTAACAAAAGAGCTTCATACTCAGCCTGGTTATTGGTACACAAATATTCTAAGCGTACTGATGTTTCAAAAACAGCACCCCTTGGTGAGACCAAAACAAGACCAACACCTTGTCCTTCTCTACAAGCCGAGCCATCAAAATATAATTCCCATGGATATATCTCAATATAGCCGACCTCTATATCATTTTCATCACTAACCCGATGATCAACAATAACGTTAGCTACAATTTGGCCTTTCATGGATTTTAAAGACTTATAAGCCAAATCATATTCTATCAATGCGTATGCCCACTTACCGATTCTGCCACTCAAAATCGGTCTTTGTAGCATATATTTGATAACATCGGTCTGGCATGCTATTTCACAAGTACTAGATAGCAAATAGTGTCTCAATCTTGTGCAAGCATGATATAAGGATAAACATAACTTCTCAATAAACACATACCTTTGTTCTGTTTCCAATAGACGTCGGCTCAAATATGTTATCACATACTCCTTTTCATCAATTTTTTGTGTTAGGATAGCACCAATAACATTATCTTCCGTAGCAACATACATCCGAAACGGTGTTCCGGCTTTAGGTGCCCTCAACACTGAAGGCGTAGACAAATAATTTTTGATCTCATCAAATGCATGTTGTTGCTCTGCCCCCCAAGTAAATTCATTTTCCCTCTTCAACCGAAGTATAGGTGTAAATGCACTAACCTTTCCAGACAAGTTAGATATGAACCTTCTCAAATAGTTAACTTTGCCTAAAAATTTCTGCATGTCCCTCTTACATTGCGGCGCCTCTATTTTCTTAATAGCTTCTATTTTACTAGGATCTATCTCAATGCCTCTCTCATGTACTATAAATCCTAGAAATTTACCAGCCGACACACCAAAAGCACATTTAAGTGGGTTCATCTTTAAACCATACCGACGCATTCTCTCAAAGGCTAAGCGTAAATCGGCTAAATGATGATCCACACTATCCGATTTGACAACTATATCATCAATATATATTTCTACTACTATACCAAGTAAATCATGAAAGATTAGGTTCATAGCTCTTTGATATGTCGCGCCGGCATTCTTCAGACCAAATGTCATAACAACCCATTCGAATAAACCAACAAAACCGGGACACCTAAAGGCCGTTTTAGAAGTATCCTCTTCGGCCATAAAAATTTGATTGTAACCAGCATTACCATCTAAGAAACTAATAATTCTATGTCCTGAAGCATCATTAATTAACATGTCGGCTATAGGCATAGGATATTCATCTTTAGGTGTAGCCCTATTTAAATCTCTGAAGTCGATACATATTCTCAACTTACCAGTATTTTTCTTCTCAACCGGGACAATGTTAGAAATCCATTCAGCATACCTACAAGGCCTTATAAAACCAGGTTTCAATAATCTCCCTATTTCTTCTTTAATACCATCATACATACTAGGATTAAACTTTCTAGGTGGCTGTTTGTGAGGCCTAAATCCAGATTTAATAGGCAACCGATGCTCTACTAGCTCTCGGCTAAGACCCGGCATTTCATGATACTCCCAAGCGAAGCAATCAACATATTGTTTAAGTAACTCGATCACTTTCACCTTGTAATCGGGTGTCATATTCCTATTAATAAAAGTCGGCCTAGGAATAGTACCATCACCTATATCAATCTCTTCTAATGGATCAGCCGACGAAAAACCTTGTCCTAACTTTTGCACTTCATCAAAATCATCAATAGCCTCACAAATATCGTTCTTATCAGACCGATATTGTTCCACACGTTTTTGTAACCAATCTAAGTTATCTTCTTTACCCATCTATAACATCATATTCTCGAGCCGAGCTGCAACAACCGGCTTTACAACTACGGGTACAAACCCATCTTTGGTTACACTAAGAAAATCAAAATCTGAAAGATCTAGCCCTGACAAACATTGGGTATCACCATGTTGCCAATTAGCTGAAGCATCAGCCATAGCAATATAGGTCGACGTATCCGCATGAAAAATTTCCACATCATCATCGACCCACTGTATCAGAAACTGGTGCAAAGTAGAAGGAACACACCGGTTTGCGTGTATCCAATCACGACCCAATAAGACACTATAATTACCTTGCTTATCAGGGACGAAGAAAGCCGTAGGTATGGTCTTGCTTCCAATAGTAAGTTCCATAGTGATAACCCCTTTTGCTTCTGTAGGCTCTCCCCCAAATCCATTAAGTGTCAAATTGGTCTTCATAAGCTCCCTGTCCTCTCGTCCCAATTTCTTAAACAGTGAGTATGGCATAAAGTTTACAGCTGCTCCGCCATCAACTAACATTCTAGATATTGGTTTCCCATTAATATGCCCCTTAACATACAGTGGCCTCAAATGACGGCTTGATTCATCTGGCTTTTCAAAAATAGCTTCCTTGGGACCAAGATACAATTGTGCCGCTTCACTTTCTTCCACAGCCCGGAATTCTGAAGGCAATACAAATACCATATTAATATCCATACCATCGCAAGTTGGAGAGCCATTTTTAATCATCGGAGACCCTTCATCATCCAGCAGATCATCTTCATCATCAGTAGGCGTTGGATCGGGTACATTGACTTGTTTTACTCTCCACTCCTTTCGGACGGGAACCATAGGCTTCCACTCATTGAACAACTTGTCCCTCAATTTTTCGGCTTCCTCCTCCCTCAATTTCTCCATGCGTAGCCTCTGTAATCGTCGTTTTTGTGAATTGGAAAGACCCTTGGGGCACCAACGTGGTTGCGGCGTTGTCCTAGGCAGCAAAGGCACATTCCTATCAACCTTCTGTATTTCTAAACTGTTGCTCAGGTTGGCACAATTTGATATTTTTGGTGCTCCAGAATCAACACAGGAGGCAATCAGACCAGTTTTTACTATAGCAGAATCACTATTCATGGATGGTATTGTGGCTTCCGCACTGTTTGTTGTTCCTGTAGCCTCATCCTTTTCATGTGTTGTTGTGGTACGCTGTACTCCATTGTTGGCACCTGCAAATTTGCAACCTGGTTGTCTCTCACCTGTAACTGAGCTTGGTTCCTCAGCTTTGATTATTTATCGTAGATGGAACTGAGTTGTAAGGGCTAGTTGTAGGACCTGACGAAGAAAATGCAGGAGGTGCATATGCATGCCCTGATCTAGCAACACTTGGTGAAACACTAACAGCCGGACCACTACTATTGTGGTTAGCATACAAATTCATCGGCAAACCATATTGTGGTACTCCAGGGGGTGTGAAGAGCGCCGATGAATCGAAAGGTATAGCACCGTGCTGCATATTAACAGCATTATTATTTGAAGTTGAAGCCTCGGTTGCTAAGTGCTGCCTATCTCTTTCTCTGTCAGAATACGACACTGATGGCATCACAGAGTTACTAACTTGCATCTTTTCAAACAGATTTTTAACATGACCAGCGATCATGCTGTCTAGATTTCTAACATAATTTTCATGCGTATTATGAACAGATGCACCTACTGATTGATCAATCATAATAGCCATCTCTTCCTTGAGACCATGTGTAATTTCACTTACCGGTCCTACCTTCGATGCTTCGGTGATGGATGGCAGATCAGGTCCCTTCATGATGACACCTTGGCGAGTCTTCTGGAAGCAGGAAAGCATTGTATCTTCAAACTCTTGCTTGCGCCGGCGCTGAGCGTCTTCAAATTCTTGCAAACGATGCTCATACTTCTGACGATATTCTTCTGACAACTCATCTAATGTGGGTTTGATGATGTTGCCGGAGTTGAGTTCGGTCTTGTCGTCAGACATGATAGCCGATTGACTCGATTCCCCAGCGGAGTCGCCAAATTGTGTTGGTGGCAAAATCGTTTGCACGGCAACACAACAGATCAACAATCTAGCTGGTCTTTTCTTTTGCTGTCTTTTGTTGTACGAGGAACAGAACGGCCTTGTTCTTACCGATATCAAAGAAAACTTGATTCTTCTGGACGAATCTTCAACGGATCAACGGCAAACGGAACCTAAGCGACGTCTAGGTCCCGTTTTCTGGGTGCAGCAGCGTAGGATCGACCTACTGCCACGGCGATCTCTGAACTTGCAGGCAAGAACAGAGAAGTCGAAGGGGAAAAACGAACGAAAGAAAGAAAAACTATGTGTAGAAATAATATACTTGTTTTTGTCGATGTTGGGTGTGTCCCTCTACCGGCCTCTGACCCTACGTATATATAGGGCGATCTGGACTTTGATCCATTGATCGATCAGGAGACCGATCTGGTTACAACTCTGTTTTACAAGATTTGGTCCTTATCTGTACATTTTGAACAGGAACCTGGTTTCCTTGATAATAAAAACAGTATAACCAGCAACGTCCGCTCCTCTCCGTGCTCCAAATAGTCAAGCATATCTCAACCGTAGCCCCGTCTTCATGTTATACCTGATGGTGATTGTACGTGAACAAAACTGGAGTCTAAATCTTCAACTTCCTGTACTCTTACCTCCCCAACTCCATCATCGTGTGTATATCTTCAGTTAAAAAACAATCTTCAGCTTAGTACATTAGCATCACGATCCATATTTTTCATCTGCCAAATTTGACTATCAACAGCGCCTTCGCCGACTCGTTGCGGAGCACGTTTCCGTCTCAAACACGGTTCTCAACCGCAGGCCGTCGCCTTATCGCCCTGCCTCCTCCGGCCCTGAATCTGCAGCGGACCGCCGCCAAGCCGGCCATAGTCACTAATTCTCACCGCCGTCAAGCTGCTTCGTCTGAGCTGCTTCCGGATCGTCCCGCCGCCGTCATGGTTTGCGGCGTCACCGGCCCTGTTGGGCCGAGGAGCCGACCCGCCATCGGCCGCAGCGCCCCGTGCGCCTGTCTTCGCCAAGCGCACCGCGGGTCACCTCTGCCGCACCGGTCTTGTCATGGCCTCCTCCATCTTCGGCCTGCCAGACATCTCTGAGCTGCCGCCAGACGTCTCAAGCCTCGTTAAGACACAATACATGTCTGGCAGGGCCAGAAAGGTATTTCCCAGATTAAGAAAACGGATCATACGGAGTCGGGTCTCGAAGAAAACCTGAAAAGCTGTCTCGCCGTGAAGACTTAAGGATCGTCTGTCGTCTGGGCGAATCAGGTGCTATTTATCCTATTTATTTTTAAGCACATATTAATTCATTCGAGCAGAACTACTTTGTCCTGCTGTGTTTTAAATGCAGGAGAATTATTCATTACAAAGTGGCATTATACTGCGGAGATGGAGGCGTGCCAACATCATTCGGCACAGGTGGTCGTCCTTACTCAACGGACTCCCGCACCGGCTTACAACGCCGTGGCCGACTCGCCCGTCTGCACCGGCTTACAATGCCGTGACCGATTCATCTCTTCGAGCCGCCTCTGATGCTGTGGTCGTTACTGTCCGCCCTGTGGTCCGGCCTATCCAAAGTGCCAGGTTAACTAATGGGCTTTATGCACATATCATAGGTCGTTCACAAACATCAGCGTCACGGACGAGTGTGTTGCGGTCCAATTTGCATCAACATGTCGGCTGAATTGCCCGTCCGCGCCGCCTTACAACGCCACGGACGACTCGCCCGTCCGCCCTCACCGCCGGTTCATGTGTCCGCGCTCGTTTACAACGCGAAGGACAACTTGCTCGTCTGTACCATTGTACAAATGCCGCGGCCGATTAATCCGTCTGCTCGCATGGCCGACTCGCCCGTGATTCATTTCAGTTTCAACGTGGTGATCATCAACTCCGCGATGGATATTTTCTGGCTTAACATATCAGGTGAAATTCATCCATTATATTTTCATATTATGTATTGCTTTCTTTAAAAAGAGCAATTACTCTCGCTTGCAAGTTTTCCAATGCAGAACAAATTGTCTGCTGCAAAAAGGGATTATTATATCGCTGAGCTATTGGATAACCCATGCCGGTTTATATCGCCGTCCAGTCCGCATCAAGTCGTCAGGACCGTGCGAATTACCCAATAAAGCGTGCACAGGTTGTCCGTCTCTCGCGGCCTGGTCCACATCAACATACTGGGCCGCACCTGTCAGCATGAGCTGTTTATTGAGTATGAGCAAGTCACAGCTTGGGTAGCCCGGTTTTCTTTCAAATTGGAGGCAAATTATCATCAACCGCCGTTTGCACTGGACGACTCACTAGTAACCCGCCCGGAGCTTGGCGGTTCACGGGTAACCCTCCGGATCTTGGCGGTTCATTAGTAACCCGATGGGCGCGTCAAATGGATGATGAGGCCCAAGGCCCAGAAGGCCGGTTCACGTTTAATGGTGTGGGCCGGTTTATGAGGAAAGCACAAGGAATATTCCCTTACAAAGGAAGCAAGACTAGGACTCCACTTGTAATAGAGTAATCCTAATCCAACTAGGATTAGCCATGTAAACCACCCCTTCAACATATATAAGGAGGGGCAGGGCTCCATAAAAAGGGAGAGGGCAACAATCAATAATCTCTAGGGCTAGACACAATTAGAGGAGAGCCGGTTTATGGCGACTCCCTCATGAGCGTAATGAGATCTAGCCTCAGACAGCATGTAGGGTTATTACCGGATGATGTTTCCCGGGGCCCGAAGCTGTCTAAATCCTCGTCTTGTGTTGCGTCTCTCGATTCCGCTCAACCCCTCTCAAGCTACCACATAGATGTGTTGGCCTCGCGACCAAGTCCTCACCCTAAGGACATCGCCGTGACAAAACCACGACAGTTGGCGCCCACCTTGGGGCCTGCGCACAGTGGTGTTGAGTTCTTGGAGGGAGCTTTTCTAGGGTTCGAGAAGATTGCAATTGGTCAGATAACAAAAAGCGGGCACATAAGGATCTACATCGACTTCAAATTCATAAGTTGAGATTAAAAAAGTTTCAGTGTCCGCATAAAACAGATCAAAGGGAAAACGTTTCTTTCATAGCGGCGTACATCAGATATGGGTGATCCATCGTATGGTTTCCGACTCACGGGTGTTCGTGAGATATCTCGCAAAGTGATGAATCCCAACGCAATTTCCACATCAGCGCTGCCGCACTCAGCCAGCTGCAAAAGTTCAGAGTACAATACATCAATCATCATTCTATGTGCCAAGGCAAATTGCTGCTGTCTACACATCAAATCATGGGTCAAATCTGCTATATATTACGTGAAGAGCACAAGCTGCAATCTGACAAAGCCGGAGTTGCAGAAGCAAGAAGTCTGAGTCATCAACACGGTCGGCATGGAATCAAAATCAGATTCGTGCTCCGCATACCAAAAAAATATACAAGTCAAGGACTGACCAAATAAATCAACGGGGACGGGGACGGGAGTACTTCATCCCAATGGACAGGTTCCTCTCCCAAGTGCTTGCACATTTTGGTCAAAGGGTCAACGACTTCAACGATTTAGAAAGAGAGGATGGTCAATCGGCCCGTGCGCTGCCTTGGTAGTGACAAGCCGACGTGCGCCTTCGCCGACTCGTCGCGGAGCACGTTTCCATCTCAAACACGGTTCTCAACCGCAGGCCGTCGCCTTATCGCCCTGCCTCCTCCGGCCCTGAATCTGCAGCGGACCGCCGCCAAGCCGGCCATAGTCACTAATGCTCACCTCCGTCAAGCTGCTTCCTCTGAGCTACTTCCGGATCATCCCGCCGCCGTCATGGTTTGCGGCGTCACCGGCCCTGTTGGGCCGAGGAGCCGACCCGCCATCGGCCGCAGCGCCCCGTGCGCCTGTCTTCGCCAAGCGCATCGCGGGTCACCTCTGCCGCACCGGTCTTGTCATGGCCTCCTCCGTCCTCGGCCTGCCAGACATCTCTAAGCTGCCGCCAGACGTCTCAAGCCTCGTTAAGACACAATACATGTCTGGCAGGGCCGGAAAGGTATTTCCCAGATTAAGAAAACGGATCATACGGAGTCGGGTCTCAAAGAAAACCTCAAAAGCTGTCTCTCCGTGAAGACTTAAGGATCATCTGTCGTCTGGGCGAATCAGGTGCTATTTATCCTATTTATTTTTAAGCACATATTAATTCATTCGAGCAAAACTATTTTGCCCTGCTGTGTTTTATATGCAGGAGAATTATTCATTACAAAGTGGCATTATACTGCGGAGATGGAGGCATGCCAACATCATTCGGCACAGGTGGTCGTCCTTACTCAACGGACTCCCGCACCGGCTTACAACGCCGTGGCCGACTCGCCCGTCCGCACCGGCTTACAATCCCGTGACCGATTCATCTCTTCGAGCCGCCTCTGATGCTGTGGTCGTTACTGTCCGCCCTGCGGTCCGGCCTATCCAAAGTGCCAGGTTAACTAATGGGCTTTATGCACATATCATGGGTCGTTCACAAACATCAGCTTCACGGACGAGTGTGTTGTGGTCCAATTTGCATCAACATGTCGGCTGAATCGCCCGTCCGCACCGCCTTACAACGCCACGGACGACTCGCCCGTCCGCCCTCACTGCCGGTTCATGTGTCCGCGCTCGTTTACAACGCGAAGGACAACTTGCTCGTCTATACCATTGTACTAATGCCGCGGCCGATTAATTCGTCTGCTTGCATGGCCGACTCGCCCGTGATTGATTTCAGTTTCAACGTGGTGATCATCAACTCCGCGATGGATATTTTCTGGCTTAACATATCAGGTGAAATTCATCCATTATATTTTCATATTATGTATTGCTTTCTTTAAAAAGAGCAATTCCTCTCGCTTGCAAGTTTTCCAATGCAGGACAAATTGTCTACTGCAAAAAGGGATTATTATATCGCTGAGCTATTGGATAACCCATGCCGGTTTATATCGCGGTCCAGTCCGCATCAAGTCGTCAGGACCGTGCGAATTACCCAATAAAGCGTGCACAGGTTGTCCGTCTCTTGCGGCCTGGTCCACATCAACATACCGGGCCGCACCTGTCAGCATGAGCTGTTTATTGAGTATGAGCAAGTCACAGCTTGGGTAGCCCGGGTTTCTTTCAAATTGGAGGCAAATTATCATCAACCGCCGTTTGCACTGGACGACTCACTAGTAACCCGCCCGGAGCTTGGCGGTTCACGGGTAACCCGCCCGATCTTGGCGGTACATTAGTAACCCGATGGGCGGGTCAAATGGATCATGAGGCCCAAGGCCCAGAAGGCCGGTTCACGTTTAATGGTGTGGGCCGGTTTATGAGGAAAGCACAAGGAATATTCCTTATAAAGGAAGCAAGACTAGGACTCCACTTGTAATAGAGTAATCCTAATCCAACTAGGATTAGCCATGTAAACCGCCCCTTCAACATATATAAGGAGGGGCAGGGCTTCCCAAAAAGGGAGAGGGCAACAATCAATTAGCTCTAGGGCTAGACACAATTAGAGGAGAGCCGGTTTACTGCGACTCCCTCATGAGCGTAATGGGATCTAGCCTCAAACACCATGTAGGGTTATTACCGGATGATGTTTCCCGGGGCCCGAAGCTGTCTAAATCCTCGTCTTGTGTTACCACATAGATGCGTTGGCCTCGCGACTAAGTCCTCACCCTAAGGACATCTGCCGTGTCAAAACCACGACAGTTGGCGCCCACCGTGGGCCTGCGCACGGTGGTGTTGAGTTCTTGGAGGGAGCTTTTCTAGGGTTTGAGAAGATTGCAATTGGTCCGATAACAAAAAGCGAACACAGAAGGATCTACGTCAACTTCAAATTCATAAGTTGAGATTAAAAAAGTTTCAGTGTCCGCATAAAACAGATCAAAGGGAAAAAGTTTCTTTTATAGCGGCTTACATCAGATATGGGTGATCCATCCTATGGTTTCCGACTCACGGGTGTTCGTGAGAAATCTCGCAAAGTGATGAATCCCACCGCAATTCCCACATCAGCGCTGCCGCACTCAGCCAGCTGCAAAAGTTCAGAGTACAATACATCAATCATCGTTCTATGTGCCAAGGCAAATTGCTGCTGTCTACACATCAAATCATGGGTCAAATCTGCTATATATTACGTGAAGAGCACAAGCTGCAATCTGACTAAGCCGGAGTTGCAGAAGCAAGAAGTCTCAGTCGTCAACACGGTCGGCACGGAATCAAAATTAGATTCGTGCTCCGCATACCAAAAAAAATATACAAGTCCAAGACTGACCAAATACATCAAAGGGGATGGGGACGGGAGTACTTCATCCCAATGGACAGGTTCCTTTGCCAAGTGCTTGCACATTTTGGTCAAAGGGTCAACGACTTCAACGATTTAGAAAGAGAGGATGGTCAATCGGCCCGTGCGCTGCCTTGGTAGTGACAAGCCGACGTGCGCCTTCGCCGACTCGTCGCGGAGCACGTTTCCGTCTCAAACACGGTTCTCAACCGCAGGCCTCGCCTTATCGCCCTGCCTCCTTCGGCCCTGAATCTGCAGCGGACCGCCGCCAAGCTCGCCATAGTCACTAATGCTCACCTCCGTCAAGCTGCTTCCTCTGAGCTGCTTCCGGATCGTCCCGCCGCCGTCATGGTTTGCGGCGTCACCGGCCCTGTTGGGCCGAGGATCCGACCCGCCATCGGCCGCAGCGCCCCGCGCGCCCGTCTTCGCCAAGCGCACCGCGGGTCAACTCTGCCGCACCGGTCTTGTGATGGCCTCCTCCGTCCTCGGCCTGCCAGACATCTTTGAGCTGCCGCCAGACGTCTCAAGCCTCGTTAAGACACAATACATGTCTGGCAGGGCCAGAAAGGTATTTCCCAGATTAAGAAAACGGATCATACGGAGTCGGGTCTCGAAGAAAACCTCAAAAGCTGTCTCGCCGTGAAGACTTAAGGATCATCTGTCGTCTGGGCGAATCAGGTGCTATTTATCCTATTTATTTTTAAGCACATATTAATTCATTCGAGCAAAACTACTTTGCCCTGCTGTGTTTTATATGCAGGAGAATTATTCATTACAAAGTGGCATTATACTGCGGAGATGGAGGCGTGCCAACATCATTCGACAGAGGTGGTGGTCCTTACTCAACGGACTCCCGCACCGACTTACAACGACGTGGCCGACTCGCCCGTCCACACCGGCTTACAATGCCGTGACCGATTCATCTCTTCGAGCCACCTCTGATGTTGTGGTCGTTACTGTCCGCCCTGCGGTCCGGCCTATCCAAAGTGCCAGGTTAACTAATGGGCTTTATGCACATATCATGGGTCGATCACAAACATCAGCTTCACGGACGAGTGTGTTGCGGTCCAATTTGCATCAACATGTCGGCTGAATGGCCCGTCCGCGCCGCCTTACAACGCCACGGACGACTCGCCCGTCGCCCTCACCGCCGGTTCATGACTCCGCGCTCGTTTACAACGTGAAGGACAACTTGCTCGTCTGTACCATTGTACAAACGCTGCGGCCGATTAATCCGTCTGCTCGCATGGACGACTCGCCCGTGATTGATTTCAGTTTCAGCGTGGTGATCATCAACTCCGCGATGGATATTTTCTGGCTTAACATATCAGGTGAAATTCATCCATTATATTTTCATATTATGTATTGCTTTCTTTAAAAAGAGCAATTACTCTCGCTTGCAAGTTTTCCAATGCAGGACAAATTGTCTACTTCAAAAAGGGATTATTATATCGCTGAGCTATTGGATAACCCATGCCGGTTTATATCGCGCTGCAGTCCGCATCAACTCGTCAGGACCGTGCGAATTACCCAATAAAGCATGCACAGTTTGTCCGTCTCTCGCGGACTGGTCCACATCAACATACCGGGCCGCACCTGTCAGCATGAGCTGTTTATTGAGTATGAGCAAGTCACAGCTTGGGTAGCCCGGTTTTCTTTCAAATTGGAGGCAAATTATCATCAACCGCCGTTTGCACTGGACGACTCACTAGTAACCCGCCCGGAGCTTGGCGGTTCACGGGTAACCCGGCCGATCTTGGCGGTTCATTAGTAAGCCGATGGGCGGGTCAAATGGATGATGAGGCCCAAGGCCCAGAAGGCCGGTTCATGTTTAATGGTGTGGGCCGGTTTATGAGGAAAGCACAAGGAATATTCCGTTACAAAGGAAGCAAGACTAGGACTCCACTTGTAATAGAATAATCCTAATACAACTAGGATTAGTCATGTAAACCGCCCGTTCAACATATATAAGGAGGGGCAAAAAAAAAAAAAAAGGGAGAGGGCAAAAATCAATAATCTCTAGGGCTAGACACAATTAGAGGAGAGCCGGTTTATTGCGACTCCCTCATGAGCGTAATGAGATCTAGCCTCAAACACCATGTAGGGTTATTACCGGATGATGTTTCCCGGGGCCCGAAGCTGTCTAAATCCTCGTCTTGTGTTGCGTCTCTCGATTCCCCTCAACCCCTCTCAAGCTACCACATAGATGCGTTGGCCTCGCGACTAAGTCCTCACCCTAAGGACATCTGCCGTGTCAAAACCACGACAGTTGGCGCCCACCGTGGGGCCTGCGCACGGTGGTGTTGAGTTCTTGGAGGGAGCTTTTCTAGGGTTCGAGAAGATTGCAATTGGTCAGATAACAAAAAGCGGGCACGGAAGGATCTACATCAACTTCGAATTCATCAGTTGAGATTAAAAAAGTTACAGTGTCCGCATAAAACAGATCAAAGGGAAAAGGTTTCTTTGACAGCGGCGTACATCACATATAGGTGATCCATCGTATGGTTTCCGACTCACGGGTGTTCGTGAGAAATCTCGCAAAGAGATGAATCCCAACGCAATTTCCACATCAGCGCGGCCGCACTCAGGCATCTGCAAAAGTTTAGAGTACAATACATCAATCATCATTATATGTGCCAAGACAAATTGCTGCTGTCAACACATCAAATCATGGGTCAAATCTGCTGTATATTACGTGAAGAGCACAAGCTGCAACCTAACAAAGCCGGAGTTGCAGAAGCAAGAAGTCCGAGTCGTCAACACGGTCGGCACGGAATCAAAATCAGATTCGTCCTCCGCATACAAAAAAAATACAAGTCCATGACTGACCAAATACATCAACGGGGACGGGGACGGGAGTACTTCATCCCAATGGACAGGTTCCTTTGCCAAGTATTTGCACGTTTTGGTCAAAGGGTCAACGTCTTCAACAATTTAGAAAGAGAGGATGGACAATCGGCCCGTGCGCTGCCTTGGTAGTGACAACCCGACGTGCGCCTTCACCGACTCATCGCGGAGCACATTTCCGTCTCAAAAACAGTTCTCAACCGCAGGACGTTGCCTTATCGTCCTGCCTCCTCTGGACCTGAATCTACAGCAGACCGCCGCCAAGCCGGCCATAGTCACTAATGCAAACCTCCGTCAAGCTGCTTCCTCTGAGCTGCTCCCGGATCGTCCCGCCGTCGTCATGGTTTGCGGCGTCACCAGCCCTGTTGGGCCGAGGAGCCAACCCGCCATCGGCCGCAGCGCCCCGCACGCCTGTCGTCGCCAAGCGCACCGCGGGTCACCTCTGCTGCACCGGTCTTGTCATGGCCTCCTCCGTCCTCGGCCCTCCAGACGTCTCAAGCCTCGTTAAGACACAATACACGTCTGGCAGGGCCAGAAAGGTATTTCCCAGATTAAGAAAACAGATCATACGGAGTCGGGTCTCGAACAAAACCTCAAAAGTTGTCTCGCCGTGAAGACTTAAGGATCATCTGTCGTCTGGGCGAATCAGGTGCTATTTATCCTATTTTTTAAGCACATATTAATTCATTCGAGCAAAACTACTTTGCCCTACTGTGTTTTATATGCAGGAGAATTATTCATTACAAAGTGGCATTATACTGCAGCGATGGAGGCGTGCCAACATCATTCGGCATAGGTGGTGGTCCTTACTCAACGGACTCCCGCACCGACTTACAACACCGTGGCCGACTCGCCCGTCCGCACCGGCTTACAATGCCGTGACCGATTCATCTCTCCGAGCCGCCTCTGATGTTGTGGTCGTTACTGTCCGCCCTGCTGTCCGGCCTATCCAAAGTGCCAGTTTAACTAATGGGCTTTATGCATAGATCATGGGTCATTCACAAACATCAGCTTCACGGACGAGTGTGTTGCGGTCCAATTTGCATCAACATGTCGGCTGAATCACCCGTCCGCGCCGCCTTACAACGCCACGGACGACTCGCCCGTCCGCCCTCGCCGCCGGTTCATGTGTCCGCGCCGGTTTACAACACGAAGGACAACTTGCTCGTCTGTACCGTTGTACAAATGCCGCGGCCGATTCATCCGTCTGCTCGCATGGCCGACTCACCCGTGATTGATTTCAGTTTCAGCGTGGTGATCATCAACTCCGCGGTGGATATTGTCTGGCTGAACATATCAGGTGAAATTCATCCATTATATTTTCATTTTTGTATTGCTTTCTTTAAAAAGAGCAATTACTCTGGCTTGCAAGTTTTCCAATGCAGGACAAATTGTCTACTACGAAAAGGGATTATTATATCATTGAGCTATTGGATAACCCATGCCGGTTTATATCGCGGTCCAGTCCGCATCAACTCGTCAGGACCGTGCGAATTACCCAATAAAGCGTGCACAGGTTGTATGTCTCTCGCGGCCTGGTCCACATCAACATACCGGGCCGCTCCTGTCAGCATGAGCTGTTTATTGAGTATGAGCAAGTCACAGCTTGGGTAGCCCGGTTTTCTTTCAAATTGGAGGCAAATTATCATCAACCGCCGTTTGCACTGGACGACTCACTAGTAACCCGCCCGGAGCTTGGCGGTTCACGGGTAACCCGGCCGATCTTGGCGGTTCATTAGTAAGCCGATGGGCGGGTCAAATGGATGATGAGGCCCAAGGCCCAGAAGGCCGGTTCATGTTTAATGGTGTGGGCCGGTTTATGAGGAAAGCACAAGGAATATTCCGTTACAAAGGAAGCAAGACTAGGACTCCACTTGTAATAGAATAATCCTAATACAACTAGGATTAGTCATGTAAACCGCCCGTTCAACATATATAAGGAGGGGCAGGGCTCCCCAAAAAGGGAGAGGGCAAAAATCAATAATCTCTAGGGCTAGACACAATTAGAGGAGAGCCGGTTTATTGCGACTCCCTCATGAGCGTAATGAGATCTAGCCTCAAACACCATGTAGGGTTATTACCGGATGATGTTTCCCGGGGCCCGAAGCTGTCTAAATCCTCGTCTTGTGTTGCGTCTCTCGATTCCACTCAACCCCTCTCAAGCTACCACATAGATGCGTTGGCCTCGCGACTAAGTCCTCACCCTAAGGACATCTGCCGTGTCAAAACCACGACAGTTGGCGCCCACCATGGGGCCTGCGCACGGTGGAGTTGAGTTCTTGGAGGGAGCTTTTCTAGGGTTCGAGAAGATTGCAATTGGTCAGATAACAAAAAGCGGGCACGGAAGGATCTACATCAACTTCGAATTCATCAGTTGAGATTAAAAAAGTTACAGTGTCCGCATAAAACAGATCAAAGGGAAAAGGTTTCTTTGACAGCGGCGTACATCACATATAGGTGATCCATCGTATGGTTTCCGACTCACGGGTGTTCGTGAGAAATCTCGCAAAGAGATGAATCCCAACGCAATTTCCACATCAGCGCGGCCGCACTCAGGCATCTGCAAAAGTTTAGAGTACAATACATCAATCATCATTATATGTGCCAAGACAAAATGCTGCTGTCAAGACATCAAATCATGGGTCAAATCTGCTGTATATTACGTGAAGAGCACAAGCTGCAACCTAACAAAGCCGGAGTTGCAGAAGCAAGAAGTCCGAGTCGTCAACACGGTCGGCACGGAATCAAAATCAGATTCGTCCTCCGCATACAAAAAAAATACAAGTCCATGACTGACCAAATACATCAACGGGGACGGGGACGGGAGTACTTCATCCCAATGGACAGGTTCCTTTGCCAAGTATTTGCACGTTTTGGTCAAAGGGTCAACGTCTTCAACAATTTAGAAAGAGAGGATGGACAATCGGCCCGTGCGCTGCCTTGGTAGTGACAACCCGACGTGCGCCTTCACCGACTCATCGCGGAGCACATTTCCGTCTCAAAAACAGTTCTCAACCGCAGGACGTTGCCTTATCGTCCTGCCTCCTCCGGACCTGAATCTACAGCAGACCGCCGGCAAGCCGGCCATAGTCACTAATGCAAACCTCCGTCAAGCTGCTTCCTCTGAGCTGCTCCCGGATCGTCCCGCCGCCGTCATGGTTTGCGGCGTCACCAGCCCTGTTGGGCCGAGGAGCCAACCCGCCATCGGCCGCAGCGCCCCGCACGCCTGTCGTCGCCAAGCGCACCGCGGGTCACCTCTGCTGCACCGGTCTTGTCATGGCCTCCTCCGTCCTCGGCCCTCCAGACGTCTCAAGCCTCGTTAAGACACAATACACGTCTGGCAGGGCCAGAAAGGTATTTCCCAGATTAAGAAAACAGATCATACGGAGTCGGGTCTCGAACAAAACCTCAAAAGTTGTCTCGCCGTGAAGACTTAAGGATCATCTGTCGTCTGGGCGAATCAGGTGCTATTTATCCTATTTTTTAAGCACATATTAATTCATCCGAGCAAAACTACTTTGCCCTACTGTGTTTTATATGCAGGAGAATTATTCATTACAAAGTGGCATTATACTGCAGCGATGGAGGCGTGCCAACATCATTCGGCATAGGTGGTGGTCCTTACTCAACGGACTCCCGCACCGACTTACAACACCGTGGCCGACTCGCCCGTCCGCACCGGCTTACAATGCCGTGACCGATTCATCTCTCCGAGCCGCCTCTGATGTTGTGGTCGTTACTGTCCGCCCTGCTGTCCGGCCTATCCAAAGTGCCAGTTTAACTAATGGGCTTTATGCACAGATCATGGGTCATTCACAAACATCAGCTTCATGGACGAGTGTGTTGCGGTCCAATTTGCATCAACATGTCGGCTGAATCACCCGTCCGCGCCGCCTTACAACGCCACGGACGACTCGCCCGTCCGCCCTCGCCGCCGGTTCATGTGTCCGCACCGGTTTACAACACGAAGGACAACTTGCTCGTCTGTACCGTTGTACAAATGCCGCGGCCGATTCATCCGTCTGCTCGCATGGCCGACTCGCCCGTGATTGATTTCAGTTTCAGCGTGGTGATCATCAACTCCGCGGTGGATATTTTCTGGCTGAACATATCAGGTGAAATTCATCCATTATATTTTCATTTTTGTATTGCTTTCTTTAAAAAGAGCAATTACTCTGGCTTGCAAGTTTTCCAATGCAGGACAAATTGTCTACTACGAAAAGGGATTATTATATCATTGAGCTATTGGATAACCCATGCCGGTTTATATCGCGGTCCAGTCCGCATCAACTCGTCAGGACCGTGCGAATTACCCAATAAAGCGTGCACAGGTTGTATGTCTCTCGCGGCCTGGTCCACATCAACATACCGGGCCGCTCCTGTCAGCATGAGCTGTTTATTGAGTATGAGCAAGTCACAGCTTGGGTAGCCCGGTTTTCTTTCAAATTGGAGGCAAATTATCATCAACCGCCGTTTGCACTGGACGACTCACTAGTAACCCGCCCGGAGCTTGGCGGTTCACGGGTAACCCGGCCGATCTTGGCGGTTCATTAGTAAGCCGATGGGCGGGTCAAATGGATGATGAGGCCCAAGGCCCAGAAGGCCGGTTCATGTTTAATGGTGTGGGCCGGTTTATGAGGAAAGCACAAGGAATATTCCGTTACAAAGGAAGCAAGACTAGGACTCCACTTGTAATAGAATAATCCTAATACAACTAGGATTAGTCATGTAAACCGCCCGTTCAACATATATAAGGAGGGGCAGGGCTCCCCAAAAAGGGAGAGGGCAAAAATCAATAATCTCTAGGGCTAGACACAATTAGAGGAGAGCCGGTTTATTGCGACTCCCTCATGAGCGTAATGAGATCTAGCCTCAAAAACCATGTAGGGTTATTACCGGATGATGTTTCCCGGGGCCCGAAGCTGTCTAAATCCTCGTCTTGTGTTGCGTCTCTCGATTCCACTCAACCCCTCTCAAGCTACCACATAGATGCGTTGGCCTCGCGACTAAGTCCTCACCCTAAGGACATCTGCCGTGTCAAAACCACGACAGTTGGCGCCCACCGTGGGGCCTGCGCACGGTGGTGTTGAGTTCTTGGAGGGAGCTTTTCTAGGGTTCGAGAAGATTGCAATTGGTCAGATAACAAAAAGCGGGCACGGAAGGATCTACATCAACTTCAAATTCATCAGTTGAGATTAAAAAAGTTACAGTGTCCGCATAAAACAGATCAAAGGGAAAAGGTTTCTTTGACAGCGGCGTACATCACATATAGGTGATCCATCGTATGGTTTCCGACTCACGGGTGTTCGTGAGAAATCTCGCAAAGAGATGAATCCCAACGCAATTTCCACATCAGCGCGGCCGCACTCAGGCATCTGCAAAAGTTTAGAGTACAATACATCAATCATCATTATATGTGCCAAGACAAATTGCTGCTGTCAACACATCAAATCATGGGTCAAATCTGCTGTATATTACGTGAAGAGCACAAGCTGCAACCTGACAAAGCCGGAGTTGAAGAAGCAAGAAGTCCGAGTCGTCAACACGGTCGGCACGGAATCAAAATCAGATTCGTCCTCCGCATACAAAAAAAAATACAAGTCCATGACTGACCAAATACATCAACGGGGACGGGGACGGGAGTACTTCATCCCAATGGACAGGTTCCTTTGCCAAGTATTTGCATGTTTTGGTCAAAGGGTCAACGTCTTCAACAATTTAGAAAGAGAGGATGGACAATCGGCCCGTGCGCTGCCTTGGTAGTGACAACCCGACGTGCGCCTTCACCGACTCATCGCGGAGCACATTTTCGTCTCAAAAACAGTTCTCAACCGCAGGACGTTGCCTTATCGTCCTGCCTCCTCCGGACCTGAATCTACAGCAGACCGCCGCCAAGCCGGCCATAGTCACTAATGCAAACCTACGTCAAGCTGCTTCCTCTGAGCTGCTCCCGGATCGTCCCGCCGCCGTCATGGTTTGCGGCGTCACCAGCCCTGTTGGGCCGAGGAGCCAACCCGCCATCGGCCGCAGCGCCCCGCACGCCTGTCGTCGCCAAGCGCACCGCGGGTCACCTCTGCTGCACCGGTCTTGTCATGGCCTCCTCCGTCCTCGGCCCTCCAGACGTCTCAAGCCTCGTTAAGACACAATACACGTCTGGCAGGGCCAGAAAGGTATTTCCCAGATTAAGAAAACAGATCATACGGAGTCGGGTCTCGAACAAAACCTCAAAAGTTGTCTTGCCGTGAAGACTTAAGGATCATCTGTCGTCTGGGCGAATCAGGTGCTATTTATCCTATTTTTTTAAGCACATATTAATTCATCCGAGCAAAACTACTTTGCCCTACTGTGTTTTATATGCAGGAGAATTATTCATTACAAAGTGGCATTATACTGCGGCGATGGAGGCGTGCCAACATCATTCGGCATAGGTGGTGGTCCTTACTCAACGGACTCCCGCACCGACTTACAACACCGTGGCCGACTCGCCCGTCCGCACCGGCTTACAATGCCGTGACCGATTCATCTCTCCGAGCCGCCTCTGATGTTGTGGTCGTTACTGTCCGCCCTGCTGTCCGGCCTATCCAAAGTGCCAGTTTAACTAATGGGCTTTATGCACAGATCATGGGTCATTCACAAACATCAGCTTCACGGACGAGTGTGTTGCGGTCCAATTTGCATCAACATGTCGGCTGAATCACCCGTCCGCGCCGCCTTACAACGCCACGGACGACTCGCCCGTCCGCCCTCGCCGCCGGTTCATGTGTCCGCGCCGGTTTACAACACGAAGGACAACTTGCTCGTCTGTACCGTTGTACAAATGCCGCGGCCGATTCATCCGTCTGCTCGCATGGCCGACTCACCCGTGATTGATTTCAGTTTCAGCGTGGTGATCATCAACTCCGCGGTGGATATTTTCTGGCTGAACATATCAGGTGAAATTCATCCATTATATTTTCATTTTTGTATTGCTTTCTTTAAAAAGAGCAATTACTCTGGCTTGCAAGTTTTCCAATGCAGGACAAATTGTCTACTACGAAAAGGGATTATTATATCATTGAGCTATTGGATAACCCATGCCGGTTTATATCGCGGTCCAGTCCGCATCAACTCGTCAGGACCGTGCGAATTACCCAATAAAGCGTGCACAGGTTGTATGTCTCTCGCGGCCTGGTCCACATCAACATACCGGGCCGCTTCTGTCAGCATGAGCTGTTTATTGAGTATGAGCAAGTCACAGCTTGGGTAGCCCGGTTTTCTTTCAAATTGGAGGCAAATTATCATCAACCGCCATTTGCACTGGATGGCTCAATGGGAACGCGCAAAATTCGCCGCCACTACAGTTTTGTTAACTTCAAATCGCCAGTTGGAAGGAACCATTGGCCGAGTTGCTAACACGGCTCATACGGGATCATTTATATCCCGCCACAGTCACCTCAACCTTCTATGGATTCACATCGTGCTATCAACACCAATGATATACAAATTATACCGGCTTATATCACGGTCAAGTATGGAGAATCTCAAGCCAACTCCTCGAGTCACCTTGACACTCGGGGGCTACAATGATATGACTCAGCAAATGTTGCCAGTTTTCAGTGAAGTCAAGAACCCCAAGACGTTGGAGGGAAAGATAACCCGGTCCCGGAGGCTACTACCATATGGATGAAAATTTAAAGGCCGTCAGAAAATTTCTGGTTTAGAAAATATATGACAGTTACAAAAACCCGGCTTAATGAAGAAGGTCCGGGTCATCAGAAAGGATTCCGGTTTAAAATCTGGCTCAAGGGATGTCAGTCTCACTGAAGCTCTCGAATATCCGGTTTACAATCCGGTTCAAGGAAAATCTATTCTCCCACAAGGCTCTGAAGGTCTCAAATCTGGTTTAAGAATTTCCGGTTCAGAAAGAATTAATCTCTCGCAAGTTCGAGTTTAAATGCCGTCAGAAAATTTCCAGCTGAAAATAAAGATTCGGGTTTAAAATCCGGTTCAAGTGAAAGATGTCTCCAACAAAGCTTTGAAGCTCTCAATATCCGGTTTAAAAATCCCGGTTCAAGAAGAATTTATCTCTTGCAAAAAGTTAAAGGTTGCCAAAGAGGGCATGTTGCCATGATGCGCGGTTCAAACATGGGTATTCCGCCTTATTGGCGTATCATATTTTTGATTACTTGGGGGCTTGGTCGTATCCGAACCATAGCTACACCTCTTGATCGGCGCAATGCCACAAATTCCTTGGGGGCTTGGTTGTATTCGAACCATAGCTACACCTCTTGGCTGGCTCAAAAGCCACGATAGTAAGTCACTTGGGGGCTTGGTTGTATTCGAACCATAGCTACACCTCTTGGCTGGCTCAAAAGCCACGACAGTAAGTCACTTGGGGGCTTGGTTGTGTTCAACCATAGATACACCTTTTGGCTGGCGCAATGCCATTACTTAGGGGCCAAAGAGTTTTGTCAAGAACAACTCAAACATAGGCACCCGTTGAGCACAGCTCAAAATGTTGCTTGGGGATTCTTTGCTATTGCAATGAACAAAGAAATCTACACTTGCAATAGGCTATCAAGCTGTGGCTTGGAAGCCTGGTATATACACCAAAAACCCAGGGTTAACCTGCCTTCATTAAGTAAGTCACTCCACCCAGGTAAGCCTGGTATGCCCCGCCAACTTGACAAGTCAATCACATATGACCCTGAACTTGTCAATGATAGACCGGCGATTGGTTAAAGATGGAGGACCATCTTAAAAGGCTTTGTGAAATGGTTTAACTCAGTGGCCTAGCAGCCCATGAAAAGCCTCGAATTTGGGGCCTGGCAGCCCCTGAAGAGCCTCGACTACAAGTTTTTCATATGCTTTTGTTTGCCAAGTTTTTTCTCTTTTGGTGACATTTATAATGTTTTGATAAACCGGTGTTCATTAAACCGGCTTGACTTTCAACTACAAGTTGTCAGTACATCATCAGTTATAATCCGGTGTTTATTAACCCGGCCTGGCTTTCGACTATAAGTCGCCAGTATATATTTGGATTGCGCCATTGGAATCATGCGCTTATAAATCATTGGATTATATTATTCAAATCTTTAATAGCGAACATGGCTGGATTTTTATTATGGTTATCAATAGCCAATATCATGATGGAGGTCTTCAAAGTCGCTTCAGCGCAATGGTTATTATTTTATTAATGGACATGATTTATTTTTACAATGGAGGGAATAGTCCTGAGTCGCTGCAGGCTCACGACCCGGCGCTTGGGGGCTACATTATTCAAATTGAGATTACATCAAATATGCAAGTCCCATGTCACTGCCAGCATGCACCATGGCACTTGGGGGCTAATGCGAAGTCATTTTTTGCTCACTTTATGGAAGACCCGACTCGTCACATTGTAATGAGCCGGCCCTTGGGGGCTACCAATTGCTCCTGTCAAGAATTCAAGGTACACAAGTCTTAAAACCTATTGAAAGGTCCATTGCTCAGTTGGTAAAGCACAAAGCTCTTAACCTTGTGGACGTGGGTTCAAGCCCTACGATGGTAGCTACATTATAAGATGTTATTTTCATTGAAGTATATATCAAGTCCCGATTCAGTATTATTTTACTAAGCCGGCCCTTGGGGGCTACACTGATTGAAGTTTTTATAAGCAATTACAAGTCCCAAGTTGCTGCAAGCATGACAACCCGGCACTTGGGGGCTACATATATGGAGTATTCAGTTTATATGATTGAGATGAACAAAACGGATTTCTTCAAGGTTGAAAACACTTATTGGAGCAAGTCATAAGTTATCACTATGTTCTCCTCTTAAGACATGGGGGCTACAGGTATTATGCATATAAAGGAGGAACGTCTTCAGTTTATCAGTTTTGAGCAAATCAGGAAGATCAATTACATGACCCGGTGTCGACGACAATTATGACCCGGTGCCATCGATATTTATAAACCGGCATTTTTGGTAATATTAAACCGGCAAGTTCTACATCTTCAAACCGGTTGAATATCAGATGAGTATTTCAAGACCAATATTTCTTAAACCGGCGCTTTGGAAGCCGACTCAAGTGGATTATTCTTCACAATATTTCTCTGTGAGAAACCAATGTCAGCAAATTGAGTATGAAGTTGGCTTGTTGACCCGGATTTTCTAGGAGGAAATGACAAGGACTTAAGGATGATCAAGTGCCGGTTTATAAGAATTTTAAACCGGAGCACAACCCGCCAAATTTGTTCTTGTGTTTATGTTGCAGATCAGTTTAACATGGATAAATCCAAATTAAACTGGGGGTAATGTCGGGGATATACCCCGCGGCGTAACCCGGCCGGAAGTATAACTCGCCCGGACTGGACGACTCACTGGTAACCCGCCCGGAGCTTGGCGATTCACGGGTAACCCGCCCGATCTTGGCGGTTCATTAGTAACCCGGTGGGCGGGTGAAATGGATGACGAGACCCAAGGCCCAAAAGGCCGGTTCACGTTTAATGGTGTGGGCCGGTTTATGAGGAAAGCATAAGGAATATTCTGTTATAAAGGAAGCAAGACTAGGACTCCACTTGTAATAGAGTAATCCTAATCCAACTAGGATTAGTCATGTAAACCGCCCCTTCAACATATATAAGGAGGGGCAGGGCTCCCCAAAAAGGGAGAGGGCAATAATCAATAATCTCTAGGGCTAGACAGAATTAGAGGAGAGCTGTTTTATGGCGACTCCCTCATGAGCGTAATGAGATCCAGCCTCAAACAGCATGTAGGGTTATTACCGGATGATGTTTCCCGGGGCCCGAAGCTGTCTAAATCCTCGTCTTGTGTTGCGTCTCTCGATTCCGCTCAACCCCTCTCAAGCTACCACATAGATGCGTTGGCCTCGCGACTAAGTCCTCACCCTAAGGACATCTGCCGTGACAAAACCATGATAGATACCAAGCATGGCTCGACCGAAATGATAGTGTTCGGGATGAACACCGGGGCCAGGATGGAGTCCGAAGTTCGACGCGACGTGGCCCGAATAAGAGGCGCTGCCCACCCTATGTGCCTCACCGATGAGGTGATGCAGTCCCAGAGGGGTTTAAAGCCATCAACATTGAGCCATACGATGACACTACAGACCCAGCTGTATGGATTGAAGACTTTCTTCTCCATATTCACATGGCTCGAGGAGATGATCTCCACGCCATCAAATATTTGCCATTAAATCTCAAAGGACCAGCCCAACATTGGTTGAACAGCCTCCCCGAAGACTCCATTGGGAGCTGGGAAGAGCTCAAAGACGCTTTTCAGCCCACTTTCAAGGCACCTATGTCCGGCCTCCGGACGCCGGTGGCCTAAGCCATGTGGTCCAGTAGCCCGGTGAGTCGGCCCGACAATTTTGGAATCGGTAAAGAAAAATCAGATAGTTGATTGCCCATATGCCGAAGCCATAGCCGTGTTCAAGCATAGTATCCGGGACGAATGGCTCGCCTTCCAGCTCGGCCAGGACAAGCCGAGGACAATGGTGGCCCTTACCTCCCTTATGACCCATTTTTTGTGTAGGCGAGGATAGCTGGTTGGCTCGTAGAAGCACCAACCCAGAAGGCCCCAGCACATCAGAGGTCTGGGACGGCAACCAAAAGCCCAGGCGCAATAAAAATAATCGCCGACACAATGGCCCCAAAGCCGACGACTTGGTAGTAAATGCTAGATTCCGCAACTCCAAGTCAGGACCGCAGAAGAAGCCATCTAAAGGAAAACATGATAGACCCACTAAGTTGGACGCCATCTTGGATAGGCCTTGCCAGATCCATGGCACCTCAGACAAACCTGCCAACCACACCAACTGTAATTATTTGGTTATTAAGCAAGCCGGCAAACTCATAGCCGAGGACAGGGGCAAAAGCCCCCGCAGCGAGGAGAATGAGGAACCTCGCAGGCCGAACAATGGAGGCCAGAAGCAATTCCCTCCTGAGGTGAAAACAGTGACATGATTTATGCCACTCATATACCCAAGAAGGAGAGGAAGCATGCGCTTCGGGATGTCTACACCATAGAGCTTCTCGTCCCAAAATTCAACCCATGGTCAGCATGCCCGATCACCTTCGACCGCAAGGGCCACCCGACCATTATCCATCATGGACGATCGGCAGCCTTGGTCCTCGACCCCATTATCGATGGATACCACCTTACTAGAGTCCTTATGGATGGCGGCAGTAACCTCAATATGATCTATGAAGATACAGTAAGAAAGATGGGAGTTAACCCGTCAAGGATCAAGCCCAGCAGCACCACCTTCAAGGGGGTCATCCCCGGCGTTGATGCCCATTGTTCGGGCACTGTCACCTTGGAAGTAGTGTTCGGATCCCTGGACAATTTCAGGAGTGAAGACTTGATCTTCGATATTGCCCCTTTTCGCAGTGGCTATCATGCCCTGCTAGGCCGAACGTCGTTCGCTCATTTTAACGCCGTCCCGCATTATGCCTACCTCAAACTCAAGATGCCCAGCATCATCACAGCTAATGGAAACACGGAGCACTCTCCTCGCACTGAGGAAAACACTGTGGCCTTGGCGGTCGAATACGAAGGGTCGAATGGTCAGCTTGCCGTTAGGGCACGAGCGGCAAATAAGCGACCGCAAGATCTATCCCGAGCCAAGGGGCCTCCCTACGTTCGACGTGCATTGGGAAATGACCTCCATGGCAGGCCCATCCCAGAAGCACATCACGTGCCTAGACATCATAACTTTGCGCCTAACATACCATGGGCAGCTGTGGGGCCCCAACCTATAGTTCAGTTCGACCACACTATGCAACACCGCATCTTCCGACGATGTACAGGTACCACCTAGGACCTATCCGGCATCAAGCCCCGCCAATGCAGCAACCTCTCAAGGACTCCCTGTTAAGGACCCGTCATCGGTCAACCATCCAACAAAGCTGTTCCTCCCAGCAGAAGAAAAGGCGCAGACAATAGTAGGGCGCAGTTCGGGTGTTAACCCACACATCAAGGTCCTACATAAACCTTTCATCTGTAAATTTATGTTTATCTTTTTTTTGAATATACCCCTATCCGAGGTCTTGCTCGGCAGTTCGAATTGTATGGCTAGACACCACGAGCTTATTGGAAATAAAGCAAACATTTTTACGAATCTTCTACAGTTATGCTGTACATTTTTTTGTTTGTTCCTTCTTGCTCTTCGAACCAGCCCCAATCAAGTGTTATACCCTTCGGATCTCGTGTATACACCGGTTACTAGACCGGGGGCTTGACCTAGACACTTGCCCTATACATCAAAGACCGACACCTTACTTTTCACTGTGTTCGGCATCATGGATATTACATTATATGCACCGGTTCCGAATTATTTCTTGGGTAAATAGTTGGCTTGCCCAGCTCCTGTGTTTACCTCCTTATGTTCCGCACGGTCGTATAAGGAGGTAAAGGGATAAATGCTGCAATTGTACTTCTGCCTTGCTCGGTCAAGTACCTCAATGGAGAATGCCGAAAACTGACTATCATAATACGCGAGAACTGGTCGGCGATCCGATGACTTGTCTTCAAACCAAAAATCATCAGCGATTGTCCCGTGTACTACGAAGGATTCATCTTTGAACAAATCGGGTGATTGATGCTGGGCCCTAGGGTTTGCCTAAACATCTCACCACACTGGGGGCTGGTCACCAGCCCCCACAGTCAAGCTCCTATATATGGCTAAGTGAAGGTAATAAAGGCGCATAGTCCGATTGCCTTGTTCCCCTCCTAAACTACGGCCTCCGGGCACCGAGACATCGTCTAAGGGTTACAGTGCGGAGGATGGAACACCCGTCGTAGCATCTACGTGGGGCCTGAAGCCGACGACTGGTAACTTTCAGGATAAATACGGCCGCACAGGAGTGAAAATTAAACATAAAATACACACAAGTATGATAAACCATACAAAATACCCCTGGCTCACAAAGCATACGGTTTCATCACAAGTTCATACATTACAACATAACTACTCAAGGAGTACATCCTTGGAACACCGCGCCTCCACGGCCCGAGCTCCGGCCATCACGGCGGTGAAGTACTGCTCTGGGCGCCTTTCCTCCTTCCAAGCTGGCGGAGGACCGGTGGCCATCTCGACGGGCTTGATCCTTGACCAATGCACCATTGTCTTTGAAAACGCCATCCAAGCCCTCTCGATGCACACCGAACGTTTGATAGCATCAATCCGGGTGGACGCATCACAAAACTTCGCCACTAGACCGAAGTAGCCGCTCGATACAGGCTCAGAGGGCCATAGCCGGACACAGAGGTCCTTCATGGCCGGTTCCGCCATTCGGTGCATCTCCATCAACTGCTTCATTTGATTCATGAGGAGGGGAGGGTGCTTGAGGGAGTCCTGGACTAAGGGGTCCTCGGGCGTCCGGCATGTTGGACATGGGCCGGACTAATGGGCTGTAAAGATGCAAGACCGAAGACTCTCTCGCGTGTCCGGATGGGACTCTCCTTGGCGTGGAAGGCAAGTTTGGCGACCAAATATGAAGATTCCTTTCTCTATAACCGACTTTGTACAACCCTACTTCCCTCCGGTGTCTATATAAACTGGAGGCCTTAGTCCGAAAATGGATACAGTCATACAGGCTAGACTTCTAGGGTTTTAGCCATTACGATCTTGTGGTAGATCAACTCTCGTAATACTCATATTCATCAAGATCAATCAAGCAGGAAGTAGGGTATTACCTCCATAGAGAGGGCCCGAACCTGGGTAAACATTGTGTCCCCTGTCTCCTTTTACCATCGACCTTAGACGCACAGTTCGGGACCCCTACCCGAGATCCGCCGGTTTTGACACCGACATTGGTGCTTTCATTGAGAGTTCCACTGTGCCGTCCTCAAAGGGTTTGATGGCTCCTTCAATCGTCAACAACGATGCTGTCCAATGGGAAACCTTCCTCCCCGGATATATCTTCGTGTTCGGCGGCTTCGCACTGCGGGCCAACTCACTTGGCCATCTGGAGCAGATCGACAGCTACGCCCCTGGCCATCAGGTCAGATTCGGGAGCTTGAACTATGTCGCCGACATCCGTGGAGACTTGATCTTCGACGAATTCGACACCACGGCAGCCATTCCCGGTCCCTACGATGAACATGACTTAAATCTATCATCGGACCATACTCAGGAAATTGCACCTGTAACCGCTCTGGCCTTAGATCCGGACAAATCGCGTCATCCAAGGACGGGAAGCCCAACCCCGCCACAGAAGCCGCAGACTCCGCGGCGTTGGAGCCGCACACAGACCTAACCTCGGCTGATATCTGTGTCTCCCGAACCTCGGACTCGTTTCCGGCCATAAGTTCCGAACCATGTGTGTCCGCGCACGTCGAGCTGGATCAGTCATCGATTATCGAATTCAGCACCGCGGACGTCTTCTGACACTCGTCTTTAGGCGATGTGCTAAACTCGTTAAAAATATATCCTTAGCGGAGGGCTCACAGCTGAACTGTATTTGGTTCGAACTGGAGGATGATGACGGGGAATTTCGCTTCCCACCCACCACCCACTACATAGCCACTGTCGAGAACTTAACCGACATGCTCGATTACGGCTCCGACGACATCGACATTGTGGACGACGATGCAGATGAGGAGCATGGCCAAAAACCACCGTTCACCGGGGGCTGGACGGCCACGTCTTCGTACGACATATACATGGTGGATACACCTAATGAGAATAACGACGAGGACAAGGAAAACCCAGTTGAGGATGAGCCTCCTAAGACACAACCAAAGCGTCGGCATCAGCGGCGCCGCTATAAATCCCGCCGCAGCAAGGACAGCAACACCAGCACAGGAGACGATAACACTCCGGACGGTGCCAAAGACAAAGAAGATCCCGACGAACAAACGGACGAACAAGACGATCGAGAAGATGGGCAAGTTAGCCCTGATGAACATGCCATAAACGACGACTCAGAAGGCAGCACTTATCTTCCACCCTCCGAGGATGAGGTGAGCCTTGGTAACGAGGATTTTATCGTGCCTGAGGAACCTCTCGAGCAGGAGCGCTTTAAGCGCCAGCTAATAGCCACTTCAAGGAGCCTGAAAATGAAGCAGCAGCAGCTTCAAGCTGACCAGGATCTGCTCAATGACAGATGGACTGATGTCCGAGCAGCCGAAGAATACGGCCTTAAGCGCCCAGCCAAAAGTTACCCGAAGCGCAAATTGCTGCCTCGGTTCGATGATGAGGCACCGGAGCCCGTACCATCATCGCGCAACACGGCCGACCGACCACCACGCCGTCGGGATAAAGCGGCAACTCAAGCCGAACACCAGCCCGCCCCACCTCGCCGTAAAGGCAGAGATAGAACAACTCAGGGTTATACATATGATCTTTGGCAGGACCTGGATTGTAGAGCAGGACATACCAGATCGACCTACGGATCGCGAGGATGTGCCCTGACACGTGACGACGGCTATCTATTCGGACGTGACAAGCCTAGTCACGCCCAGGCCGAAAACCGCAGACGGACTCCATCGGAGCTACGTCGTGATGTGGCCCGATATAGAGGCGCCGCACACCCCCTTTGCTTCACTGACGAAGTAATGGATCATGAATTCCCAGAAGGGTTTAAACCCGTAAATATCGAATCATACGATGGAACAATGGATCCCGCGGTTTGGATCGAGGATTTTATTCTCCACATCCATATGGCCCGCGGAGATGACCTCCACGCCATCAAATACCTCCCACTAAAACTCAAAGGGCCAGCTCGGCACTGGTTAAACAGTTTGCCTGAAAATTCTATTGGCAGCTGGGAGGACTTGGAAGAAGCCTTCCTTGGCAACTTCCAAGGTACATATGTCCGGCCACCAGATACCGATGACTTAAGTCACATAGTTCAACAGCCTGGAGAGTCAGCCAGGAAATTCTGGACTAGGTTCCTAACTAAAAAGAACCAGATCGTCGACTGTCTGGATGCCGAAGCCCTAGCGGCCTATAAACATAGCATCCGTGACAAATGGTTCGCCCTCCACCTCGGCCAGGAAAAGCTGAAGTCCATGGCAGCCCTCACAGCACTCATGACCCGCTTTTGTGCGGGTGAGGATAGTTGGCTGGCCCATAGCAAAAACACAGCAAGTGAAATGGGCACCTCCGAGGTCGAAAATAGCAACGGCAAGCTCCGACGCAACAGACACAAACGCCGAAGCAATGGTGACAACACCGATGACACGACAGTCAACGCCGGATTCAGTCGCCCCAAGTCCGGTCAGCGGAAGAAGCCATATAAAAGAAACAACTCAGGACAATCTAGCTTGGACTGCATACTCGACCGTCCGTGCCAGATCCATGGCACCCCAGACAAACCAGCCAATCATACCAACAGAGATTGTTGGGTCTTTAAATAGGCCGACAAGTTAAACGCTGAGAACAAGGAAAAGGGATCGCAAAGCGAGGACGATGATGAGGAACCCCGGCAACCGAACATAGGGGGACAGAAGAAGTTTCCCCCTCAGGTCAAACTGGTGAACATGATATATGCTACACACATCCCTAAGAGGGAGTGCAAGCGCGCACTCAGGGACGTCTATGCGATAGAGCCAGTCACCCTAAAATTTAATCCATGGTCGTCATGCCCGTTCACTTTTGATCGTCGGGATCATCCGACCAGTATTCGTCTTGGCGGTACAGCCGCACTGGTCCTCGACCCTATCATTGATGGATTCCACCTGACGCGAGTCCTCATGGACGGTGGCAGCAGCCTCAATCTGCTCTATCAGCATACAGTGCGCAAAATGGGCATTAACCCATCACGGATCAAGCCCACGAAGACTACCTTTAAAAGGGTCATACCAGGTGTAGAGGCCCACTGTACGGGCTCAATCACACTCAAGGTGGTCTTCGGATCTCCGAATAACTTCCAAAGCGAAGAGTTAATCTTCGATATCGTCCCCTTTCGCAGCACCTATCACGCACTGCTGGGACGAACGACATTTGCTCGATTTAACGCGGTGCCACATTATGCTTATCTCAACCTCAAGATGCCCGGACCACGCGGCGTCATAATAGTTAATGGAAACCCGGAACCTCCCTCCGTACCGAGGAGCACACCGCTGCCTGAGCAGCAGAAGTACAGAGCGGCCTTCTCAAGCAGAACCTCAATTCAGCGGCCGAACTCCCGGACACTGTCAAGAGAGTCCGGACTATTCTGCAGCAGGATGGCTCGGCTCGTCGAGAGCTCGATTAGCAATTTGGCCTCCGTCTCAGTCCTGATCAAGTGGCGGCATTCGCACCGCGCGTACATAACTACGCACTCAAAATACCATGGGCATAGACAGAGGCATACCTACCTTGTGATCCACAATACGGCTCGACTGCTCCCGGACACATATACTTTTCACCGCTTCCTTTTTCTCCTTTTCAGGTTTCTTTTCCCAGATCTCCTCTGACGGCCTGACCCGCGATCCTTTCGAAGGATAAATACACCAAGATGGCAAGAAGCACAGACGTACAGGGGAATTTCTAGGTGGTTTCTTTAATGATCACTCTACTTGTTCTCAGGACCCACACATAGCTCTCCCTTGGTTGTGGCATGTTAAATAGCCCGTTGCTTACCAAACTACTTGTATTAATGCGCTTTGACGTATTAATCAAATTATAATGGAAACAGTTTGCGGCCCAAATTTTAGGGCCCCAGCTTATTACCTTCGCTCCATTTCTGCTTTCCTTTTTCTGTTGATAACCTTATCAGATAGCACCCGTACACTTTGGTATGTTTCACATTTTCCAGGGGCTTCATAGCGCCCCACACTACGGCAACAAAGTCCGAACACTTTTTTACAGTATAGTTCGACACCCCGAATTTAGCACTATATGCATTGGCTCCGAATCATGTCTTGGGTCAATAGTTGGGTTGCCCTGCTCCTGTGCTTGCTACCTTACATTCCGCTATATCGGCTAAGGTAGTAAAGGGGAACTACTGCGATTGTGCCCTGGTTTACCCAAAGGAGCACCTCAGTAGAGAAAGCCGAAAACTGACTGTCATGATGCGGCGAGAGCTGGTCAGCTCTCCAGAGGTTTCAAATCCTTAGAGATTTCTTCCGCATTATGCGAGGGGTCGGTACTTGCCCGATCAGGTGTTTACAACTTCCTAGTTCGGATACCAGGGGCTGTGCCTAAATTTTTATTGTCAAACTCCTATGGCTAATTGAGGGTGTATTCAAGGCGAATAGTCTGATTGCCTGGTTCATTGCGCTAAACACCTCCTTCAAGGACCAAACAATTGGATCAAGAGTGTTTAGATTACATCCCGAACACCCCCGTACTACCTACGTGGGGGCAGAAGTCGACCACTGGCCAACTCTCAGATTTCATACAACACGGCCGCACAGGAGGTGATTTTTTTAAATATTATATTACATAACACATATCATATTACATAGCAACCTTGTTCTCATCATACAAGGCAGAGAAAAACATGAATGTATTCATTAAAATATAATGTCTTGCACACATTGCGTCGCCACAATGCAAGACCCCTCCAGGACATCTTCAAAATACCACTCGGGCGTGCGGTGCTCCTTGCCTTCGGGTGGCCCCTCGGTCACAAGCTTGACGGCATCCATCTTCGCCCACCATACCTTGACGCGGGTGAAGGCCATGCGCGCGCCCTCGATGCAGGCCGATCGCTTGACGACGGCCAGCCGAGGACAGGCGCTCACAAGCCGCTTCACGAGCCCGTAGTAGCTGCTCGGTATAGCTTCGGCAGGCCACAGCCGGATTATCAAATCCTTCATGGCTAGCTCGGCCACCCTATGCAGCTCTAGCAGCTGTTTTAGCTGATCGCTAAAGGGCATTGGATGTTCTGGGGCAAGACACTGCGACTAGAATAGCTTCTCCGTTGAGCTCCCTTCTTCGGCTCGAAAGAACTCTGCAGCGTCAGACACACTGCGCGGCAGATCCGCAAACGCCCCTGGAGAACTCCAAATCCGGGTTAGTAAGAAATACGTCTTCTTCACATACTTGCTTTGCATACTAAACGTCTTACCTGCCGCGATCTTTTTGGCCTCCTGGATCTCCTGGAGGGCGCCCTGGGCTTCAACCCGGGCCTCTTCCGCACTTTGGCGAGCCTTGGCGAGTTCGGTCTCTTGAGCTGAAACATCGCACTCCAAGGCATCACATTTTTTCACAGCGTCCTGGAGCTCTTGCTGGACCTCGTTAAGCCTGGCCTTGAGCTTCTTGCGGGCGGATTGCTCCTTGGCAGCTTTCTCCTCGGCTTCGGCCAAGGCCTTTTTAAGGGCCTCGACCTCGGTCGTCGCTCCTACACATATCATGACACTACGGTCAATACACATCATTTATTCTTTCTGAATATCTAGCGAGTCATTGCATACCTTGCTGGTCTTCTAGCTGCTTCCTCACTTGGCCGAGCTCTTCCTCGGCCCGCTCCAGTCTCTGCTTTAGTCCGGAGACTTCGACAGTGTGTGAGCTCGCGGCCAGCAACGACGCCTGCTTATTCACATAAGACAAATTTAGTTAGTTTCCTGTGAAATTTAATTGATCCTCTGTCCGGCTTTTCTTTCCGAACATCGGACAGTGTCTCAGGGGCTACTGTCTGTATTGGGATTTTTTCTTTTGCCTCGCTTACCTCAAAGCCGGTCAGCAGGCTGCTGCAGGCATCGGTCAGTCCGCTCTTGATGGACTGAACCCTCTCAATCACCGTACCCATAAGGATATGGTGTTCATCCACGATGGAAGCGCCTCGTAGCGCTTCCAGCAGATTATCCGGTGCCTCTGGTTGGACAGAGGTCACCGGCGGAATAGGCACAGCCCCTTCTTTCGAAGGAGGTTGCTCGCCGGATTCTGGAGCCGTATAGGTCTCCGGTATCGTATTCGGCTGGGGGCCGAACTGAGCATGGCCCCCATCGCCCGTCTCCATGGGGGTCTGCTCCCCCATGTGTCCGGCGACTGAGGTCTCGCCCTCTGGCGCCTCCTGACCCTCTCCCTGGCCGGGGAAGGTCCTTTGGGACAGCACCTCGGCGTCGCCCTTGGCCTTGGGAGATTGAGCGGCCGGCGGTGACTCGCTGGCCATCGCCTTCGAGTCCAGTGAACCTCCTGATGAGGATCGCTGGGAGCTGTCGTGGGCCGGACTGTAATAGCATTACTTGACATGTTAATACCATGAGGCGAAGAGGCAGGATACACGGACGAATATGAGTTTCCAACACTTACGATGCGGCCAGGGGCTTGTTCCGAGGGCGGCGTTCCGGACTGCTATCGACATCGCATGCGGAGTTATCCGCAAGGGAGCCGTTCCCCCTCTTGGACGCTTCCGCCTCCAGATTTGTGGAGGCTGCCCTCTTCTTCCTCCCCCCATCAGGGGGAGGGTTGTTTTCCTCCTCCTCCTCGTCGTCATCCTCAACGGCGAAGGAATGGGTCTCGTCGTCTTCGGACGTCCGACCGAAGCACACTTGCGATGGGGGCCACCTTTGGCCCCCTTGGCCTTCTTCTTGACCTTCTTCTCCGATGGCTGATAGGGCGCCGGGACCAGCATCTTCGCCAGGAGCGGGATGACTGGTTCTTCAGGCAGTGGAGCCGAACATTGAATCCGCTCCGCTTTCTCTATCCATACCTGAAAAATATAGTAAAGTTTAGACATGCTCCTTGAACAAGCAGGTAGAGGATGCGTCCCGAGACGTGAAGGACTTACCGCATTAGCGGGATGCGCAAGATCGTGCCCTCGGTCTAAATCTATGACCGGCGGCTTCTCATTGCCCTCAAAGAGCAACTTCCAGGCATCTTCGTGAGTAGTTCCGAAGAGCCTTTCCAAGGTTTGGTGCTTCTCCGGATCAAATTGCCATAGAGGGCAGATTCGGCTTTGGCAGGGGAGGATCCGGCGAACTAGCATCACCTGGATCACGTCGACGAGTTTGACATTTTTGTCCACCATGCTTCGGATGCGCATTTGTAGCACTATCAGCTCATCCGACAAAGACCAATTTGGGCCCTTCTCCATCGAGGAGGTAAGCCGCATTGGAGCTCCGGACTTGAATTCAGTAGCCGCGGCCTAGGTGGCGTCGTGGGGCTCTATGATGTAGAACCACAACTTTTGCCACTCCTTGACAGTCTCCACAAACGTGCCTTTGGGACATGTGACGTTGGGCATCTTGCTCACCATGGCTCCTCCACACTTCGCATGTTGGCCATCCACCACCTTCGGCTTCACGTTGAAGATATTGAGCCACAGTCCGAAGTGGGGCTGGATGCGGAGGAAAGCCTCACACACGACAATGAATGCCGAGATGTTAAGGAAAGAGTTCGGGGCTAGATCGTGGAAATCTAGCCCGTAATAGAACATCAATCCGCGGATGAAAGGGTGGAGTGGAAACCCTAACCAACAGAAGAAACGAGGGATGCACACCACCCTCTCGTTGGGCTTCGGTGTAGGGACGACTTGCCCCTTGGCCGGAAGCCGGTGGGCGATTTCCTTCGCCAGATGCCCAGCCTCCCGACGCTCGGCGATGTCCTTCTCCTTAACGGAGGAGGCCATCCACTTGCCTTGCCCTCCAGACCCGGACATGGTGGAGTGCTTGCTTGAGGCGGAAAAGATGAGAGCTTGGGCGCTGGAGCTCGAGAATGGAAGGGCAGAGGAAGAGAGAAGGCGTGGGTGAAGAAAGGGAATCCTTATCCCCTTATAAAGGCAATGAATATCGCACGCCTCCCCACTCTCCTTAGAACTCGCCTATTCCCAACGGATGTGCAAACGACACGTTTGGATTACCCATGCCCGTATTGATGAGAATCCCGCAGTAAGGGGACACGATCTCTGCTTTGACAAGACGTGCCAATGGAAACCGCATCTCGAAACGCGGAACGGCAGACGAAAACGGTTCAAAATGATGACCGGGTAGACATGATGTCATCTTGCAAAAAGTTGTCAGCATATGGGACTCGTGAAATACTATACTCTCTACGGCTGTGTGTGTGGTACTTGTGTTGCAGATCCAGACACGTTCGTTGCGTCCGAAGACTATCTTGGAGTATTCGGAAAGGGGAACCCGCCTTGCAATGCGAAGACAATCTGCACACCGGACACCTCGTCATTGAAGCCTGGTTCAGGGGCTACTGAGGGAATCATGTACTTAGGGGTCCTCGGGCGACCGGCCTATTGGACATGGGCCGGACTAATGGGTTGTAAAGGTGCTAGACCGAAGACTCTCTCCCGTGTCCAGATGGGACTCTCCTAGGCGTGGAAGGCAATCTTGGCGACCAAATATGAAGATTCCTTTCTCTGTAACCGACTTTGTACAACCCTAGTCCCTCCGGTGTCTATACCGGAGGGCTTAGTCCGAAAACGGATACAGTCATATAGGCTAGACTTCTAAGGTTTTAGCCATTACGATCTCGTGGTAGATCAACTCTTGTAATACTCATATTCATCAAGATCAATCAAGCAGGAAGTAGGGTATTACCTCCATAGACAAGGCCCGAACCTGGGTAAACATTGTGTCCCCTGTCTCCTGTTACCATCGACCTTAGACACACAATTCCGGACCCCCTACCCGAGATCCGCCGGTTTTGGCACCGACAGTGCTCGGGCACCTGGATTTGCACCCAGAACAGCCTTAGCTCTGTGTCACCCTCTCGGGCAGCATAGTGCCTTGTGGCATTGGCCACACTCTTCGGGAGATCCGCAATGGCGCCTGCGGAACGCCAGACCTGGGTGAGCAACTTGAATCTTTGGCCGCCAAATACACTCTGCATTAAGTACTGCTTACCATTGGCAATTTGCTTCACTTGCTGGAGCTCCTCCCGGGCGCTCTGTGTCTCCGACCGCGCCTCTTGGATCTCCGTCTTCATGTTCGCCAGCATGGTGGCGTGCTCCTTGTTCTTTTGCTCAAGGTCCTCACATTCCGTGATGGCATCCTTGAGCTCTTGTTGCACTTCGGCCACCCTGGCCTCATGCTTCTCGCGTTCGGTTTTCACCAACGCGAGATCGCTAGCCGCCTGTTCGGCCGCCCCCTTCTATTTTTCCGCTTCCTTCCTGGTCCGTAGTAGTTCGGCCTTGAGGCTTTCGACCTCTGCGGCAATAGCTACAAAATAGTCCTCGCTTAGGGGCAATTCCGGATACTTTGTTCGACAAAGAATCCCAGGGAACACATTTTACTCATACTAACCTTGTGCCTCATCGAATCGCTTGTTGATGAGGTCAAGCTCTTCATCGGAACGCTTAAGCTTCCGATTCATATCAGCAAGTTCGGTGGCATTGGCTGCGGCCGCTAACGCCGAAGCCTGCATTTATGTAACAAGCACCTTGGTTAGCCTATCATTCTTGCGATCTAGATACTTAGCCAGGTTTCTTTTCAAAACTTGACAGACTCTCGGGGGCTGCTATGTATAAGGGTCGTTAATGCCCTAACTATAAAATATACTTTTATTGAATAGAGAACATTACTTTGCCTACCTCAAAGCCTGTCAGGAGGCCGTCAAAAGCTTGTTTCAGTATGTCGTTAGTGGCCGAACACTTTATAAAACCGTACCCATTAGGGCGAATGTTCAGCTACTATGGAGGGGCCATTCATGGCCTCTTCCATCAGGTCTGGCCACTCTGCCGTGACCCGGACCCCGGTGCTCGGCGCCGGTGGTAGGGCCTCGGCTCCCCCTTTGTTGAAGGGTAGCTGCGATGCTTTGCAAGGCTGTGAAGGCTCCGAAATCATCTTCTGAGAGGGCTCGGCTTGGCCGAGCTCCTTCTCCTGGTTTTTGGCGGCTGAATTGTCAGCTTCGGCCATGTCAACATCAACGTCACCCCTCGTGTTCATCACGGGCGGGGTCCTCTAGGACAGCACCTCCCCAGTCTCTCTAGTGACCGGAGGAGGCGCATAATGCGAGTTGCCCCCGCTTTCTGCCAGGTTGGCTGGCGGAGAGGCGCCCTCTGACATCTGGTCCATAGGGAGGTCGCGCGGCGGGCTACAACATGAGTGTGTACATGTAGTTAGTAATGGGTTAGTGAAACCACTGCCCAGAAAGCATTCGGATTCTCACCTTTCTGCGCAGGGCTTGACCCTGCGAACCTTCTTCGGGACCTTCTCGGAGGCTAAGGACTCCTTATCGGAGTCTGAACTATCATAAGGTATGACCAACTCCCCCTGCTCATCTTCGGAGGTGGGGGAGGATGCCCTTCTTCGGCCTCGGCGGAGGCCGCTCTTTTTCTGGTGCGGGAGAGTCACTCTCCTCGACCCCCTATTCGTCCAGCTCCCCCTCATACGTGGAGGTGGCATGGGTGTCCCCGGACTTGGTGTCCGAAGGGATCCGCTGGTGGAGACCCTCCCGGGCCTCCCTCGCGGGGTTCTTCTTTTTCTTTTTCTCCTTTTTATCTGGCGCCTTATAAGGCGCCGCAGCCAGCATTTCTTCCAGCTAAGCCGACCTGGGGTCTTCGGGCAGCGGGGCCGGGTTATCCATTCTCGGCCTTCTTGAGCCAACCCTGTGGAAATAGGAGAACAAAGAATCAATCTACTGTAATATGAATGTCTGACTTTAGAACGGATAAAAGCCTTGTTACCTTCTTGGGACAGTGTTCGGCGTCAAGGCCAGCGTCCTCCTCATCTTCCAATGGCCAATCCTCTTCTTGGGGTTGAATAGCGTCCTCCACAGCTTGTCGTAGGTGGTGTCAAGGAAGTGGTGCACGGTGGTGTGGTGTTCGGACTTGTATGCCTCACATTGAATACCTTCAGCCATAAGCTGAAGTGCGGATGGATGCGGAGGAAAGCCTCACAAATGATGATGAAAGATGAAAGGTGGAGGATGGAGTTCAGGGCTAGATCATGAAAGTCTAGCCCATAAAAATGCCTAGCCCTCGAACGAAGTGGGGGATGAATACCACCCTCTCGCCAATCCGCGGTGTGGGAATGACCTAGCCTACTTTTGGGGCCCGGTGAACGACGACGGCTGGGAGGTAGCCAACACGCTTCAACTCCTCGATATCCTTATTGGTGATGGTCGAGGCCTCCCAGTTGCCCCCCGCACCGGATCCAGCCATCGCCAAGAACCGGGAGCGGAGCTTTGGAGAGAAGTTGAGACATGGCGCTTGAGCTCTGTGGATCAGGAGAAATGCGGCGAAAGGAAGAAAAGGGCGTACGGGGATAATTGTGGCCGTTTTCTTTTTATAAGCAGTCAGAATGCCAGGGGTCCTTTAAACGCGTCGCTGGCCTCTCCACCTCCCGATATATCCGAAGCGTCACACACGGGTAGATGTGGGGGATCGTTGATCAAATCCCTTAAAGAACGGAACACGATATCCACCTAGATGGAACGTGTCGACGGAGGGGGTGCCTTGAGCCGCGCATCGAGTCCTCATAATGGTTCGATTGTTCGTGACCCTTCGCCGAAAGTTGTCAGACAAAAACACTATTCACATTGGAGCAGTTGGCCTTCGTGGCTAAGTAAAGTTGACAGTTCGGAATCTAGATATGGTCTGGTGCATAGCCGAACTGGACCAAGCACCATTTAAAAGGCCTAATTGGAGAAGATTATCCCGAATATTCAGGGGACAAGGGGACTCGCCTGCAAGCCAGAGTCTGCAGTCATAGGAGTTACAGGAAGCCAGGCTATTGAGGGAGTCCTGGACTAGGGGGTCCTCAGGTGGCCGGCTCATCTCTCATGGGCCGGATTGTTGGGCCGCATTGTGTCGGATCCGTAGACCTTTTCTGCCTTGGTGTGTTCTCCAAGTCAATATGGAAGATCCGCGTCTCCTTGATGTAACCGACTATCTGTAAATCCTAATACCCCTGGTGTCTATATAAACCAGAGGGTTTAGTCTGTAGAATAGGAGAGGAACCATTGCAATCCTACGAGTTAGGGTTTAGTTCGACCTATCTCGTGGTAGATCTACTCCGTAATCCCCTTATACACAAGCAATATAATCACGCAACACATAGGGTTTTACCTCTTAGAGAGGGCCTGAACCTGGGTAAATATCGTGCCCCACGTCTACTATTCCCCATCGATCTGAGGTCCACAGTTCTGGACCCCCTACCCGAGATCCACCGGTTTTCACACCGACACCAGGAAGCTTTGAGGTCATTCACAAAGCTTTCTTGGACTTTACAGGTGTCATTTCTACTTATCCCGACTTTTGAACCTAGCTATAGGTTGGAAGGCTATTGACGATAGCATGATTTTGCGTTGGTATTTTCCCAAAGAGGAAGGGATGATGCAGCACAGCTATGGTAAGTATTTCCCTCAGTTATGAAACCAAGGTTATCAATCCAGTAGGAGAACCAAACAACACTATGTAAACGGTACCTGCACACAAAGAACAAATCCTTGCAACCCAACGCGTAAGAGGGGTTGTGAATCCCTCCACGATAAAAAGATATATTAAATTGTATGAGATTGGATAAATATAGCTAGCAAAGACACGAAATAAAATAAGTAAAGAAAAAGTGCATGAAGGTTTTTTTGGGTTTTCGAAATAATAGATGTGAAAACAGTATGATAAAAGATAGACCCGGGGGCCGTAGATTTTACTAGTGGCTTCTCTCGAGAAAATAGCATACGGTGGGTAAACAAATTACTGTTGGGCAATTGATAGAAGAACAAATAATTATGACGATATCCAAGGCAATGATCATGTATATAGGCATGATAACCCACAAGTATAGGAGATCGTTTGTAGCCTTTTTCGATAAATAAGAGTGTCGAACCCAACGAGGAGCTAAAGGTAGAACAAATAGTCTCTCAAGTTCTATCGACCACCGATACAACTCTACGCACAATTAAATTTTGATTTACGTAGAACAAGAATAAAACTTGAAGTACTTTGTAGATGTGGTTGGATAGGTTTGCAAGAAAATAAAGAACTTGGAAATAAAAAGTAGGTGTTGTTCTAGTTAAAGTACAATTAAATTAGTATAGCGAGTGTGGATTAGTAGTGGTAGGATTTGCAGAATTGTACCTAAGCAATTGACTACGTTACTAGACCAATAGCAAGTTTTTATATAGGAGAGGCCACTACTAGCATGTCACTCCTTACTTGGAATTCTATGCACTTATGATTGGACAATTAGGAAGCATCGTCAACTACTAAAATTCATTAAGGTAATACCCAACTATAGCTTTAACATATATATTGGTCCCCTTTAAATCCCGTATGCATCAATTTCTATGTTTAGGAAGAAGCTTCTGTCACTCTTTCCCTCCAATGCATAGTCCTATCAACATATATACAACTAACCCAATGGTGTGATCCACACGCGCGCTCATATGAGGATCACCAAAGGATAGCAACATATCCACAAGCAAATTAAACCAATCATAGCAATTCACCAATTACCCGATAGGAGAATAAAAATCTACTCAAGCATCATAGGATGGCAAATATCATTGGATAGTAATATGAAGCATAATGCACCATGTTCAAGTAGAGGGTACAGCGGGTTGCGGGAGAGTGGACCGCTGAATATAGATGTGGGAAGGTGATGAAGATGTTGGTGAAGATGACAGAGTTGTTGGAGTAGATCGCCGTCACACGATGATTGCCCCTGCGGTATTCCGGCGCCACAGGGAGAGAGGGGAAGAGAGCCCCCCTCCTTATTCTTTCTTGGCCTCCCCCTAGATGGTTGCCATGGCAGCGGAGGGGCGAGAGCCCCTCCTAGATTGGATCTATCTCTCTGTTCTATTCTATTTCTCGTTCCTGTTTTCTGTCCCTTCACCATTTCTTAAATTCCCGGAGATCCGTAACTCCTATTGCACCGAAAATTTTACGCAATTTTTCCCATAAATTATCTTTCTTGCGCCCGAAGAAGAGCCCCAATTGACTTACGGGGGCTAACAAGACACCTGGGTGCGCCAGGGGGTGCCAGGCGCGCCCTGGTAGGTAGTGGAGGCCGTGGGCCTCCGTTTGCGTTGACTGCACCTCTCAAAAATCACATCTATTCCAAAATAATTCTCCGTAAAATTTTATCACTTTTGGACTTCGTTTGACATGGATATTCCATGAAACAAAAAAGTGCAACAAACAGGAACTGGCACTGAGCACTGGATCAATATGTAGTCCCATAAATCATATAAATTGTTGCCAAAAGTATGTGAAAGTTGTATAATATTGGCATGAAACAATCAAAAATTATAGATACGACAGTGACGTATCAGTATCCTCGAGTAGATAAATGATAAAAAAGATAATTTTTGTTGTGGAATGCTACCTAGCATAATCTGGATCATATATGTAATCATGGCATGTATATTAAGACATTAATGATTCAAAGCAATAGTCTATAATTTGACATAAAAACCTCAATACTCAGGCATCCCAACAAACAATCATGTCTTTCAAAATATCAATGCTAAAGAACGCTATCCCTACAAAATGATATAGTCTTGTCATGCTCTGTCTTCTTAACACAAAGTATTTATCATGCACAACCCCGATGAAAAGTCGAGCAATTGGTTCATACTTTTTAACGCGCTTCAACTTTTTCAACCCTCATGCAATACATGAGCCCAAACATTGGACATAACACTATGGGTGGAATGGAGTATGATGATAGGTGTAAACATAGAGAGGACAAAAAAAAGTAAGCAAAGTCTCAAATCGACGCGGCTAATCAATGGGCTATGGAGATGCCCATCAATTGATATCAATGCGAGGAGTAGGGATTGCCATGCAACGGATGCACTAAGAGCTATAGGTGTATGAAAGCTCAAACTAAAAACTAAGTGGGTGTGCATCTAACTCTATAATGAAAAATTACCACTAGTATATGAAAGTGACAACATAGGAGACTATCTATATGAAAAACATGGTGCTACTTTGAAGCACAAGTGTGGAATTAGGATGCCCCTTCTCTCCTTTTCTTTCATTTTTTGCTCTCTTTTTTCTTTTCTTTTTTCTTTTCATTTTGTCCGAGAGTCTCATCCCGACTTGTGGGGGAATCATAGTCGCCATCATCCTTTCCTCACTGGGACATGCTCTAATAATGAATAATGATGATCATCACACTTCTATTTACTTACAACTCAATATTACAACTCGATACCTAGAACACAGTATGACTCTATATGAATGCCTCTGGCAGTGTACCAGAATGTGCAATGATCTAACGTAGCAAGGACATTAAAAAACGGACAAGCCATGGAAATATTATGCTAGCTATCTTACGATCATGCAAAGCAATATGACAGTGAATGCTCAAGTCATCAAAACGGAAGCGGTGGAAGTAGCATGGCAATATATCTCGGAATGGCTATGGAAAATGCCATAATAGGTAGGTACGGTGGCTGTTTTTAGGAAGATATAATAAGGCTTATGTGTGATAGAGCGTATCATATCACGGGGTATGGATGCACCTATGAAGTTTGCACCACATATCGAGGTGAGAAAGGGCAATGCACGGTACCGTAGAGGCTAGCAAATTACGGAAACGTAAGAGTGTGTATAGTCCATTGACTCAAATTAGTCATAAAGAACTCGTATACTTATTGCAAAAGTTTATTAGCCCTCGAAGGAAAGTACTACTCTACATGCCCCTGGGGGGATAGATTGGTAGGAAAATAGCATTGCTTGTCCCCGACCGCCACTCATAAGGAAATAATCAATAATAAATCATGCCCCAACTCCATAGCATAACGAGAGACTATACGTGCATGCTTCGGGAATCACAAACCTTCACACCAACATTCCTACTAACCACAACCGTTTACTAGTACCTCCCTCATACTATTGTATCTTTATTGCAAAACTATTGCAAGGAATCAAACACATCATATTCAGTGATCCACAAGTTTTATGTAGGATTTCATGACTAACCATGCAAATGACTAATTTCTGTTGACTCTCTAAATAGATATAAGTGAAGCATGAGAGTTTAATTCTTTCTACAAAAGACCATGCTCTAATAAATATAAGTAAAGCAAAAGAGCATTCTACAAATAAAGGTTTTCTATTTGAAGAGAAACAAGCAATCCAAACTTCCAATGATATAAGTGAAGCACATGAAGCATTCTATAAATCAACCAAGGACTATCTCATACCAGCATGGTGCATAAAAGAAAAGTGAAAACTAAACACAAAACATGCTCCAAGATTTACGCATATCACATGAACGGAATGAAAGCCGAAACATACCGATACTTCTTGAAGAAAGATGGGATGCCTTCCGGGGCATCCCCAAGCTTAGACGCTTGTGTCTACTTGAATATTTACTTGGGGTGCCTTGGGCATCCCCAAGCTTGCACTCTTGCCTCTCCTCCTTCTCCGCATATCGAGACCTCCTCGATCTTTGAACACTTCATCCACACAAAACTGAACAGAAAGCTCGGTGAGATCCGTTAGTATAATAATGCAAATCACTAGTTTAAGTACTGTTACAAACCCATTCATCTCTCAAAGTAATATAAGTGAAGCATGAGATAATATTTCTTTAAAAAAATTACTAACTCTCAAATTAATATAAGTGAAGCATGAGAGCATTCTTAAAAAATTAAAGCACCACCGTGCTCAAAAAGATATAATTGAAGCACCAGAGCAATTTGATAGCTCAAAAAAAATTAAGTGAAGCACATAGAGCAATTCTAACAAATCATAGCATAATTATAGTTCTCTCAAATAGGTGTGTCGAGCAAGGATGATCGCGACAAACTAAAAAGCAAAACAAGCAAAGACTCATATAATACAAGATGCTCCAAGAAAAACTCATGATATGTGACGAATAAAAATATAGCTCCAAGTAAAATGACTGATGGTTGTTAGAAGAAAGAGGGGATGCCTTCCGGGGCATCCCCAAGCTTAGTTTCTTGGTTCTCCTTGAATATTACCTTAGGGTGCCATGGGCATCCCCATGATTATGCTCTTTTCACTCCTTATTCCTTCATCCATCGAGATCTCACCCAAAACATGAAAACTTCAATCACACAATACTTTGCAAAACCTTCGTGAGATCCTTTAGTATAAGAAAACCAATCTTGCACTTAAGTACTGTTGAAAACCCATTCATATTTTGTTATTGGATTATACCTACAATATTCTAACTTTACCATGGCTTATACCCCCCGATACAATACATAGTTTCATCAAAAAAAACTACACAATGCAACAAAAACAGACTCTGTCAAAAACAGAACAGTGTGTAAAGACTCGAATGTAACTCATACTTCTATAACTCCAAAAATTATGAAAAATTAAGACATCGTAGGCAATTTATATATCAATCTTGTTTAAAAAATTCAGAATCTTTGGACACTTTGTGTGTTTTTAAAATTCTGTTACTGGACACAAAAGTTTCTGTTTTTCAACAAGATCAAATCAACTATCACCCAAAGCTATCCTAAAGGCTTTACTTGGCACAAATACTAATTAAAACATAAAAAATACAATCATAACAGTATCATAATTGTGCAAACACTCAAGAACAGAAAGAAAAAGGCAAAAATACATTTTACTCATTGGGTTGCCTCCCAACAAGCGCTATCATTTTATTCCCCTAACTGGGCATAATGCATAGATTCAAGTATTGTCATTGGATTTTGCACCATAGGTTGCCCTCATTATTGATTCATATGGTGGCTTAATTCTTGTTCTAGGGAACTGTTCTATACCTTTTCTTAGTGGAAATGGAAATTTAATATTCCCTTCTTTCATATCAATCGTGTCACTTATAGTTCGTGCAAACGGTCTACCAAGTATGATGGGACAAGACGGATTGCAATCAATATCAAGAACAATAAAATCTATGGGCACATAGTTCCTATTTGCAAGAATAAGAACATCATTAATTTTTCCCAAAGGCTTTTTAACAGTAGAATCCGCCAAGTGCAAATCAAGAGAACATTATTCAATTTTGGTAAGACCAAGCACGTCACATAGAGATTTCGGAATTGTGGAAACACTAGCACCCTAACCACATAACAAAAAGCACTCATAATTGTTTATCTTGACTTTAATGGTAGGTTCCCACTCATCATATAATTTTCTAGGAATTGAAGTCTCCAATTCCAACTTTTCTTCTAAAGCTTTCATCATCGCTTCTACAATATGTTTAGTAAAAGCTTTATTTTGTTCATAGGCATTGGGTGAATTTATCATGGATTGCAACAAAGAAATACATTCAATCAAAGCGCAACTATCATAATTAAAGTTTTTGTAATCCAAAAGAGTGGGCACATCACTAGTTAAAGTTTTGACCTCTCCAAACCCACTTTTATCAATTTTTTCAACAAGATTTTCACTCTCCGAATTATGAGGACGCCCTCTAGCTAAAGTTAACTCTTCTCTAGTCCTATCTTCATCAAGTTTAATATTACTAAACAAGGAATCAATAGAAGAATCACCAATCATTTTAAGATCATCATTGTTATGAAAGCAATCGGTAGAAACACTTTTTCTAAAAATTCTCTCTTAGCTCTAAGCAGAGCGGTTCTTTTCTTACTTTCAGCCATAGAAACATATAAAGCTTTAATTGATTTATTGACATCAACCTTAGGTGGAAAATTTTTAATCTTGAGATTTTCTACATCATGGGAAAGTCTATCAATGCTTCTAGACGTATCATCAATCTTATTCAACTTTTCTTCTATCCTAGTATTGAACACCTTTTGAGCGTTGATAAATTCTTTAATATTACTCTCATGATCAGAGGGGTTCTTATTATTATTGTAAGAAGAATTACCATAGGAATTGCCATAATTATTAGAGAAATTTCGAGGAAAAGGCCTAGGATTAAAATTACCTCTATAAGCATGATATGTCTCCAACGTATCTACTTTTCCTAACGCTTTTCCTCTTGTTTTGGACTCTAATTTGCATGATTTGAATGAAACTAACCCCGGACTAACGCTGTTTTCAGTAGAACTACCATGGTGTTGTTTTTGTGTAGAAATAAAAGTTCTCGGAATGGAACGAAACTTCGCGAGGAATTTTTATATAATAAATAAGAATTTCTGGATCCAAGACCTGCTGGAGAGGGGCACCTCGGTGGGCACAACCCACCAGGGCGTGCCCCCTCTCCTGGCTCGCTCAGGTGGGTTGTCCCCACCTGGTGGCCCCGTTGACCCTGAAACCGATGATATAAAATCCTATTTTTCTAGAAAAAAATCAGGGAGAAAGAATTATCGCGATCCACGAGACGGAGCCGCCATCATCTCCTGTTATTCATCGGGAGGCCAGATCTGGAGTCCGTTTGGTGTTCCGGAGAGGGGGATCTTCGTTCTTCATCATCACCAACCCTTCTCCATCGCCAATTCCATGATGCTCCCAACCGGGAGTGAGTAATTCCTTCGTAGGCTCGCTGGTCGGTGAGGAGTTGGATGAGATTCATCATGTAATTGAGTTAGTTTTGTTAGGGCTTGATCCCTAGTATCCACTATGTTCTTAGATTGATGTTGCTATGACTTTTCCATACTTAATGCTTGTCACTTTGAGCCCGGGTTCCATGAACTCAGATCTGAACCGTTTATGTTATCATCATTATATCCATGATTTAGATCCGATCTTGCAAGTTATAGTTACCTACTACGTGTTATGATCCGGCAACCCTAGACTGACAATAGTTGGGACCACTCCCGGTGAGGACCGTAGTTTGAGGAGTTCATGTATTCACTATGTGTTAATGCTTTGTTCCGGTTCTCTATTAAAAGTAGGCCTTAATATCCCTTAGTTTCCAATATGGACCCCGCTGCCACGGGAGGGTAGGAAAAAAGATGTCATGCAAGTTTTTCCATAAGCACGTATGACTATTTACAGAATACATGCCCTGGGTTATAACTGTCTCATGATGAATATCAACCAATAAGTCACCGATCCAATGCCTATGAATTTATCCTATATTGTTCTGGCTGAGTTGCTACTACTATCATCACTGTTACACTTGCTACAAAATTACTACTATCACTGTTACCGTTACCGCTGCTATTGTTACTATTACCAAAACTATCATACTACTTTGCTATTGATTACTTGCTGCAGATAATTAATCTCCAGGTGTGGTTGAATTGACAACTCAGCTGCTAATACCTACAAATATTCTTTGGCTCCCCTTGTGTCGAATCTATAAATTTCGGATGAATACTCTACCCTCGAAAACTGTTGCGATCCCCTATACTTGGGTTATCAAAGAATTGTCATTGAAATTCTTCCGCGAGACAAAATTCACATCTATGGGATAACTACTCTTCTCAATCAAAGTATACAAAGGCACATCATTAAGATCAACATGAGCATTTTTACTAGCAACCAATTTCATAAGAGCATCAACTTTTCAGTCAAAGTACTAATTTCTTCAACCGAATTAACTTTTTTACTAGTAGGTGCTCTTTCGGTATGCCATTGTGAATAATTTGCCATGATATTATCTAGCAATTTAGTAGATTCACCCAAAGTAATATCCATAAACATACCACCCGCGGCGGAATCTAAAAGATTTCTAGAAACAAAATTCAATCCCGCATAAAATTCTTTTATAATCATCCAAAGATTTAAACCATGAGTAGGACAATTTCTTAGCATAAATTTCATTCTTTCCCAAGATTGTGCAACATGTTCATGCTCAGGTTGCTTAAAATTCGTCATTTGAGTTACAAGGGAAATAATTCTCGTGGGCGAAAAATAATCCGTAATAATAGCCTCTTTCCACTTATCCCAAGAATCGATACTATTGCGAGGCAAAGAAGAACACCAAAATTTTGCACGATCCATCAAGGAGAAAGGAAATAATTTCAACTTCATAATATCATTGTCCACATCTTTTTTCTTTTGCATATCACACAATTCTACGAATGTATTTATATGGGAGATACGTTGGAGACGTATCAGCTATCTTACACCATAACCCACATGACAGCAGATTGGCAACCACATGTCATTTTTCCACATAAAAATGAGATGGCCAACTATATTCTTTTCATCCTGCCTCTATCAACCGATGGATAGTTTCAAGAGTGCCTATCCATTTTAAAAATAAGATACATTATATTTTCCGAATTTTGTACTTTTCTCGAAAAAGCCAAATGTATAAAGCAGGATAGACCCTTCAAAACACTCTTGGGGCAGATGAAAATTGAGAACGTGTTACATATATCCACTTAAACCAGAGTCCTTACCTAGCTACCAATTTATGCATTTTGTATGATGAAGTTGGACCACCATGAAACTTTGAGGTAACACAAAGTTTTTTAGGACTACTACAGGTGTCATTTCCACTTTTCCAGTGCCGACTTTTGAACCTAGCTAGGATTGTTGGCTAACTTACCACCATAACCCACACGACAGCTGATTTGCAACATCATGTCACTTTTTCACATAGAAATGAGATGGCCAATTATATTTATTTCATGCCTGCCTCTATCTAACTGTGGATGGTTTCGAAGAGTACCTATCCATTTTAAAAATCAGATACCTTTTTCATTTCTAACTATCCATAATTAAGGGATGATTTTCCTAATTTTGTACTTTTTTGCGAAAAAGTAAAATGTATTAAGAAGGAGAGACCCTTCAAAGCACCCTTAGAAAAGATGAAAATTAAGGATGAGTTACATATATCCACTTGCACTAGTGTCCATAACATGCTTCCAATTTAAGCATGTCTTATGATGAAGCTGGACCACCATGAATCTTTGAGGTAAATTCACAAAGTATTTTGGGACTACTACTAGTGTCATTTCCACTTGTCCTTTGGCAACTTTCGAACCTAGCTAGGTTCGTAGGCTAAGTTACCACCATAACCCGCATGACAGCAGATTTGCAACCTCATGCCATTTTCACATAAAAACGAGATGGCCAACTATATTTTTTTCATGCCTCCCTTTATCAACCGGTGGATGGTTTCAAAGAGTGCCTATCTGTTTAAAAAAATCAGATACCTCTTTGATTTCTGACCATTCATAGTTAATGAATGATGTTGCTATTTTTGTACTTTTTTTGCGAAAAGCTAAAATGCATTGAGCGGGATAGACCCTTCAAACACCCTTACAAAAGATGAAAATTGAGGTCGTGTTGCATATCTCCACATGCAGCAGAGTCTATAACTTGCTTCCAATTTATGCATTTCATATGATGAAGTTGCACCACCAGCAAGCTTCGAGGTAAATTCAAAAGTATTTTGGGACTACTATAGGTGTCATTTCCACTTGTCCCTTGGTGACTTTTGAACCTAGCTAGGTTGGTAGGCTAACTTACCATGATAACCAACACGACAACAGATTTGCAACCTCATCTCATATTTCAACATAAAAATGAGATAGCCAGCTATATGTTTTTCATGCCTGCCTCTATCAACCGATGGATGGTTTCAGAGAGCGCCTATCCATTTTAAAAATCATATACATTTTTCATTTCTAACTATCCATGTTAGCGAATGATTTTCCTAATTTTATACTTTTTTAGCAAAAACCCCAAAATGTATTAAGCAGGACAGACCCTTCAAAACACCCTTATAAAATATGAAAATTGAGAACGTGTTACATATATCCACTTGCATGGTAGTCCATAACTTTCTACCAACTTACGCATTTTGTATTATGAAGCTGGACCACCATGACGTCCAATACCAACGGTTTAACCCCCTTTCCGCAACGGAGTTTTAAACCATTGCCTAGCCTGTTCACTACAAAAAAATACACTTCCGTGATGTTTGTCACAGTAGGTCACGTTTTCTGTCATGCATGTACATCCATGACAAATTTATGACATAATCAAGATAGTCATACTTGTGCTGTCGTAGAAGTGTTCCATGACATTGCCAAAATTATCATCACAGAAGTGTCCACTTCCATGACGATAAATCGCGCGTCACAGTAGTACTTTCGTCAAGGGTGACTGACACATGGCATCCACCGTAACGGAACGCCGTTAAGCTATCGGGTCGGATTTTGGATCCGATAACCCGTTAACAGCCACGGCCAATGCCGATTTTCCATGTGTAAAATTCTCATTGGCTGACGGATCCACGCGTCAGCTCCGCGTTGGCACATGTGTCACTCATCCAACGGTCGAGATGGGCCTATGATATGTTGACACGTGGAACGGCCCAAAAGTGGCCCACAAAGTTTAAATGGGCCGGCCAAACCGAAGGCCCATAAGATTTAGCGGACCATAATGGGCCGGCCCAGCTAAAGGCCACAAAATTTAGCGGACCATAATGGGCCGGCCCAGCTAAAGGCCCACACGATTTTGCAGACCATAATGGGCCGGCCCAGCTAAAGGCCCACAAGATTTTGCGGACCACAATGGGCCGGCCCAGCTAAAGGACCACAAGATTCTGCAGACCATAATGGGCCGGCCCAGCTAAAGGCCCAACATTCTCTGTCAAATTGGCCCGTCAAAAGCCTGTCCTAAACTTGTCATCAACGCGGCCCATGGTCACTTCTGGCCCGTTAATAGTCCGCTAAGTAATTGGGCCAAATTACGGCCCGGTGTATTTCCGGCCCGTTAAAGGTCCGGCTTCATTTGGGTCCATTTACAGGCCATCAAAACTTTCGTCCCATAAACGACCGTGAAGGATTTGGGTCATATTCGGTCATGTCTGACATTCAGCCTGTTAGAGGCCCACTATAGCTTTGGGCCACTTCGGCCTGTTGTCATTTTCGGCCTGTTAATGCCGGACGTAAACCATTGGCCATATGTGGCCCAACGTCATATCGGGGCCATTAACGGCCCATATAAAAATGACGATAATCTAGCCCGACCGAAGTTCCGGCCTGTTAAAGGCCCGTGTATTAGGTCGACGCATTTACGGCCTGTCCGAATTTCGGCCTGTCAAAGATCCGCATCGTAAATGGGCCACCATGTCGGCCTGCTAAGTCCAGTGGGTTATTTGGCACAATCAGGGCCCAATCTCACTTTCGGTCTATTAAAGGCCCATGTTTTTTATGGGCTCGAGATATTTACACCTGTAAACAGCCTATTTTTACTGAGGGCCCAAATTATGTTTAGGCCTGTTAAAGGCCCATTATGGGCACAGGCCTACCAGAAAAATATGAAAGCTTATGCTGATTTAGGCCCAGATATTTTTAGTGGGCTACATGCCAATTTTGGCCCGTAATCATTTTTAGCCCAATTGGAATGGGCCCGACGAATGTTGGCATGTTGGGCTCCTACGAAGCTTTTGGCCGAATACATTACTAAGATAAACCTACACTATACAAAAATAGCGTCGTACTTACTGCAGCCTGAGGCAGCATCATAAATGTTGTATCACAACAAAATAAATTCCAACCATACAACAAAAGGTCTGTTGGCATAAAGTTTACAGTCCTTCCAGATAAAAGCACCATCAGATGTATAGAAGCACAGATCATTTGACCTGAGTGCTAATGTTTTAGGCTGTAGAATCTGATGGAGCAGCATGATCTCCACCTTTCTTCCGCCATTGCTCTTGAACAACGAAGCGAATGTCCGATAGTCTGGTTTCAAAACCATTCATATCTTGACGACATTTCTCAACCACTATTCTTGTTTCCGAAACAATGTCCATTAGGGATTGGACTTGTGTCTGGAGCACAGATATATCACTCTGTCTAGCAGGAAGATTTTGTTCAGTAGGCGATTTGGACGAGGTTACCTTGACAACCAACCCAGAATTACGCAGGAAGGTGCTTTTTGCACTGTTAGTGGAGAGATACTGACGCACTGCAGCAAGAGGTGACATTGTGCTTGTAGTACCCTCGTCACCTTCAGGTGGTTGCGGCTGTTCAGTCATTTGTTCCATAGCTTCCTGAAAGTTTGAACTTGTAGATTAGTGTACCAGATAAGTTACTAATGAGATAAAAACAAACGAAGTAGGTTAAACATTTATACATAACTTATTTTGGTGAACTACTATCATACATTAGCATGTATTTTAGTGCGAACTACATAATAAAATCACTTTCGGAACATATGTCCATGTAGCATGCCTACTGTATTGTCTATTTCCTCACATTCGTTGACATCCAAGGATAAAGAGACATGGTTTGAAGTAGGATGAACATAGTATGACATCATTCATATCATGGGCAAACAGATATAAAACAAACAGGCTATTTTATCATTGTGTGCGCACGTGAACATAACAACTAGATTACAGATCAAGACCAAAAGAATATCCTTCATCTCTTTTAAACCATGTAAGGTGAAATGATACGTTAAGACAACTGTGAATAAAAGTGAACAACGTAACTGACATTGGCTGCAAACCAAGTAGTTAAATGAACACATCACAGTACCAATCAGTTCAAGGCAGGAGGAGTAAGGACTTACAGCAGCGTCTTGAACTGGTGTGCTCATGCCCTTCATCTTGCTGGTGTGGCAATCCTTGAAGATTTGCACTGCATTCGGTTCAGGTTCTTTTTAGTCCGCACGGGCTTTCCTCTGTATTTGGAACAAGTCAATATAGATACGATAATATGTCACAAAAAAAGAAGGAACTAGCAGCTATTTACAAGAACCTCGCAGTGTGCAATATAGCTACGAGATCCTGTTGTCTGTTGGAATTTCACTTTAGAACGGTTGGTTTTGTTCTTCAAACAGTTAGCCTAGAAGAAGATACACTTGTAAGGCACATACATAAATACAAGTTCAATATGTGGTCTGATCAAATACATATAGCCTACCTGATACTTTGGATCAGACCAGTGTTTAACGAGGGCTGTCCAGTCTTCATCTGTAATATATTCCACTAGAGATGTTTGGGCGATTTCATTGTTAGCCTTGCCTTCAAAGTGAGATTTTCTAAGGTGGTACCGATACTGTCGCAGAGCAGACTGAAAAACATGAGTGTATGCTTGTTTAGTTGCATCATCTTTCGGATCCATCTTGAACCTCATCTGTTGAAAAAAGAATGTGAGTCCTATTAGGAGGAAGGTAGAAAGTATGGGACAGAGCAAGACAATATTACTAATTGCTATGAATAACATTACTTACGGATAAATGGTCAAGGAAGGTGTTAAACTGGGTATTGTCTTTCTCATTCCTGTACTGGACTCTGTAGCATCACGTGGCCTTTTTTAACCTGCCTCAAAATGGATCTCCATTCTTCCTCCTTTAGATTTTGTTAATCTATCAAGCATTACCACTGATGTTTGTTTCCGCTTGCGCCGTGGTGCTAGTTCAACAACGAATATGGAAAGTGTTAGTGTACATCAAACTGTGAGAGTACATATAAAGGAGCATGCAACTGCAACTTGACTCGGTCAGGTACCGTCTTAGTGTTGATGCTCAAGAGGTTCATCTGATCTTGCCAAGTCATGTTGTGTCAGCAGTGCTTCGGAAGTAGTGTTAGGTGTGAAGGCAGGTTGGGAACTGGCCAGTTCCGGAGCAAACGAACGAGTAACTGGTTGAGATGCTGGTGCCGTTGAAGCGGATGCTGCAGCTGGTGGAGCAGGTGATACTGCGTTTGTAGATTTAGCCGGTGGACTTGGACCTTCTACTGCACTATAAGTACCAGTAGAATCTCGACGGCAGAACCTTTTCCGTTTCACCCGACGAGTAACAACACTCCCTACTATATTATTTTCCTTGCTCTTTTTTGAATTTGCAATGTCCAGCTGTACCCACAACACAAAAGAATAAAATCACTCTTCAGAACTCATTGATGCATGATACAGACAAGCTATACTTTGATGTAAGACAACTGTATGAGGATGGAATATGTAAGAAAAACAGGACGGCATGACATATTCACAGCTACGATGTGCAAACTAAGCAGAAGGATTTTCAAGAAAATAGAAGTACTGCAAGCTACCATATGAAAGATGCAACCAATATTACTATGCCAAGTTAAAAGTGTCTTGTCATTAGTGGCAATTCGAAAAATTAGAAGTAGTACAACGTAGAAATCAATGCAAGATGCAACCACTATCAAACTGCCATGTTAAAAGCGTCCAATCATGAGTGACTGATGCGGGATACACAACAGCAGTACTTCGATGTAAGAACATGGTATGATAGATAGATGCAGTGTATTCTAGACACAGAAAGCCATGTCATATGCACATGTATAACGTATAAACTCAGCAGGTGCAATTTAATCAAAATAGAAGAAATATAGGCTAGACAACATATGCAACATGAAACCAATTATCACACTTTCAACTTAGAGCAAGCACCTGCGATGGTGGAGTACGGGAGATGAACTCATCATGTAGACTTGGGACTTCAACTTCATTAGCAGTAGCAGTGGCAAATCTACAGAGTCTTTGTTTGCGTCGGTGCGGAGGACCACCAACATCCCCTAACTTACTATTTTCCTTCCTATTTTCTGATATTGCCTTATGAAGTCAAAACCACAAGAAGATGAATAAAATTAGCTCTGCATAACTGGTTGATGGATGATACAGACGAACACTACTTTGATGTAAGGCAAGCGCAGGATAGGAGGATGGAATATATACAAAAAAAGACAGCGTTTCATATTCACACGTACGATAGGAGGATGGAATATGTATGAAAAAACAGCAAGCTGAAGGCATTTCAACAAAATTAGAAGAAATGAAAGCTAGGCACCATATGAACATGCAACCAATATCACTCTATCAGGTAAAAAGTGTCTCGTCGTAAGTGCCATTTCAAGAAATTAGAAGCAGTACAAGCTAGAAGACAATGCAAGATGCAACCTACATCACAGTCCCAAGTTAAATGTGTCTTATGGGTAAGTGATCGTTGCAGGTATAAGTTGTAAGCTACGCAGATGCAATTCAACATAATCAAAAGCAATACAAACTAGACATCATACGGAAAACGCAACCACGTATAACAGTTCCAAGTAAGAGCAAGCACCTGTGATGGTGGAGTAGGGGAGACGTGATCATCATGTACACGTATGTTCTAGAAACAGGAACACATGTCATATCCACAGGCATTCTGTGTAAAGTAAGTAGATGCAATTCAAGTTAGAAGCAATAAAAGCTAGACATCATACGCAACATGCAACCACATATAATAGTGTCAAGTTAGAGCAAGCACATGTGATGGTTGAGTAGGGGAGATGTGCTCATCATCTACACAGCTACGTTGACTGTCCAGCCTTGTGTTGCCTTGCGAATCTTGTTGGGAGGATGGCGGAGTAGAATCTATAGAGACCCCCTGTTTGAGTTGCTTTGAAGGACCACCATCATCCACTGCCGGACTAATTTCCTTCAGCTGTAATGATTTTGCATTGTGAAGTCAAACCGATAAGAAAAAGGAATAAAATTCGCTCTTCAGAACTCATTCATGCATGATACTGACGAACACTACTCGGATGAAAGGGAAACACATGATGCGAGGATGGAATATGTATGAAAAACAGGATGGTATGACATATTCACACCTATGATGTGGTAACTAAGCAGAAGGCATTTCAACAAATTAGAAGCACTGCAAGCTAGACACCATATGAAAGATGCAACCAATATCACTCTATCAAGTTCAAACTGTATGGCGTTTCAACAAATTAGAAGTAGTACATGCTAGAAATCATATGCAAGACACAACCAATATCACAGTGGCGACTTAAAGGTGCCTTATCATAAGTGACTGATGCGGGATATGCAAGAATAGTAGTCTGATATAGAAACAGGAACACATCTCATATTCACAGGCATTATGTGTAAAGTAAGCAGATGCAATTCAACAAAGTTAGAAGCAATACAAGCTAGACATCATACGCAACATGCAACCACATATAATAGTGCCAAGTTAGAGCAAGCACCTGTGATGATGGAGTAGGGGAGATGTGCTCATCATCTACACAGCTACGTTGACTGTCTAGCCATGCGTTGTCTTGCGAATCTTGTTGGGAGGATCGCGGAGTAGAATCTGTACAGAACCTCCGTTTCAGTTGCTCGGAGGGACCACCATCATCCAATGCCTTGCCAATTTCCTTCAGCTTTATTGATTTTGCATTGTGAGGTCATACCGACAAGAAAAAGGAATATCATTCGCTCTTCAGAACTCATTCATGCATGATACTGACGAACACTACTCTGATGAAAGGCAAAGTCATGATACGAGGATGGAATGTGTACGAAAAAATGGACGGCTTGACATATTCACACCTATGATGTGGTAACTAAGCAGAAGGCACTTCAACAAATTAGAAACACTGCAAGACACCATATGGAAGGTGCAATCAATATCACTCTGCCAAGTTAAAATTGTCTCGTCATAGGTGGCGTTCATCAAACTAGAAGCAATACATGCTAGAAATCATATTCAAGACGCAAACCAATATCACACAGCCAACTTAAAGGTGTCCCATCATAAGTGACTGATGCAGGATACACAAGAAGAGTAGTTTCATGTAAGAACATGGTGTGATAGACAGATATAGTATGTACCAAAAACAGGAAAGCGTGTCATATTCACATGTATCATGTGTAAGCTAAGCAGATGCATTTTACACTAATTAGGAGAAATACGAGCTAGACACCATATGCAACATGCAACCAGATATCACACTGCCAAGTTAGAGCAAGCACCTTGGATGGTGGAGTAGGGGAGCGGAGACTTGGACCTTGTAATGCACTATCAGTACAAGGAGAATCGGTACAGATGCTCCATTTACGTTGCTGCAGAGGACCACCATCATCGCCTTCCTTACTCTTTTCCTTCCTCTTTCTACATTTTGCCTTGTCAAGTCAAACCCACAAGAAAAAGGAATAAAATTTGCTCTTCAGAACTCATTGATGCATGATACTGACGAACACTACTTTCATGTAAGGCAGCCGCATGATAGGAGGATGGAATATGTATGAAAAACAGGACGGCGTGACATATTGACATGTATGATGTATAAAGTGTAAACTAAGCACAAGGTGCTTGAACTTGTTAGAATCGATGCAAGCTAGAAACCATATGAAAGATGAAACCAATATCACTCTGCCAAATTAAAAGGGTGCCCTAACAAATGTATTTGACCAAATTAGAAGCAATACATGGCAACAGGCTAGAAATAATATGCAATATGCAACGAATAAAGGTGACTCATCGTAAGTGATTGATGCAGGATACAGAAGAGAGGTAGTTTCATGTAAGAACAAGGTGAACACATAGATGTAGTGTGTACCAAAAATAAGAAGGCATGTCATATTCACAGGTATAGTGTGTAAACTAAGCAGATGCAATTTACCCTAATTAGAAGCATTACAAGCTAGACACCGTATGCAACATGCAACCACATATCACACTGCGAAGTTAGAGCAAGCAACTGTGATGGTGGTGTAGGGGAAGTGCGGTCTTCAGGTATAGAGCTACGTTCAATATCTTCATTTAGGCTTGCTGTTTCCTGAGAATCATGTGGAGAGGATGAAATTGCATTCTTTATAAGAGTATTGCGTCTCATATTAACCCACGCGCGTGACTGTCTCATCATAAGCGATAGACGCAGGATACACAAGAACAGTAGTTTGATGTAAGAACATGGTGTGATAGGTAGACATAGTATGTACCAAAAACAGGAAGGTGTGTCATATTCACATGTATAATGTGTAAGCTAAGGAGATGCAATTTAACAAATTAGGAGCATTGATGAGGGATACACAAGAAAAGTAGTTTGATGTAAAAACATGGTTAATAGAAAGACGTAGTATGTACCAAAAACAGGAAGGCATGTCATATTCACAAGTATAATGTGTTAACTAAGCAGATGCAATTTACCCTAATTAGAAGCATTACAAGGTAGACACCATATGCAACATGCAACCACATATCACACTGCCAAGTAAGAGCAAGCACCTGCGATGGTGGTGTGGGGGAATTGCGGTGATCAACTAGAGAGCTACGTTGACTATCTTCATTTAGCCTTGCTGTTTCTTGAGAATCATGTGGGGAGGATGACACTGCACTCTTTAAACGAGTAGGGCGTCTCACAGTAACCCACTCGGGTGACTGTCTCATCATAAGTGATTGACGAGGGATACAAAAGATCATTAGTTAGATGTACGAACATGGTTAATAGACATATGTAGTATGTATCAAAAACAAGAAGGCATGTCATTATCAAAGGTATAATGTGTAAAGTAAGCAGATGCAATTTAACCAAATTGGAAGCAATACAAGCTAGACACCATATGCAACATGCAACCACATTTGACAGCACGAAGTTAAAGCAAGCACATGGGATGGTTGTGTGTGGCAATTGAGATCATCAACTACAGAGCTACGTTTACTGTCTCCAACTGCTGACACTACACCCATTAGAGCGCTGAAACGCTTAGTGCTTATCTTCGAATTACACTGGAGCGACTTCTGTCTTTTCTTTTCTGCATTCATCAACACTTCGTCAGAGCCTGAAATGCCCATGCATAAAAAAACAATAGTGTGAGTATGGGTGAACTGTGTGCACAATTAGTACAGTGTAAAGGTAGCAGCTAGCAGGTCGGTGAGAAATAAATGACGGGAGACATATGATAGCTCTACAACATGCATGGCACACTAAATTACTACAGGATTCTATGAAAATAACAGTCGACTGAAAGCAAATAGGTCAGTCCATTTTTCTGCACCGTCCGATGTACAAAGAACGGGCAGATCGCCTTCATCTACCTCCAGCCAGTCAGTGTTGACGATCTTCCTCGAAACGCCAGCGACCACCGGCCCAGCATTCCTCCCCTGCCTGCGCCCTCCCCTCGACCTCACCGCACCACCGTGCTTGGTACCGCCCCCCCGGCCATCCATTCAAGCCCCGCCGACCTCCAGATCAGGCGCAAGCAGCTCCTGCGCCCCACACCCCTATGATAGACACCGATGCGCCGCTTCCCCGGGGAACAGGCGGACTAGGTGCTCCGCGTGCCTAAGTGGGTGCTGCTTCTTTTAATTGCGGTTCAACTGACCCTGAATTGAAATCCAGGCGGGCTACTGACCTCTAGCAAAGGTGAAATAGTAAAAGGGAGGAAACCTTATGCATTTAGTATCATGAAGAAGATGCAGTAAGAAGCGCTCAACTAGTTTCTTTTGTGGGATGAATACGGTGTGAGCGGAGACGTAAGATTTGCACGAATAAGGGAAGAGGAGTACCTCTTTCTGCTGGCAGTGCTGTGTCCTCCTTCTGTTTTTCCGACGATCTTCTTGTTGTTCGCCGGAAACCAGAAGTTGTGGAGGACGGTGCAGCCTTGGACGAACCCATGGCCAAGTTCTTGAGTGTGGTACGGTGGTCGTCTGTCGGCGGCGGGGAAGCAGATCCGAGGCGGCGAACGACGGCATAGCGGGAACAGCTCTGGTGCGGTGGACGGTTGCGAAAGTGGAGCCGCGGCAGTGAGGCGCAGGACGGCGTGGTCGGAGTGGTTCTGTTACGGCGCACGTCGGCGTCGGCGTCGTGGAGGCAGCTCTGCCTCAGCTTCAGCTGCTAAGTCCTTGAGGGCGTTGCGGTTGCGGTTGCGTTGGACGACGACGTCGGGGTACCGGCTCCGGCGTGATGGAGGAGGGTGGTGGTGGATTGGCCGCTATGGGGTGGAGGATGGAGGAGGCTGGGGTTTCGCGGTTGGTGGAGAGGGCGTTTTCGCGCCCACGGAGTATGAATGGGGAAACGGAGGGAGGCGGGGAACTAAGGGGGAACAATGTTTCGGTTTGAGACGCGCTTGTTTGAAATTTGGGGAAAGTTACAAACTTTGCCCCCATCTAAGATTTCGGACATATTGCGGGTTGGGGGTAGGACAGTCATGTCAGGTGTCCCAAATGTGGGCGGGATAGATTTCGGCTGTGCGCATGGGTTGGCACCCACGGCGTATGAATGCTTCTTGGAGGCGGTTGAGACTGGCATCTTGGTGAAGTTACAAACCTACCCCGGTTTAGACCTTTCGACATCGGGTCGATAGGCTACACGGGCCAGAGTCAGGACAGTAATTTCCTACCACCAAAACATTAGTCTCGTGCGGTTTCGGGTGACCAGAGGCCTATTTGGCGCTTCGTTCAATATTTGGGAGCAGAAGCATTAACGTTTTCGGTTCTCTTGAATTGAACTTTCAGGATTTGTCAAACTTCACAAATCTTTACTCTTGAAAATCCTAAAGCTACGATTATTTTGGAATGGAGGGGGTACATTTGACTATACATTGTACATGAGTATATATTAAAAAATGTGCAACTTACCTCAGTTCATGCATGGTTCCAGATATAATCTCCTTGGTTGCAAAAAAAAGTTAGATATGCATATGAATATATATAGCATGTTCAAACTCACAACAATGATTGATGCCCCCTTTTACATCTGATTTACAAATGCCATTATCTCAGGTTCAAATAGATGAATGCACTTCCTATGAATTCGAATCTTCGAAACCCCTTTATGTTGAATTCGACATGTATTCCATTTCGTAGCTAGCAATTTTGAATGTATCCATGCAAGTGACAAATGTATAAAGTGCTTCACACTAACAACATGGAGTACACTAATTAATGTTTATATATGAATTGCAAAAGCATCCATTGCCTGTATTTCAAACTGATGTCACTCTATGGATCGATAATATGAAATAAACACATGCACATGCTAGAATTCAATAGAGTATTGGTGTCTGATAGACCGATTTTCGTCCATACGCAATTTGCAAAATTCATGATCTCATCCAAAAATAATAATGCCATTTATATTTTAATTTAATGCGTAGAACCGCCTTTTACACGTAGATGCACTATGCCTCGCCCCGTTCTCACAAACGTGTTATATATCTCTCTATCTAACGCATAAGTGCACACACTTTATATGCATCGGCATTTCTCTTTCACACATGCTCACAATCTCTCTCAGGGTGTCGGTGTGTCTCACGCACATGCTCTCTCTGTTTCTCTCTCTCTTTCTGACTACTATGTACCACTCTTTTCACTAATCTCAGTTGGAAAGCACTATTTCTCTCACATGCATATATACACATGCACGGTCTCTACTAGCCCTCTATACGCACATATATGTGCCTACGTGTCTCCCGCACGCACATTATATTTAGGCCTCTCTTGCACACATTGCCCCCCCCGACACACCTCTCTCTTAGTAGTTGGCAGATATGATTTCATCATATCATTCGGTAGGATATCCCTGGCTGTTAGGCTGGATGGTAATACGAGGCAAAGTTTTACCCTAGTTCGGATCGGACCCTTGCAGTTGAAGAAAGAGCCTACTCCTGGTACTGTATATTAGTGATAGGGGTGTGTACAAAGTACACGTGAATACCAGGCATTGTGCGTGTGTGTATACTATCGACGAACTAGCCCCCAAGCTTGTATAACATACTAAGGGCCTAGGGTTACAAATCATATATAGTCGGCTTATCACCAGTGGGGATAGAGTCCTCCGCGACTCTGGTAGCTTCGTGTTGTACGCAGAGTCCTCCACATGGGTCTTCGTATAACACGTCTCGTTCCAACCTATATGTGGCGCAGGATGGAACCGACCAATGAGTCTTCATGTTGACCCACCACAACTAGAAATGATGTGCCCACCACACCACACACGCAATCGGCCACTAAGAAAATAAGCATATACAATAGTACAACGGTATCTAGCTCACGATACGTCTCCATATTTTGTTGATGACACTGACGGACTTTGCATTTGATGCGTGCTCCGTATTTTGTTGACGACACTTACGGTCATTGTATTTGAAGCGAAAGAACGATATGGTCACTGGACTTCAGAATAAGCTCATCACGGTCACCACATACATTTTGTCGTGCTAACCAACATGTGGTTGGATGGTTAGAGGACAGTGGTTTCTCGAGCCCACCAAGGTTAAAGTCCCGGTGCTCGCATTTATCTTGTGTTAATTTCAGTATTTTCCGGCGATGTACGTTCAGTGGGAGGAGACGTTCCACTCCACTACGAGGCACCTATGGTGACTTCGTAAAATCTCAAGATCATATATGCTGGCCCACTCTCTTGAAGGTGCTCATAGGGGTAGGGTTCGCGTGTGTGCGCTTATAGCGGTGAGTGCTTGCGCGTATATATGAGCCCTTGCATCTGTACCGTGTTAAACAAATACATATCATGATTATACGGTCACTGGCTCACCTGTACAACTCTGTATTTTATTGATGACACAATCAATTGACCAGTCAAACATTCCACGCGGCGCAACTAGTGTTGCACCATCGGGGCGCGTAACCGTGGGACCCACCTGTCAGCCCGTATATAAAAGAAAGAAATGGTAGTTTGAGTCTGTACTGTGTTAATAAAATAGGAGTACATTTTAGGGTGATCATACGGTCACTGGCTCACCATACAGCTCCGTAATTTGTTGATAACTTGATCAATTGACCAGTCAAACGGTCCACATTTAGCAGCACACATTACCATAGGGCCCACCCGTCAACACGTATATGAAGGACAGAAATGGTAATAAATTAGTGGTCGGTGGGTATTCGAAGTCGTGAGACCTCTGGTTGGCAGTCACCGGCGGTTGGGGGGCGTTCATTGGGCGGTG